>NC_064924.1:218485164-218799539 GCF_023897955.1 Schistocerca gregaria
TAAGTCGTAGGGTAAGTATTGCCTCACGTGTTCCAATATTTCTACTAAATCCAAACTGATCTTCCCCTAGGTCGGCTTCTAATAGTTTTTCTATTCGTCTGTAAAGAATTCGCGTTAGTATTTTGCATCCGTGACTTATTAAACTGATAGTTCGGTAATTTTCTCATCTGTCAACACCTGCTTTCGTTGGGTTTGTAATTATTATATTCTTCTTGAAGTCTGAGGGTATTTCGCCTGTCTCTTACATCTTGCTCACCAGATGGTAGAGTTTTGTGAGGACTGGCTCTCTCAAGGCCGTCAGTAGTTCTAATGGAATGTTGTCTACTCCTGGGGATTTGTTTCGACTTAGGTCTTTGAGTGCTCTGTCAAACTCTTCACGCGGTATCATATCATCATTTCATCTTCATCTACACTCTCTTCCATTTCCATAATATTGTCCTCAAGTACATCGTTCTTGTATAGACCCTCTATATACTCCTTCCATCTTTCTGCTTTCCCTTCTTTGCTTAGAAATGGGTTTTCATATGAGCTCTTGATATTCATACAAGTGGTTCTCTTTTCTTCAAAGGTCTCTTTAATTTTCCTGTATACAGTATCTATCTTACCCCTAGTGAGATAAGCCTCTACGTCCTTACATTTATCCTCTAGCCATCCCTGCTTAGCCATTTTGCACTTCCTGTCGATCTCATTTTTGAGACGTTTGTATACCTTTTTGCCTGGTTCATTTACTGCATTTTTATATTTTCTCCTTTCATCAATTAAATTCAATAATTCTTTTGTTACCCAAGGATTTCTATTAGCCCTCGTCCTTTTACCTACTTGATCGTCTGCTGCATTCACTACTTCATCCCTCAGAGCTACCCATTCTTCTTCTATTGTATTTATTTCCCCCATTCCTGCCATTTGTTCCCTTACGCGCTTCCTGAAACTCTGTACAACCTCTGGTTTAGTCAGTTTATGCAGGTCCCATCTTCTTAAATTCCCACCCTTTTGCAGTTTCGAAAGAAAAGGACAAAAATGTGCGCTTCAGGAGGCGGTAATACGAAGAACATGTTTCCTGCTCGCGTATAATGTCATTTCCGGAAACCCAGAATCTACTCTGTAGGAATCAACATGGAGCCCGGAAACAGCGATCGTGTGAGACCCAACTAGCTTTATTTGTTCATGAGACCCAGAAAATATTAGATACAGGCTCCCAGGTAGATGCCATTTTCCTTGACTTCCGGAAGGTGTTTGCTACAGTTCCGCACTGTCGCCTGATAAGCAAAGTAAGAGCCAACGGAATATCAGCCCAGCTGTGTGGCTGGATTGACGAGTTTCTAGCAAACAGAACACAGCGTGTTGTTCCCAACGTAGAGACGTCTATAGACGTTAAAGTAACCTTTGGCGTGCCACACGGGAGTGTTATGGGACCATTGCTTTTCACAATTTACATAAATGACGTAGTAGATAGTGTCGGAAGTTCCACGCGGCTTTTCGCGGATGATACAGAGAAGTTGCAGCATTAGAAAATTGCAGCGAAATGGAGGAAGATCTGCAGCGGATAGGCACTTGGTACAGGGAGTGACCCTTAACATTCAAACGTCCCCTTAGATAAATTATACAAGACTGTGCTTAAACTGACACACAATATTTCTTTAGCGCAATGCAATCTGACTTTCAGTAATCCCTACAAGAGAATGGCCCTGACTAACATTAACCTATATGTTTCACAAATCACTTACCTCACAAAAATCTTCGTTACTCAAGCTACTGCAATACAGCGAGAGCCACTACTGCCAGCTAAATAAACGATTCAAACTACTGAAGGCACTAACTACTGATAGGCATAGTTAGCAAAAGAAAGATTTTAATACAGAACAAACAATGTATTTACCTTAATAGTCAAAATATATATATCACTTCATGACATCAATTCTTACAAATTTCAAAACTCCGCCATCTCTCTCCCCACATCCACCACTGCAGGCAGCTCACCTCCAACTGCGCAACGCTACGCGCTGTTAGCATCCAGCTGCCGCTGCCCAACACTACAATGGCAGACAACAATGCAAACCAGCCACAGACGGCACACGGCACAGCCAAATGTAATGTATTGCGAATATATAGAAAGAAGGATCCTTTATTGTATGATTATATGACAGCGGAACAAACACTGGGAGCAGTTACTTCTGTAAAATATCTGAGAGTATGCGTGAGGAACGATTTGAAGTGGAATGATCATATAAAATTAATTGTTGGTAAGGCGGGTGCAAAGTTGAGATTCATTGGGAGAGTCCTTAGAAAATGTAGTCCATCAACAAAGGAGGTGGCTTACAAAACACTCGTTCGACCTATACTTGAGTATTGCTCATCGGTGTGGGATCCGTACCAGGTCGGGTTGACGGAGCAGGTAGAGAAGATCCAAAGAAGAGCGGGGGTTATTTGGTAATTTGATAGCGTTACGGAGATGTTTAGCAAACTCAAGTGGCAGACTCTGCAAGAGAGGCGCTCTGCATCGGGGTGTAGCTTGCTGTCCAGGTTTCGAGAGGGTGCGTTTCTGCATGAGGTCGAATGTATTGCTTCCCCCTACTTATACCTCCTGAGGAGATCACGAATGTAAGATTAGAGAGATTCGAGCGCGCACGGAGGCTTTCCGGCAGTCTTTCTTCCCGCGAACCATACGCGACTGGAACAGGAAAGGGAGGTAATGAAAGTGGCACGTATAGTGCCCTCCGCCACACACCGTTGGGTGGCTTGCGGAGTATAAATGTAGATGTAAATGTAGATGTAGAAACAGACAGATGTGAATAGGTCGTGGGAAACGTACAGTCCGATCCGTACTGTTTGGCATCTACCCCAAGTTTCATTCGATCAGCAATCTCTAAAACCATTGGAGTTAATTTTTTTTTTCTCCGTGCTATCGAAACCGTTCTGAAATGAATGAGCTCATCTGACACGATGCGAAATGAGTCAGACGGAGCGGCGAGACGAGACGCGCAGCTGTCGGGCGGAGACCTCTGTCATGTTCTAATAGACGGCGATTGCCGAGGGCGGTCTTCGTTACCACGGGCTCCCTCTCTGCAGATACGGGCTTCCCTCTTGACGCCTGTCATCCGAGAGCTGGTAGAAGTGTCACTTGCCACTCCCCGTCAGTATTAGCACGAGTGTCAGACAAATGAGGACCACTCACAGTTCTTTAATAGTCTACATCTTCATCCTATGGTCCAGTAGGTGTGGGAAAAACTCACGGCTATTCTTGAACTACGTCTGTTGACGATCTTACGCTAACGCCATGTACTTGCGCGTATGGAATATACTGTAGCACTGTGGTACATTTTGCAAGTAAAATGTTCGATGATCTATATATTAAGAAATCAGAAAATTTGAAGATACGCATATTACACCTGTATTACGTTATTCTGGATGGCAATCTGCAACTGTGACTTAAACTGGCGGTTTTTGTAGGAGTCATGTGAAAGTAGTCGCTTTTTGTGATTCCGTACTCCTATTGGTAAAACGGAACACTTATTGGGTCACTTTATTGTCCGTCTGTGGTTTGTCTGTTCGTCTGTCCATCTGTTAAGATCTCAGGAACGGGTATTTTCAAGTTGAAATTTATTTATAATTTAAGCTTTTATGTCGATGCATCAAAATATGTGGCCATAAATGTCTCATATTTTGATGCTCGAAAACTCACGCATCAAAACCTTTAGATTAACTATCTGTGTTGTGGTTGGCAGGAGAGACAACCGTGTTTTTCTAAAGGAGGCCGAAATGCACGCGTCTTAGCTCACGCAGGCTGGCGTGAGGTCTGGAACATGACAAAGGAATTAGAATTGAGAAAACCGGACGTAGCTGGGGGAATACTTAACTTTAATTCATTCATGGAGAACGTCGCTCTTTATGGTACATGATTCACAACATCAATAGTACGGATACTGGCGCCTTGCTAGGTCGTAGCAAATAACGTAGCTGAAGGCTATGCTAACTATCGTCTCGGCAAATGAGAGCGTAATTTGTCAGTGAACCATCGCTAGCAAAGTCTGCTGTACAACTGGGGCGAGTGCTAGGGAGTGTCTCTAGACCTGCCGTGTGGCGGCGCTCGGTCTGCAATCACTGGTAGTAGCGACAAGCGGGTCCGACGTATACTACCGGACCGCGGCCGATTTAAAGGCTACCACCTAGCAAGTGTGGTGTCTGGCGGTGACACCACAATCTGCATAATGTCGCGCCTGGTGGTCCCCATCGGTAAAGCGCGTACATGGAAACAGAGAGGTCACGGGGTCGAATCGCAGTCGGACTACGGATCTTTCAGTTCAAATGTGTCAAATGGCTCTGAGCACTATGGGACTTAACATCTGAGGTCATCAGTCCCCTAGAACTTAGAACTACTTAAACCTAACTAACCTAAGGACATCACACACATCCATGCCCGAGGCAGGATTGGAATCTGCGACCATGGCGTTCGCGCGGTTCCAGACTGAGGCGCCTAGAACCGCTCGGCCACGCCGGCCGGCTCTTTCAGTTCTCGTCTTAATATAACGCCCGTTAACGACATGAGAAGTCGTCAGAAACAACAAGTGTTTCTGATTTCAGTCAAACTGTGGATCTCCTTTCTCCAATTGGGCAACTGGGCTAGGTTAGGATGAAGCAGATCGCTAGCGGCCGAATAGATACACTTGAATCAGGCCATTGAATCACACGAAATTAATATTAATACATAAATAGCGTTGTAAGGAGTCCTTAACGAACCCTCGGAGCATGGATCCTGCTTGCACTTGTCTGTCTTTTCTTTCTTCTTTTTTAATTTATTACGATTTACTGTACCACTAACAAGTTTTAGAATCACTGCCGGCTCATCACCAGACTTAAATATTACGAACACTGTTTTCTAGAACATGTACAGCTACACGTTCGTTGTGCTGGTGACAATAATGAAAAGTTAGACATAAATGAAGTAAGTGTGTTTGTTTGCTGAAAATCTAAAATGTACATTACCGAAATGAATTTCTCATTTATTCCAATCTAATGTAAATATTCTTACACATGACGATCTTTTCGTTTCGTATAGATGTAGTTAAAATATGCCTATTTTTTATTATTCTGTCCAACACCACGAACCTGGCGTCTAGCTGAACATGGTCCAGAAAATAATGTTACTGTAGCAACTTCATCCGATGAAGTTGCCTGCAGTGGCTCGAAAATTACCTTAATGGTACAACAAATCATGTTACGTTCATACATATTCCCGACACATTATCGGTTGGAGCGGTGACGAATAGGATCACAGAAAATTTTATTTGCTTTCTCTTATAGTCGCATTTTGATTGGTCGGACGACTGCCGATTTTGGAATGCGCTATTGACGACTACTGGCTGGGGATGGCTTGGTATGGTACCTGCTATCGAAACCGATAGTCATTTGACGAAATATAAGGGCGAGTGTGGTGCAGATAAATACTTCTTCTGTTTATGAAGTTGCTGAAAACCGTTTTTGGCAAACTATAAGTGCGAGTGCAGTGCAAATAAATACTTCTTCTGTTTATGAAGCTCTTGGAAACCGTGAGAGTGATATTCTTTTGGTGATGACAGTTTCACTTTCAGGCTCGTTTTCCAGTGAACCAAGTTTTGTTGTTGACCAAGGTGGTGAAAAACATCACGTTTGTCCTACATCTTCGGAGGACAGCCCTCTTTTCAGACATGGGAAAACCAGTCAGCACCTTATCATTTTTTATGACTAGTGATCGAACTGGCAACACCATAGCTGCTCACGACTCTATCCTCACGCTTTGCCTTCTACCAGTGATTCACTTTTTGCTGAACGAATTCGGAACAAATCTTCCGTTTGCCCAAATCTTTGGGAATGATGACATTAACATTATTACTCAATTCATTTGGTACCTCTCTTCCAAATTAATAATTATAAGTTGACGCACAGATTTAACTTCCGACGAATAATTATCACTTGGTTTGCGCTGCTAAAGAGTAGAGAAGCTTTTCTCTGCAACAATGTTAAGCCTGGTGGATTTTGGCTCAAATGGTTCAAATGACTCGGAGCACTATGCGACTTAACTTCTGAGGTCATCAGTCCCCTAGAACTTAGAACTACTTAAACCTAACTAACCTAAGGGCATCACACGCATCCATGTCCGAGGCAGGATTCGAACCTGCGACCGTAGCGGTTGCTCGGTTCCAGACTGTAGAGTCCAGGACCGCACGGCCACTCCGGCCGGCTGGTGGATTTTCCGTTGTATCTTTTCTCCTAAACACGGTAGTTCTACAACATAGCAGGAAAGCATCTATGGAGCCTCGACGATGCAGGAGGAGCCCTCAATGCCCAGTAGTGAAGTTGTGACAGAAGACGAGTAATAGTTACTGAATATACTGTTTCAAATTCGGACTTCTGTTCTTCCTTATACCCACACTAATTAATTACCATTTATTTTTACCAGTCTTTATTAGGTCTGCGTCATTCGCGAGCCGTTGGTGGACAGACTATAACTTTCTAAATAAATTATTCATAGCACCAATAAGGAGAATAGGAGCAAAAATAGGTACATCCTGGACTCGTTATTGGTGCTATCGATCTTTTATTTAGCAAGTTTTATGCATCTGACAAAACAGTGTGGAGCTGTATTGTTATAACTGGAACATGTTCTGGGAGATCGGAGAATCTGACAATGACAGCTAGTTACTGTAACACCTGGTCATAAAATAAACTATTTCTCACTAAGCCATCATAGCTTCTAATGTTATTAATTACAACAGGAGGTCGTCCCAACAACATGAGTTTGTTTCGAGTGTCACTGCTATGTATCCCTGGTCTCTTTTAAATGTACTTCGGTTTCCCTTGCTATAGATGAGGCACAAAAATATATGATGGCTGTAAAAAGTCGTTATTCCCAACTTCATGTATAGTGGCCCGGCATTTCTCCTGCTTACTATTCAAAAGTCTTACTGCCTTCTTTCGCAGTAATAGCATCTCCTTGCAGCCTGATGATTGATGCCACGGCTGCAATTCATAGGCAACAAAGCTGTGGTATAGAGCATGATGTACAGGGTGAATATCAATAAAAACGACAACCAGCAGTGACAGTTTCTTGAGTGGGTACAGAAGAAAAAAATGTCCCTTGAAAATGTGTTCGGAAAGGCATCGTTGCAGCGATAGATGGAGCTGAAAAATGAAAGTTCCTCTAACAACGTGCCTTGTGTTCTTTGTGTGATGCACCGTACTGTAAGCAGGAGAAAAGTCGGGTATTCATGTCGGGAACAAGCTCGGATGGTGTTCGTGTACTGTTGGTAGTGGAAACGGTCGAGCGGGAGCACGGCTAAAAAAAAAGTACCCTCACAGACACCAACCATATCACTCAATATTCCAAGCCATTTTGGGCGTTTATGTGATCACGGGTCCTTTCAGACAGACGAAGGTTCAGGAGGGCAGAGGACTGTGCATGCACCAGGTTTAGAGGACCACGTCCTACAATATACTGAGGCGGATCGCGGTACAAATACCAGACAAATGGCCTCCCAACATGGTGTAAGCCAAAGTCCGAGTGTCTGATAGCCTGCGTAACGACAGCTGTACCACTGTACCTGGAACGAGTTGAAAATCTGCTGTGATGTGGATGCGACGCAGTTCTGTGCTGTGTTCCGGGAGGATTTGTTGTCATTGTTTATACAGAAATGACTTGGCGCATAGGGTGAGGAGAAATCTGTGGTTGTCTGCTGATGATGCTGTGGCGTACAGTAAGGAGTCGAAGTTTTGGGTACACATTTTCATAGAACCCTTTTTCCTCTATTTCCAGTCAGGTTTTATTAATCTCCACTCTATATAATTACTAGATACTAGTCTGTAATTACACTTTCCAATCTTGGTACGAAGCTCCCACGCCACACAGGTCTCACATGCTCGTTTCATTTCATATGGCATTGCAAAGTTATGCCCATATATTTAGGCGACTTGGCTGTGTCATGCAGGACACTAGTAATACTGTACACGAACGTTACAAATTTGTTCTTCCTATTCATTTGCATTAACTTACATTTTTACACATTTATAGCTAGCTGCCAGTCATCAATTATAAATTTTGTCTAAAACGTCTTGCATCTTCCTAGAGTTATTCAACTTCGACTCTTTTGTGTACGCCACAGCATCATCAGCGAAGAACCACAGATATCCGCCCACCCTGTGTGCCAAATCATTTCTGTATAAACCACAGCGGTCCTGTCACACTTCCCTGGTGCACTCCTGGCGATACCCTGATGAACGCACGTCGTCGAGGACAATGTACTGGGTTCTGTTACTGAAGAAGTTTTCGAGCCACTCGCATATCTGTGAACTTACTGCATATGCTCGTACACTCGCTAACAGCCTTCGTTAACTCCTTTGGGAATAAGAGTAGCGCCATCGGTAAATTTTGGTGTGTGATCATCTGGGGTTACAACATCAATAAAGAAAGGAAAAGAAGAAAGGTTATGACGGAAATTTGTGGCATGCAGGTAAATGTATATTGTTGTCTTGAAATCCTTTTTGGACTAGTTTTCTTAAATATACACGACTGGCCATTAAAGTTGCTACACCACGAAGATGACGTGCTACAGACGCGAAATTTAACCGACAGGAAGAAGATGCTGTGATATGCAAATGATATGTTTTTGAGAGCATTCACATAAGATTGGCACCGGTGGCGACACCTACAACGTGCTGACACGAGGAACGTTTCCAACCGATTTCTCATACACAAACAGCACTTGACCGGCGTTGCCTGGTGAAACGTTGTTGTGATGCCTAGTGTAAGGAGGAGAAATACCCACCATCACGTTTCCGACTTTGATAGAGGTCGGATTGTAGCCTATCGCGATTGCGGTTTATCGTATCGCAACATTGCTGCTGGCGTTGGTCCAGACGCAATGACTGTTGGGAGAATATGGAATCGGTAGGTTCAGGGGGGTAATACGGAACGCAGTGCTGGATCCCAACGGCCTCGTATCACTAGCAGTGACAGGCATCTTATCCGCATGGCTGTAACGGATCGTGCAGCCACGTCTCGATCCCTGAGCCAGCAGATGGTGACGTTTGCAAGACAACAACCATCTGCACGAACAGTTCGACAACGTTTGAGCCCCTGCAATGGTTTCCTCAACGACGAACTTGGGAGCACGAATGGCAAAACTTCATTTTTTCGGATGAATCGAGGTTCTGTTTACAGCATCATGATGGTCGTGTCCGTGTTTGGCGACATCGCGATGAACGCACACTGGAAGCGTGTATTCGTCATTGCCATACTGGCGTATCACCCGGCGTGATGGTATGGGGTACCATTCGTTACACGTCTCGGTCGCCTCTTGTTCACATTGACGGCACTTTGAACAGTGGACGTTACATTTCAGATGTGTTACGACCCGTGGCTCTATCCTTCATTCCTTCCCTGCTAAACCCTATATTTCAGCAGGATAATGCACGACCGCACGTTGCAGGTCCTGTACGGACCTTTCTGGATACAGAAAATGCTCGACTGCTGCCCTGGCCAGCACATTCTCCAGATCTCTCACCAATTGAAAACGTCTGGTCAATGGTGGCCGAACAACTGGCTTGTCACAATACGCCAGTCACTACTCTTGATGAACTGTGGTATCGTGTTGAAGCTGCATGGGCAGCTGTACCTGTACAGGCCATCCAAGCTCTGACTCAATGCCCAGGCGTATCAAGGCCGTTATTACGGCCAGAGGTGGTTGTTCTGGGTACTGATTTTTCAGGATCTATGCACCCTAATTGCGTGAAAATGTATTCACATGTCAGTTCTAGTATAATATATTTGTCCAATGAATACCCGTTTATCATCTGCATTTCTTCTTGGTGTATCAATTTTAATGGCCAGAAGTGTAACTGTGGTTAGAGCGAAAATCAGTAGCACGAAGAGCTCGTTTGTTTAGCGTTCTTCCCTGGTGAAGTTTATAAAACCGCAGGAACTCTGCTGCTGAGCATTTGTTTGGTTCCCCAATAGACCGCTGTGTTATTAAAAGTAGAGAGGTTCGCGGGACGCCTCTGTGGGGTGTTTTTACTTGTGTGGAAGTCTGGGGCGGCATAAAAGTAAACAAAAGATGCGCGGGCCGGCGATAAATCTGGCATCGGCCGATATTTCAAAGCGCCGGCGCGAGAGACAATGGCGGACGGAATAATTCGGCGACACCCGTCGGCCGGCGCCGCGGGGCCGACAAAGGAGGCCGGCCGGCCGCCTCCACAGGGCTGGAGGCTCCAGCAGTCCAGCTGACACAGCGGAAGCGGCTTGTTTACCGGCCGCTTATCAGGCGCAGCCTCGCTGGCACTTCACCAGCTTTCGGCACTGGTACTTACCGCATGCTTATGATGGAAGCGAGCATACGTTAAGAGCTAATTGTAAGGTCAGTTATGAAAGGAAAACGTCAGACGAACATATACCAAATTTCAACTGTTTGCCGACTGCGGCTGTCTGAAACTCGGGACATTTGTCATTTTTGGCCAGTTCTGTGTGCACTTTACTTCTACAACTACATGTGTAGATAATATAAAAATAGATTTATGTTAAGTATTATGTATGTTCCACATCTCCTAAACTACTGCATCAATTTCATCGAAATTTGGTACATATATCACTTACTGTCTCGAAAGAATCGCTGTTTGGGTAAGAACTTCTACCTACCAAGGGGTGGGGCAGTGTGCGAAAAGGAAGATTAACCCAATACGCGCGAAACCCAGATTTTATTCTTCCAGTATTTGAGAATGAGAGCATTTCATGATTTGGCAACAGACTTCACACACAGTTTCAAACCTTAACGAAACTTTTTCTCGCTGACAACCCCTATAAAACGATGAAAGGAAAGAAGGTTATGGCTTACATTTTCGCTGTTGCCTGTAAGACTGCCGTATCAGATATGACGTTTTAATTTATTACTTTTTTACTAACTTTATTCGCGACAGATAATTCAGACATTATTCACATACATCGCTGAATGTACCTGCAAAATTCTATCATTGTTCGACACGTGGTGCAGGAGATGTGACGTCATAAACACACAGATGCGGGAAAAACTGCTACAACATGCATGACGTTTAAATATATTACTTCTTTGTTATTAACTCTATTCGCAACAGGTTTCTCAACTGTACCCATATGTGCCGCTGAATTTACCTAAAAAATTACAACATTATAAGAAACAATAGAAGTTCATAAACATTGGGCTACTTGAAAACGAAAAACAAAGCGAAATTCGCAAGAAATTCAGCTGAACCACTTCTACATATATGTGTGAAATATTTTAAATATATGTGACGTGTGTAAGCGGGACAAGCCACGGGTAAAAAGCTACTCCTAAGCCCCTGGGTCGATTTCAACGAAATTTGGAACACATCTAAAAATAAATACTGTGTCGGTAAGAACCAGTAACCTCTTATTGGAGCAGAGGCGATAACATGGAGAAAAGGGAGTAGGAGGCGAAGGGTAGAGCCGAGAGAGGGAAGGAAAAGATGGACACATACAGGGGCAAGACGACATGGGCAGAGAGAGGCGGAGGGAGAAATGGAAAAAAAGGGGAGAGGGCGAGATGGACAGAGAAGGAAAAGAACAGGGAGATGGGCAGAGAGATGGAAGAGGAAGATGTGGACAGAGAAATGGAGTGAGGAAATGGTCAAAGAGGGGCGAGGGATATGGATAAAGGAAAGAGGAGGAGATGGGCAGAGAGTGGAGAGGAGGAGATCGTCAGAGGAAGGAAACAGCAGGAGATGGACAGAGACAGGGAGAGGAGGAGATGGACAAAGAGAGGGGGAGAAAGAGACAGAAAGAATAAAGTGTCAGAGATGCAAACAGAGAGGAAGAGATAGGCAGCGAGAAAGGGGAGGGTCAGATGGTGTGGGAGAGGGGTGAGGAGGAGATGGACAGAGAACAACGAAGGAAACTGATGTAGGAGAGAGGAGCACATGGACGGTAGACATGGATAGAGAGTGAAAGGAGCACACAGAAGGGGTGAGGGGGAGCAGATGGACAGAGGGGAAAACAGATGAACAGAGGGGGAGAAGCAGACACACAGAGAAGGAAAGGAGGAGGAGATGGAAAGAGACAAGGGGAGGAAGAGATAGTAAGAGATAGAGAGGATGAGAAGAGAGAGTGAGAAGAGAAATGTACAGGGAAGGAGAACAAGAGGAGACAGACAGAGAGAGGGGGAGGACGAGATGAACAGAGAAAGGGAGATAGAGGATGAGAGGAGGAGATTGAAAGGGGAGACTGACTTAGAAAGGGGGGAGCAGGAGATGGAGAGAGGAGAAACGAGTGATAGACAGTGAGAGAAAGAGCTGATGGACAGAGAAAAGTAAGAGATGGACAAAGAGAAGAGGAGGAGGAAGACGAGATGGTCAGAGGGAAGCGGTGATCAGAGGAATGGGGGCTGAGAAAATGAACGTTGATGGGATGAGGAGGAGATAGAGAGGGAGGAGAATATTGACTTAGAGACCAGGGAGCAGAAGATGCACATTGAGTCAAAGGAGCAAATGGATGGGACTGAAGAATGTGGACAGAGAAAGAAAATAGGTGGAGATGGACATAGAGAGGAGGAGGAGGAGGAGCAGATGGAGAGAGGGGGGGGGGGAGGAGGAGCAGATGAACAGAGAATGAAAAGAGGAGGAGATGACGAGAGAAAGGAAGGAGTAGGAGATGGACAGAGAGGGGGAGGAAGAGATGGACAGAGAGGGAAGAAGCTGGAGTAGACTTAGAAAGGGTGAGGAGGAGATAGAGAGGGAAAAGGAGATCGTCTTTGAGAGGGTGGAACAGGAAATGTACTGAGGGAGAAGGAGCAGGTGGGCAGAGGGTGCGGAGCCGATGGACAGAGAGCGGGGAGGAGGAGAGAGAGAGAGAAGGGGGAGGGGGAGGTGGACAAAGAGAGGGGGAAGGATGAGATGGACCAACAGAAGATTCTTGAAATGTACCAGGCGTAATGATTCTGTGGGTTTTAGGACTTGAAGCCAGATGACATCTACATGATGGGTTTGGTGGTCCAGGCGTCATAGTATGATGAGTCATGATGTTGCAAGGGCGTGCTGACTTCCAAATCTTTGAACACGGTTCACGGTTCACTCACCATGCGGCTTTCAGGAGTGCATTTACCCCTGACATCATCTGTATAACTGACAGTGCGCGACCGCATCAAACAGCGAAGGTGATGGAGCTCTTGGAACGAGAGGATAATCGGCGAATGGTCTGGCCTGCCCTTTCCCCTCTAAATTAAATTCCATCGATCGCATGTTAGATGTGTTGAGGAGGCGGACTGCAACACGTCCATGTGCACCAGTGTCCACCAGCAGTTATCAGCTGCGCTGTTGTAGGAATGTAGCGCCCTACCACAAGAAATCTTTATCAGCTTTATGGTGAGATGGCAGAACGTTGCACAGCATACACGGCCGTCAGTGGTGATCACACACCCTATTAAGAATGATATCCCTCTGTTTTTAATGTCCAGGGGATCATCATGAATAACGATGAGTTCAGTGTAATGTTGTCTTTGAGCAAAGACGTAATTTCTATTGGTCTCACTGCGTATTTATGTCAGTTACCTTGACATTGTAGCAGTTCCTTCTAAAGTCTGGTTTCTGTATACGGTTATATTACTTGACAGTGAGATCATGCAAAAGTTACTTGTAAGGATGCCAGAACGATGAGTATTACTCGAGTATCGGTCTTAGAAGTGTTCTCTAAACTAATTCCTTCGTGAATGTGTTACATTCCCTTCAGATGCTGTTCCTACAATTAATTTTGTATAGACATTCCATTGTTGATCGCCACAGACAATTACTTCTAAGTATTTTTCGCTTGTTAGTGCTTCCAGCAATTTTCTCCCGAGAAGTACTGGAACAATAAAGATGCCTTAGCCTACTTGTCAGCAGCGCCTTTGTGTTCTAGCTCACTTGGCAGCCCTGCACGGAACGTCAATGCTCCACAAATGTTTCTGAAATGCAATCTTCCTATAAAAAAGAGCACTGTCTGCGAACAACGCCACTGTGATTTCGAAGTTAGCTTAGACGTTTCTTAATATTTTCGATAAACGGAACCCTTTGTGATGTCAACTTCTGTACTGGTACCTCTGGTTTGATTCTACAGATTATTTTTAATGCAACAAGTAGATTTCAATTTTTTTTGCAATAAAAATGACAACGTTACGTGGAGAGCGATATTTTCTTTCTGCTTTTGATTGGCAAGTGAAACAAATGTAAACGTAGGTTTCCGCGGCAGTTGTCACCATGAGGAAGGCGTCTTGCTATAGTTGGAATTTTATGGTTAACAATGCGGTCTCAAACTCAGAAGAATTTTATTGACTGGAGTGAAGTATATTTTATCACTCTAGATGTAAAACTGTATATACACCATATTATCAAAAGCAAGCGGGTACCACTATGAAATGTGGAACTGACGACTAGGTATCATGAAAGGTGGACCCTCCAGTTAAAAGGAACCTGGCAGAACGTCGACTTCCCGCCAGACTCCAGCGTCGGCTTGTGAGGAGAAGGAACTGCGTTCCTCCACAGACATTTGGACAACTCATTGCATCTGTCTCCAGCAGGGTTCCCCGGTACACAGTTTGTGAATCGCTGCACTACATTATTTACAGGGTGTTTCAAAAATGACCGGTATATTTGAAACGGCAATACAAACTAAACGAGCAGCGATAGAAATACACCGTTTGTTGCAATATGCTTGGGACAACAGTACATTTTCAGGCAGACAAACTTTCGAAATTACAGTAGTTACAATTGTCAACAGCAGATGGCGCTGCGGTCTGGGAAACTCTATAGTACGATATTTTCCCATATTCACCATGCGTAGCAATAATATGGCGTAGTCTCTGAATGAAATTACCCGAAACCTTGGCAACGTCTCTGGCGGAATGGCTTCACATGCAGATGAGATGTACTGCTTCAGCTGTTCAATTGTTTCTGGATTCTGGCCGTACACCTGGTCTTTCAAGTGTCCCCACAGAAAGAAGTCACAGGGGTTCATGTCTGGCGAATAGGGAGGCCAATCCACGCCACCTCCTGTATGTTTCGGATAGCCCAAAGCAATCAGACGATCATCGAAATGTTCATTCAGGAAATTGAAGACGTCGGCCGAGCGATGTGGCCGGGCACCATCTTGCATAAACTACGAGGTGTTCGCAGTGTCGTCTAAGGCAGTTTTTACTGCCACAAATTCACGAAGAATGTCCAGATAGCGTGATGCAGTAATAGTTTCGGATCTGAAAAATGGGCCAATGATTCCTTTGGAAGAACTGGCGGCCCAGACCAGTACTTTTTGAGGATGCAGGGACGATGGGACTGCAACATGGGGCTTTTCGGTTCCCCATATGCGCCAGTTCTGTTTATTGACGAAGCTGTCCAGGTAAAAATAAGCTTCGTCAGTAAACCAAATGCTGCCCACATGCATATCGCCGTCATCAATCCTGTGCACTATATCGTTAGCGAATGTCTTTCGTGCAGCAATGGTAGCGGCGCTGAGGGGAGCCGCGTTTGAATTTTGTATGGATAGAGGTGTAAACTCTGGCGCATGAGACGATTCGTGGACCTTGGCGTCATTTGGACCGCAGCTGCAACACGGCGAATGGAAACCCGAGGCCGCTGTTGGATCACCTGCTGCACTAGCTGCGCGTTGCCCTCTGTGGTTGCCATATGCGGTCGCCCTACCTTTCCAGCACGTTCATCCGTCACGTTCCCAGTCCGTTGAAATTTTTCAAACAGATCCTTTATTGTATCGCTTTCCGGTCCTTTGGTTACATTAAACCTCCGTTGAAAACTTCGTCTTGTTGCAACAACACTGTGTTCTAGGCGGTGGAATTCCAACACCAGAAAAATCCTCTGTTCTAAGGAATAAACCATGTTGTCCACAGCACACTTGCACGTTGTGAACAGCACACGCTTACAGCAGAAAGACGACGTACAGAATGGCACACCCACAGACTGTGTTGTCTTCTATATCTTTCACATCACTTGCAGCGCCATCTGTTGTTGAAAATTGTAACTACTGTAATTTCGAAAGTTTGTCCGCCTGAAAATGTACTGTTGTCCCAAGCATATTGCAACAAACGGTGTATTTCTATCGCTGCTCGTTTAGTTTTTATTGCCGTTTCAAATATACCGGTCATTTTTGAAACACCCTGTATGTACATTGTAAACGGTAACGACCCTATAGCACACCTTTCAGTACTCTCAAAATTACCTTTACATTTGTCGATTTTGTACCATTATAAAGAACGAGATAAGTTCTATCTGCTAGGAAGCAGTCACAGATCTGATCCGATACTCAGCTACCTCGAATTTTGTTAACTAAACGACAATGCTCAACTGCGTGGAATGCTTTCCTAAAATCAAGAAATACTGCATACTGGGAACGGTTCCCTGCAAATAGAGAACTAAAGACATTAGCTTCCATTGAGGATTGATTTATGTCAATGGGGAAAATTGAAAATTTATTCTGGATCGGGATCAAACCCGGGCCTCCTGCTCAATAGGCGCATTTGCTGACCACTACGCCATCTACACGTAGTTAATTACAGCCGCACAGACTACCATAGCACGCCTCTAGTCAGACCCAAATTCTCAACCTATACCACAAACTGTTGATGTAGTGCCCCTGCTCATTAGTTGCATTACTCGCTGCATCTCGCTGATTCTCGTAAGAATTCGAGCTTGGTGTGAATCTCCACTGAAGTGACTATTGGCTGTCATCGCCTTAGTTTAGCTCTCTCTCTCTCCCTCTCCCTCCCTCTCTCTCTCTCTCTCTTTCTCACTCTCTCTCTCTCTCTCTCTCTCTCTCTCTCTCTGTGTGTGGGTATCTCCTGGAAGCAAATTAAGCACACACGAGCAAGCATTGTCAAAAGCCGTCACAGTCGCATATTACTTCCGGCATAACGAATTTGTCTACTTTCTAAAGATTTGATCTAAGTTTAATGTTTAATATTAGTTACAAACTTGCCAGTAATTACCGCGTCTTTGTTGTCACACGTATCTACAAAATCTTTACCTTTCAACGTAAGTTGTATGGATGTTTGGACTAAACATCAGTATTCTGTATAATGTAACACATTTAAAACGTGTACTGTAAAATGACTTTTCCATTGCAAATACAAGCTGCTTCATTATTTACAAAGCATTACCACTCTGCCATGTTTCTTTTCATTATAAAAGCAGTAATGATTCCATTTTTTACTGAAAGAGGGTGAGCTGACTTTTTGTTTTAAATCATACATTTACCACTGCTATAGATTTTCCGTGCAGCATAGGGATATGCATTTGTGATTTGAAACTGTTGTGCTATTATAATACAAAGCCGAAAGATGTTCAAACCAAGATTTTACAACCAAAACGGACAACCGATGCCAGATGTCAGCGGTGGTACAACGACACTGCTTGACGTTGTTTAATACACGTAGATAGTCTCCCAAAGGGCTATAAAACACCCTCCATAGGCAATTTTTTATTTACTGCATACTAAAATCGTTAAGACATTTAAGGTAGTACTAAAAATCCAATTAAAGCATACTTGTAAGAGCCGACTTAAGCACTACTTATCACACATGGTCAGCCTAACCGGACTTGATATGAACTCTACCACGGGGAAAAAAAATACGAATCCGTTACCACACGAACCCTTCCAAAGATATCAGTTACAGTTTTGTGTCTGTGGAAGACCAACTAGCATACTGTATGCGGAAATTCATGTTGCTTACATTCCCAAATGTCAGAATCCCCGACAATTTCCACTTTAGCTATATTGCACGTAGAAAACACAGGATTTAGAGGAAGTAACTGGAATTTACAACAGGAGCTGTGGTGCTTCTAAGCAAACACCGTACATGACAGCAATGTCATGTGTTGTGCTCGAATTCTTATTAATTTTAATAATAGAGACAATTTTTCATGCTGCGTACAAAATCGAGTTTTCTCCTTCGTAATCAGAGATTTGTAACCGTAGACTAGCGTATTACGATGCTCCATATCTAGCACACACATGACTACTCTCTAAAATAAAGGACAAAGGGAGCAAATTTCTTGTTTATGTTTATTAAAGTATAAGCTTCGGTATTTCTTTTACATGCGAGATGCCATCCCCAAGTGAACAACACATTCCACTCAGACAATTGCATTGACGTACATTCCAATCCATGTCTTCTTCTACCATTTCTTACCTGTGCAGGTTCCTACGGCACTTGACTCAGTACCATGGATACCCTTATTATCATGATGCATTCGTTCTCAAACTGACCCATCTGCAGCAATAATTTCAGTACCAGTTGGCATCACAGTGACACACGGAATTGTTACAAATTGCTTACTTCGATGACAGTTACGAGCCAGACGCCCTGCAGCGTGCATTGCACTGACCCCAACTACCGCCATTTGCGACTTCAGTGGTGTCAAGCGAGAACTCACTGGAGAGCAGGGTGGAGGTCTGTTGTGTTTTCTTATGAAAACTGGTTTTTCCTCGGTGCCAATGATGGCCGTGTGTTGATTAAAAGGAATCCAATTGAGGGGTTGCAACCAGCTTGTCTGCATGTTAGACACTGTGGACCTAAACCTGGAAATATGGTCTACGGTTCGATTTCCTACGATAGCAGGAGCGCTCTCTTGGTTATCCCATGCACCGTGACTGAAAATTTGCCCGTCAGTTTGGT
Source organism: Schistocerca gregaria (assembly GCF_023897955.1). NCBI lineage: Eukaryota > Metazoa > Arthropoda > Insecta > Orthoptera > Acrididae > Schistocerca > Schistocerca gregaria. The sequence continues at coordinate 218,503,833 of NC_064924.1, forward strand.
GATTCTAGCTGTTCAGCTGCCATTCCTGAACAGCATTCCATGCGGAGTTATCCGAGAGGATAACGCTCGCCCAAAAGTCGCTGTTGTGATCTAACATACTCTACAGAGTGCTGACATGTTGCCTGGCCTGCTACATCAGGGACATCACCGAACGACAGTTCGAGAGTCATCCACAAACAATAATAACCGTCCCTACGTTGACAAAGAAATTGCAACACGCAAGGAACTCCATCCCACAAACTGGTATCTGTCACCTGCACAATACAATACATGAACATTTGCATGCTTTATTTCAATATTATGGTGGTGACACTGCTTATTAATGTATTAGCATACCACATTTGCAATAGCGTATCTCGCGCTTACGTTAACCTGTGGCCTTGTAATGTTAGTCACTTAAATATCTTGCCTAGACAAATGCATTCCCTAAATTTAATTACTCTGCGTTAATTATTTTTCGGTGCTGTGATTACCTCCTGTTAGTGCATATATTGCAAACTACGTATGTATGCCTGAACTGTATGCAATGTGTGCATCTGAGTTACTTGCACACACATACACACACATCTTTGAGACGCGGCTTTATGATCATTGTAACCTTGTATATTATCCACGTATTGTAAATACACCACACTCATAATGTCACTTCCACTGCATAAACGTAGGTTCAAATGACTCTGAGCACTGTGGGACTTAACATCTGAGATCATCAGTCCAAACCTAAGGACATCACACACATCCATGCCCGAGGCAAGATTCGAACTTGCGACCGTAGCAGCAGCGAGGTTCCGGATTGAAGCGACATAGAACTCTCGGCCACAGCGGCCGGCAAACGTAGATTAAAAATGGAAACTTCTCAAACCATTCAGTAGACACTGAGGAGTGGCGGAGCTGTATATGCAGAAATAAGTAACTAATTAGTTTTTTCTTATTCATTTACATAACCATTGGTAGCAGTGAAAGAATGGAGCACAAAAATAGCAGTTGCAAACAGCTGAACTGATTAAGAGGGAAAATGATGAAACAACGGCAACAACTGCAACGAGGCGAACTGATTATAGCTTCGTTATTATTATCAGCATCAATGTTATTTTGTGCATGAACTGCTACATCCGACGTCACAGAGTTGACTTGCAAATCTGCGAGCTGCTGAACATTTACTGTTAAAAAACCATAATATTGAGCCGTGCGAGCACCCTGGTATCGATTCTGATTCTCGCCGAATCTCTTTGGTTGCGCTGATAAGCAACAACTTCTCGGGCGTCCCCTGCGGTAGCGAATTTGCAACAGGGCAAGACCGATTTAAACGCGTGATTGGCTGGAGGTCTACGGGCAGTTGGTCTTAGGACAAAGCCGTGCTTAGAATCGTTGCTTGCGCCGAGGTTTCGTGGTGGGCTGCACCTGTGTTTGGATCTCTGGTTCTTACTTGGCAGGTGTGCCTTCGTCTACTGGAGAGTTGAGGCCTTACTCTATCTGCGAGATGATGAGACCACAACCTGCAGTTCGTTTTGGTGAGTTCCCTGCTGCCCTGGGTGGTGGACACGCCACCTACATTGTCCATGACTGACTTCGGCCTAATGCAAGAACCTTAGTGAGTTCCATATTTGGAAGGCGTTCATGTGTTAATGGCGATTCGCGAGACAGAATTCTGCTCAAGTTTTTGTATGTCCATCCTTGTGACTGGAGGTCTGGGGGACTATGGTCACTCGCTGTTGTAAAAAAATGAAACACCTACAGTCGTTCTTCTTATGCCACTTACTGTACGGCTACTAGTTTCGGCGCTTCAATGCACCATCTTCAGGCTTTAGTCAATTGGCAACTGATGGTTGGAGAGACAACATCACTGTTACAGGTAGTCTGCGTAAATCAGATATGCTGGCTACTGATGTGTCGTGCATACGATGGTGTTAATTCCTTCAGCATGAGCTAAGGCCTGAAGATGGTGCACTGAAGCGTAGATACTGGTTCAAAAATGGTTCAAATGGTTCTGAGCACTATGGGACTTAACATCTGAGGTCATCAGTCCCCTAGAACGTAGAACTACTTAAACCTAACTAACCTAAGGACATCACACACATCCATGCCCGAGGCAGGATTCGAACCTGCGACCATAGCAGTCGCGGGGTTCCGGACTGAGCGCCTTAACCGCGAGACCACCGCGGCCGGCATAGATACTGGTAGCGGTACAATAAAAGACATCGTAAGCACGGCTATGGATGTTTCATTTTCTTACAAAAGTTTTACTCTGTCAGCGTTAGGTATCGTTCGTTGTTCTTGCCTGAGAATTTTGGTAGCTTTAGTTTGGCCAATGCATTAAAGGTGAACTGGCATCATGAACATCATTAAACCTAACGCTCATTTTATTGTAATTCTCGTTTTGCACTGTTCGTGTGTGCATTTGTTAATTTAAATATTGTGTTTTCCTGAATTTAAAACCTTCCTCTCAAGTTTATCACATGTGCTCTATTTGCATGGTGTTCCGAGGAAGGCCTGTGCCGTCTTTCATTTGCTATCTGATTTGCTTTCCTACTGTATGTTCTACAACACATAGCGCATTGGTGCTGTTTTCACGAAAGCAGGCAGTAACATCTTTTCGTAATTTGCAATTTGTGGTCTAGTATAATGGTCTTTTCTGTCGATTTTTTATAAATTGTAACTTGCGCTGTTGGCGCGTATACTGGATAATTCAACTCCCAGTTTCACCGAATTTAAGTATTTTCTTTGGTTTAGTATTTTTACCCCCTCTCCTCACCCCTCCCCCTTCCCCGCCTGCACCCTGCCACCAAAAACAAAACAAAACGAAAAAAGAACGACATCTGATTGCGTGTTTGCATGCCAATGTCATGTTTAAGGGGCCCTGTGTACGGTTTTTCATTCGCTTGGTATGTAAATCTAATTTGTATTCTGTATGTTCTAGAACCTGTTCAGAATCGAGCAACCGCCTCGGCTCCTAAAAGTAAAGCTCTTGTTAATAATTGAAAAGCTGAAGCTCTGTTACAGCATTCTGTTCTGTCCGCCGCACGGTCTTGCATAATTTATTTTTCTTTAAAATACTTTTGTTAACATCCTGTTCTGGCTGCTTCCCAGACGGGTACGTTTTGTTGGTTTTTTAAATGTTGATTGTTTTACCAGTGTGTTTTAGTATTGAGCATAAAACACTACTTGGTCTGTTTCACATACGCTAATAACTTTGTATTAATGGTTTCACTGTCTGCTTCACATACCTGTAAAATTTGTTATAATTTTCAAACTTTTCGCATCAATGGTTTCACACATGTACCCTCATAAGTTGTGAGCCTACTGTTCGGTCCGTTAACAAAAAAGTGCAATTGGTGGCGTTAAAAAATGTTTTGGATTTGTGGATTTACTGAGCGCTTCACGTACTTACATGGCACCTTAAGTCTCAGCTATCTGTTACTGTCTATTACAGGAAATGTTGCTAAAATCTTTGTTTAACTATTGTGCATTTCCTGATTCTTTCAGTCAAACGTTTGCCAGTTCTGGCGAATCAATTTTCCTTGTTTTGATACTTGTAACATAGGCCTCTGTGTTTTATATTATTTTATTTACGCTCAGCACCTTAGTACTCCCAGACCCTAACTTCCTATCAGTTCAACTAGTGATAGTGATTTTTTCACACATACACAAAATATTGATCTAAAAAAATGCCGTATGTATATGTATCTATTAGTACTCACCTGTTGTTAGGGAACTGATGACCTAAGATGTTGTCCCATAGTGCTCAGAGCCATTTGAACCATTTTTGAAGTAGAACGCATCTCTTGCAGCGACTGACATTGGAGCTGAATAAGTGCTTACTAAATGTATCTGTAACGAAACGTGCTGCTCTTCTTTGTATCTTCTATATTTCCTCGATCAATCCTATCGTCTGCGGAACCCAGATAGACGAGCAGCATTCACGTATTGGTCGAACAAGTGCCTTGTAAGCTACTTCCTTAGTTGACGGGCTACTCTTGATGAAGATTCTTCCAGTTAATCTCCCTCTGGCATCTTCCTTCGCCGCAGTTAATTTTATGTGGTCGTTCCATTTCAAATTACTCCAAATGTAGCCTTCTATATATTTTATTGTAGTAATTACTTGAAGTGATTGTTGTACAATTGCGCAGCCATGCAATAAAGGATTTTCCTATTTACGCATTTGTAATACGATACGCTTATTTATGCTGAGGGCCAGTTGGCGTTCGCTGCACCACGCGTCGATCGTCTCCAGGACGTCCGTGTATACAACATCAGCCATGAAAACCTCTAGGAAGTTACAACGTTATCTCCTAGGTTCATTTAAACACAGAGATGAGAAAAGTCACGACATACGTCCTAGTACCATGTCGGACCTGCATTTTCCTGGCGTAATCCAGCAACTCGACGAGGCATGAACTCAACAAGTCGTTGCAAGACTCCTTCAATATATATTTAGACACACTGCCTCTATAGCCGTTCATAACTGCGAAAGTGTTGCCGGTGGAGAATTTTGTGCACGAACTGACCTCTCGCTTATGTACTGCAAATGTTCAGTGGGTGGCCAAATCATTCGCTGAAATTGTCCAGACTGTTCTCCAAACCAGTCGCGAACAGCTGTGCCCAGTGAGATGGCGGACTATCATCCACGAAAATGTCATCGTTGTTTGGGAACATGAAATCCATGAATGGCTACACATGTTCTACAAGTAGCGGATCATAACCATTTCCAGTCAATTATCAGTTCAGTTGGACCAGAGGACCCAGTCAATTCCATGTAAACACAATCTACATCACTATGAAGCCGCCACAATCTTGCACAGTTCTTTGTTAACAATGTGAGTCCATGGCCACATGCAGTCTGCACCAAACTCGAAGGCTACCATCAGCTATTACCAACTGAAATAGGGAATCATCTGACCAGACCAAACTTCTCCAGTAGTGTAGCGTCCAACCCTTATGGTCACGACCCCAGGATAGGCGCTGCAGACGATGTGCTGTTAGCAAACCTACTTGCGTCGGTCGCCTGCTGCCATAGCTTATTAACGCTATATTTCACGGCACAATCAACGTTCGTCATAGTCCCAGATTGATTTCTGCGGTTACTTCACGCAGTGTTGCTTTTTTTTTTTATCAATGACAACTCTACGTAAACGCTGATGCTCTCGGTCGTTTAGTGAAGGCCGTTGATTACTACGTTGTCCATGGTGAGAGATAATACGTGAAATTGATTATTCTCGGCACACTCTTGGCATTATGTATCTCGGAATATTGAATTCCTTAACAATTTTCGAAATGGGATGTCCCATGCGTCTGGCTCCAGTTACTATTCCGAGTTCAAAGTCTGTTAATTCCCGCCGTGCGGCCATAATCACGTCGGGAACCTTCTCACGTGAATCACCCGAGTACAAATGACAGCTCCACCAATGCACTTCCTCTTTATGCCTTGTGTACTCGATGCTGCCGCCACCTGTATATGTGCATATCGCTATCCAATGACTTTTGTCACGTCATTGTACTTTCAGTTAATCGGCTCTAGGCAGTTGTTAGCAGTTGGAAGTAGTAGAGAGTTTGCAAGAAACAACAAAAAACTGTATCTTGCTGTGTCATAAAGGAGATGCGAGAGGTGGTTTGTAGTTATTGTTATATAACAAGGAATTCCCGGTGTGAGTGATCGCATGATGTAATGACTGACTGGAGATAGCCCGTCGCCAGAGGTCTGCGAGGATAAGGAAAGTGCAATCCGCATCCGCAAGTTCCTTATCCACACCTGCATATATTTAAGGTTTGAATGAGTAATTAATAGTAATAGACAGTAGTACTTAGAATCATCGTATGTAATGACATAGCTACTGTCAGGGTGCCATTTCTGCCACAACTTAACTACTTTTTACATACAGGGTGATTCAAAAAGAATACCACAACTTTAGGAATTTAAAACTCTGCAACGACAAAAGGCAGAGCTTAGCACTATCTGTCGGCGAATTAAGGGAGCTATAAAGTTTCATTTAGTTGTACTTTTGTTAGCTTGAGGCGCTGTTGACTAGGCGTCAGCGTCAGTTGATGCTAAGATGGCGACCGCTCAACAGAAAGCTTTTTGTGTTATTGAGTACGGCAGAAGTGAATCGACGACAGTTGTTCAGCGTGCATTTCGAACGAAGTATGGTGTTAAACCTCCTGATAGGTGGTGTATTAAACATTGGTATAAACAGTTTACAGAGAATGGGTGTTTGTGCAAAGGGAAAAGTTCTGAACGGCCGAGAACGAGTGATGAAAATGTAGCACGCATCCAGCAAGCATTTGTTCGCAGCCCAGGAAAATCGACTCGCAGAGCTAGCAGAGAGCTGCAAATTCCACAATCAGCTGTATGGAGAGTCCTACGAAAAAGGTTAGTTATGAAACCTTATCGTCTGACATTGGTTCAAGCACTGTCTGCAGCTGATAAGATTAAAAGAATCGATTTCTGTGATTTTATCCTTGCTCAAATGGAAACAGATGAATCTTTCGTTTCAAAGATTGTGTTTAGTGATGAAGCAACTTTCCACACTAACGGGAAAGTCAACCGTCACAATGTCTGTATATGGGGCACTGAGAATCTGCGGAAACAACTCAGTATTAACGTGACTCGCCTAAGGTGAACGTTTTCTGTGCCATTTCAGCCAATAATGTTTTTGGTCCCTTTTTCTTCGAAGGTGCTACTTGTAACTGGACTACAGTATCTGGAGATGTTAGAGAATTGGCTGTTCCCTCAGCTCGAACAAGAAGCACAACAATTCATATTTCAGCAGGATGGAGCGCCACCACATTGGCACTTATCTGTCCGTAACTACCTGAACGTCAACTACCCGAGGCGATGGATCGGCCGCCAGGCAGCCCGTGACAGAGCACTTCATCACTGGCCTCCAAGATGCCCTGATCTTACCCCCTGCGATTTTTTCTTATGGGGATATGTTAAGGATATGGTGTTTCGACCACCTCTCCCAGCCACCATTGATGATTTGAAACGAGAAATAACAGCAGCTATCCAAACCGTAACGCCTGATATGCTACAGAGAGTGTGGAACGAGTAGGAGTATCTGGTCGATATTGCTCGTGTGTCTGGAGGGGACCGTATTGAACATCTCTGAACTTGTTTTTGAGTGAAAAAAAACTTTTTAAATATTCTTTGTAATGACGTATAACAGAAGGTTATATTATGTTTCTTTCATTAAATACCCATTTTTAAAGTTGTGGTATTCATTTTGAATCACCCTGTATACTAAGATGGTATCTGTTCATTCGGACATGTCTGAAAGTACAGATACCATAGGTGACCATGCTGCTCGTTAGAATGAAATTACAATGAAATGAACACCCTTAGTTGTTTACAGGCATTGACATACGCCAACGGGGACAGATGAAAATGTGAGCCCCGACCGTGACTCGAACCCTGGATCCCCTGCTTACATGGCAGACGCTCTAACCATCTGATGGTAGACAGTGGGCATGTTTGCCACCCAGAGAGCACTTCACAGATCACAGAAAAGACACAGTCGCGGAAACGGTTTAGGCGCAGGTCTCTTGGGTACAGCTACGTCGGTCGTCGCCAGTGGCTGAGGACAACAGACATCCGCTCTACCCGGGCCCTGCAAGATTCCAAGAATGTCAACAGCCTTGAAGTTTTCAACTAACATTGCTACATACGTATTGGGCAGATGCCTTGCTCATTATCCGCAGATGACCCGCGGATATCCGCGCCGGTCGCGATTTTATCCGCAAAGTAAGAAATACCGCGGATATCCGCATCCGCGCAGACCTCTACGGCCAACGGTCACCTACTGGTGTGGATTGAGGGTCTGGTGATCGTCACCGCTAAGAGGTGGACGGGGCGGCAGCGGAACAACACTCCTGGAAATTGAAATAAGAACACCGTGAATTTATTGTCCCAGGAAGGGGAAACTTCATTGACACATTCCTGGGGTCAGATACATCACATGATCACACTGACAGAGCCACAGGCACATAGACACAGGCAACAGAGCATGCACAATGTCGGCACTAGTACAGTGTATATCCACCTTTCGCAGCAATGCAGGCTGCTATTCTCCCATGGAGACGATCGTAGAGATGCTGGCTGTAGTCCTGTGGAACGGCTTGCCATGCCATTTCCACCTGGCGCCTCAGTTGGACCAGCGTTCGTGCTGGACGTGCAGACTGCGTGAGACGACGCTTCATCCAGTCCCAAACATGCTCAATGGGGGACAGATCCGGAGTTCTTGCTGGCCAGGGTAGTTGACTTACACCTTCTAGAGCACGTTGGGTGGCACGGGATACATGCGGACGTGCATTGTCCTGTTGGAACAGCAAGTTCCCTTGCCGGTCTAGGAATGGTAGAACGATGGGTTCGATGACGGTTTGGATGTACCGTGCACTATTCAGTGTCCCCTCGACGATCGCCAGAGGTGTACGGCCAGTGTAGGAGATCGATCCCCACACCATGATGCCAGGTGTTGGCCCTGTGTGCATCGGTCGTATGTAGTCCTGATTGTGGCGCTCACCTGCACGGCGCCAAACACGCATACGACCATCATTGGCACCAAGGCAGAAGCGACTCTCATCGCTGAAGACGACAAACTGGCTGACACTGACGGCAGCGGTGCACAAATGCTGCGCAGCTAGCGCCATTCGACGGCCAACACCGCGGTTCCTGGTGTGTCCGATGTGCCGTGCGTGTGATCATTGCTTGTACAGCCGTCTCGCAGTATCCGGAGCAAGTATGGTGGGTCTGACACACCGGTGTCAATGTGTTCTTTTTTCCATTTCCAGGAGTGTATTTTGACCTCCACCAACAGACCATGAGTTTTAAGGGATTGATTGATGACCTTAGTAGTATAGTAACTTTACACAAGAAACCAACCACCAAACTATGAGTTTCAGGCCTCAGACACACAACGCTTTAGAAAGACTAAATTCAGAAATAAAATACAGAATTTCATAACAACACAAGCGTAGCGAATCGTTACTCTTGATTCTCTAACAACATATACGTTAAATAAGAACATTGAACATAATCGTTGACCATTGAATATTGAACGTTGAATGTTAAAATAAAAACGTTATATATAATTGATTTTTTATTCCTCTTTAATAAATGTTTGCAAAATACGAATCTTAGGTTGTTAAAAAAAGCCAGAGGATATAGAAGAGTAAAAGAACATTTATAAGAAGAGTTTAAAAAATTGGAAAAAACGACCAAGAACAGAATATGAAAAATATAATAAAGAAGATCGACCTGTATCGACGCAGTTGAACGAGTAAAAGAAGGTATCGATGGTTTAAGTGATAATTTTCTAAAATCTTTTTAAGAAAATAAACAGGTTGAAAAACAAATGGTGCCTCATCATCATTTTCATCCAAAGAAATTTAATGATGTATTTCAATTTCCATTTACACCAATTAAAAGTCCATAGTATGACTATAATTAAGTGAATCAGAAATAGATGTTTTGAAGAAATGTGAAGAAGCGATAAAAATTTAATAAGTTCAAGATGTTAAAGATATGTTAAAAGATAAAAATCAAGATGTTAAGGAAATAAATATTGAAGGTAAAACGTCATGAGTAATCCATCTTTTGAACTGTTTTGCTTCTTCTTTTTTGACTTTAAAATTAAAGAATATAATCCAGATTCATTAATAAATAGTTTTTATAACAAGTTAAATCATCCAAGTTAGATGGTCTCAAATTTTCTTATATTCTTTTATCTTCTTTATGTTTAAACACTTCATGTGGTTGTTTATTTTCTAATATTTTGGCAATGTCTTTTCGTTTGTACTATGGATTATTATTTTCATCCAGAATCAAACATGTCTACCATTGTATAAAATATTATTATCCTATTTAACACATTCAAAGATATTCATCGAAGATTCAAATGTACTTACAACTGCTACCATTTAAAGAAAATTATTTTTGAATAGTTTTTTATTTAATTTAATTTTATAAACCAGCTTCATTAATAAATAAAGTATGTGGTTGCACATTTGAAAGGTGTAGCTATTGGCTACACACTAGTTTTTTATATTTTCTTATTTTTTATTTTTCATGTTGACCTGCAAGACATCTCTCGAATTAGAAACTTCCAAAAGTCACAAACATCCTTAGATTTAAACCATAGATTATTGTCTTGATCCATTAGCACAAGAATTTTTTTATTGTTATAAACAATCCTGTTTTCTTCTGAATAAATTCAAAAATATTCATCATAGATTTGGATATACTTGTGATAGCTGTCATTTAAAGAAAATAATATTTATTAGATTGTTATTTAATTTTATAATCCTGAGTCATTGATAAAAATCATATTTGGACATAAGTGTAACTGCTGGTCGCTCTTCAATCCCATTTAATTTTTAATACCTTTTCCTCTTATGGACACCTGCATGACATGTTTGAAGTTTTCTAATATTTTAGTAATCCAAAGTCAAAGGATTATCATGTTCGATTTCAGTATATTCTAGATTGTATTTTTTAGTATTTTACTAAATTTCATTTATTATCATTAATGTTTTGAGCCAGTATACTCATACCAGCTGAAACCCCATAGTGAATAAAACACAAAATTTCATTAGTAATTCTACATACATTCCTGGAAATGGAAAAAAGAACACATTGACACCGGTGTGTCAGACCCACCATACTTGCTCGAGACACTTCGAGAGGGCTGTACAAGCAAAGATCACACGCACGGCACAGCGGACACACCAGGAACCGCGGTGTTGGCCGTCGAATGGCGCTAGCTGCGCAGCATTTGTGCACTGCCGCCGTCAGTGTCAGCCAGTTTGCCGTGGCATACGGAGCTCCATCGCAGTCTTTAACATTGGTAGCATGCCGCGACAGCGGGGACGTGAACCGTATGTGCAGTTGACGGACTTTGAGCGAGGGCGTATAGTGGGCATGCGGGAGGCCGGGCGGACGTACCGCCGAATTGCTCAACACGTGGGGCGTGAGGTCTCCACAGTACATCGATGTTGTCGCCAGTGGTCGGCGGAAAGTGCACGTGCCCGTCGACCTGGGAACGGACCGCAGCGACGCACGGATGCACGGCAAGACCGTAGGATCCTACGCAGTGCCGTAGTGGACCGCACCGCCACTTCCCAGCAAATTAGGGACACTGTTGCTCCTGGGGTATCGGCGAGGACCATTCGCAACCGTCTCCATGAAGCTGGGCTACGGTCCCGCACACCGTTAGGCCGTCTTCCGCTCACTCCCCAACATCGTGCAGCCCGCCTCCAGTGGTGTCGCGACAAGCGTGAATGGAGGGACGAATGGAGACGTGTCGTCTTCAGCGATGAGAGTTGCTTCTCCCTTGGTGCCAATGATGGTCGTATGCGTGTTTGGCGCCGTGCAGGTGAGCGCCACAATCAGGACTACATACGACCGAGGCACACAGGGCCAACACCCGGCATCATGGTGTGGGGAGCGATCTCCTACACTGGCCGTACACCTCTGGTGATCGTCGAGGGGACACTGAATAGTGCACGGTACATCCAAACCGTCATCGAACCCATCGTTCTACCATTCCTAGACCGGCAAGGGAACTTGCTGTTCCAACAGGACAATGCACGTCCGCATGTATCCCGTGCCACCCAACGTGCTCTAGAAGGTGTAAGTCAACTACCCTGGCCAGCAAGATCTCCGGATCTGTCTACCATTGAGCATGTTTGGGACTGGATGAAGCGTCGTCTCACGCGGTCTGCACGTCGAGCACGAACGCTGGTCCAACTGAGGCGCCAGGTGGAAATGGCATGGCAAGCCGTTCCACAGGACTACATCCAGCATCTCTACGATCGTCTCCATGAGAGAATAGCAGCCTGCATTGGTGCGAAAGGTGGATATACACTGTACTAGTGCCGACATTGTGCATGCTCTGTTGCCTGTGTCTACGTGCCTGTGGTTCTGTCAGTGTGATCATGTGATGTATCTGACCCCAGGAATGTGTCAATAAAGTTTCCTCTTCCTGGGACAATGAATTCTTATTTCAATTTCCAGGAGTGTATTTTACACTTCAAACAATGGAATCCAAATGCCTTTATACCAACTTCCCAGTTTTAATGGATAATCTTTTTCAGAATAAATTCGAAAATATCCATCTAAGTGCAATTGTCATTAGATGTGCTTGTGATTTCTGCCATTTGAAGAAAATAATCTTTATTAGGTTTTTATTTTATTTAATTTTATAATCCTGCTTCCTTATTGATTTTATAAGTAAAGAATACAACCCTGGTTCATTAATAAGTACTATATTATGTTTTATAATTGGTTTGGTGAACGAAGCCATTAATTCTAAGTTTTATTTTCTTACATTTACTTTTTCCAGAAAAAAATTATTTTTTTATAATAAGTGGACTTAATGAGAAAAAATTACATTTTTGTGAGAGATTGATAGAAAAACTTGTGAGCTAGACCTGAAAATTGGACGATAATAGATAAATCAGTAGGTGCTGGGTAAGTTTCATAAAGAAAACGAGTGAGCGAGTGAAACGATTCTGACATACATGGATGTAGGCAGCTCGAACACCTACAGCTGCCATGTTAGTCTCCGAGTGCCACCAAACTATAATTTGCTGTTGTAACTGAATCAAGTTGCTTTTTCGGCGGTTAAGTCCTGTTCTCTCGATTCATTTTCTTTATAACTGATATTGGCTTGTTAGGTTAGTGGAGTGTGATTCCTCATGTACGAGATGGCTCTTTTTGATGTGCTTTGATTGTATTGGGAATGCTGTAGTAGTCCTTCTCATTACCAGCAAACTGTGACTCATACACATTTGGAACTTCTGGTATTGCAACGCCTTGTTGCATGTTATATTGATCTGTAGTAGTACTGGGCTAAATATCTTAACAATATTAGACTGCACTGAATTAACTCTTGATAGATGGTGCTTTTTAACTCCATGGTGGAGTATCTAGGTGTATTAAACACTGACGAGGGTTGGCACTGTGCTGAAGTATCTCAGCTGACACTTGGCGTCATTTGTCTGACAATTTTGTAATTATCATACGTTTTTGCAGTAAAATCTTGTTTCGAAAATAACATCAAATTGGACGTCAGCCACAGAAACTTTTCGTGAATTCATTATCACGGTACTCGTCGAGTTAGCCACTAAGAGGCATTTTAAGGGACCTAAGGTTTGTACTTGTATAACTTGTAACGGTTTTGATCAATCATTCAAACAGATGTACATCGTAGTTTTCTTGTCGACCGTAGCCTTACGTGATGTGTGTCACACGTTTCACAGAAATGTATGAAGGCATGAGTTGTACAACCATGAAACGTTTTTTAAACAGGTTGATTACGGCCCAGGAACCAACTAATTTGGAGGAATTCCATGGCGATTCTGCAGCATCACTCATGTCAATTTATGTTCAATCGTTTCTCACAGTCACTGTAAACAGGGTACATCGTGGACACCCGATCGAGGTATATTTTGAAGAAATAATCGACAAAATTTTGATGTCGTGGTAGGCTATTAACCCTTTTGCGGCTTCCCCAGGCCCTGCGAGCGTGTATACGTGTGCCACTTAGATTTTCCTATAGCGCCATGGTCGTCTGTATGCATCCTGAGCTGCTAACCTCTCACTGCTGCGGGCGAGTTATTTGCATGTCTCAGTGAATACGAAAGGTTCGAGTATTTATCATTCAACGCATGGGACTCATTGTGTGCTATCATTTGCAAGAAACCTCCTCTAGAGGTCTTGAATCACTTATGAGATATGACGATTGTTACGACCACGTGATACGTGACTTGCAAGGACGTGAATGGGCGGGTCACGCACGACCGTCTGACGGATATGAAATCCAATAAGTTCAGAAACGAGATATCTTGCTGCTCCCAGTTCTAAATAACATCCCCATATCTTATCGACAATTCATTCGCTGCAGTGTATGAGCTAAAATCAACCATAAGCAAAAATTTGCGCAGTGCGTTTTTACTTCTGTAAACTCTTTTAAAATAGCGTACAATGTTTTGCTTAATTTGTTATAGTGCAGTAAATAAGACAGATAACGAATGGAAATTCAGTTCCTTATGGAGTTAATATATCAGACTGCAAGATGTGACAAAATCAATTTTTGTCACTAAACGATTTTCGAAAAATCGGATGACATGTATTTCATATTGGCTGGAACGCCAGTCTCAGCACAGGCACCAGCCTTTGTGAAGCATTGCACCCATAAATAAAAAGCACCCTCAGCATGGAATGCACAGAGCACGTCACGTCTGTAGCAGCGAAAAGCTTAAGACTACTGAAATAATTTCCATCTCATGTGAAAAATGTTCGCGGTAGAACATTTAAAAACCATATTGGGGAAAGTTGAATGATAAGACGGCATGAGTTCTGGAGTTGGCATGCGACGGGAGGCGAAACATGGATCATTATAGCCTTGAGATAGAACTACAGTTACACCACCGACAAAACCATTTTATTGGCGGGAGAGTACGATGGTGTGACTTATGGGGTATCATCATGACTTACTATTTGGAAAATAGTAAAAACTGTTTCTTATTGAACTTTCAGTTAGTTAATTGTCATTAAATAGACTGCCATTATGAGTTTTTTTACAGCTGTTTCTCGCAGCCAATTTTTCAAGCGTCCTTTACTCGCTAAGGATTTCTTTACATACCTCTTCCTTAAATTACTAGGGTCACTTGCTTATTCCAGTTCTCGCTGAAGTCCCCCCTCCCCCTTCCCACCCTCAACCATATTGTTATTTTCTCTTGTGTTTTCATTCTCGTACGCTGTTTGGACAACCGTAACCAAAATCACTTTGTGGCCTCATAATGTGAGCCTACCCCTTTATTTCTTCATCAACATGTTTTTCTACATCAGTTATCGTATTTATTCTTCATTAGTCTAGCGTTGTGGTAACGAATGTCGATATTAGACTACTTCTCGTAATACGGTTTTCGACAGTTGCATATCTTCCTCCTTATTTGTGTTTCTACCCGCAGTGTAGTGTGAATAGTGTCCTTTTCTTTGTCACCTGCGAATTTTTAAAATCATAATGTAGCATAAAATATCTTTACTGTAATTCCCCTCTTACTGAAAACTAAATAATTTTATTCGTCTCAACAACTGATAGTTACTTCATTTGGAGATGCGCCTTTTCATAAGTTTTCAACAACTTTCTAATCCTGTATTCAGCTTCATCGTCGTCAGTGGATAAAATTATCTGATAGCCCAAACCAGCAAAGTATGTAAACGAAAATCATCTCTGGCCTTCAGCCCCATTCCCCCACACTTCCCACCCATACAACAGTAACTGTGGCGGATTACTTACTGAGGGGATAAAACTGTTGGAATCTCACTGTACCAAGTACATTGAGCTTCCATATCATATGTTAACAAATACATTTTTATTTTCGCAGAAAAAATGTGGACGAGCGGTTCTGGGCGCTTCAGTCCGGAACCGCACTGCTGCTACGGTCGCTGGTTCGAATCCTGCCTCGGGCATGGATGTGTATGATGTTTCAAATGGTTCAAATGGCTCTGAGCACTATGGGACTTAACTTATGTGGTCATCTATCCCCTAGAACGTAGAACTACTTAAACCTAACTAACCTAAGGACATGACAAACACCCATGCTCGAGGCAAGATTCGAACCTGCGACCGTAGCGGTCGCGCGATTCCAGACTGTAGCGCCTAGAACCGCTCGGCCACCCCTGCCGGCCGTGTATGATGTCCTTAGGTTAGTTCGGCTTAAGTAGTTCTAAGTCTAGAGCACTGTTGACCTCAGATGTTAAGTCCCACAGTAGTTAGAGCCATTTTTTGTCATGTTAAATTTTTAGCGAATCTATTTTTACATCCTCGAGAAGATTACCTAAATTCGAGTTGTATTTGATTCTCGGCATCTGTTAATTTTTATTATATCACGACATGATGTGAGAGTTTTCTCTTTAATGTTTCGCTTAACGATCAGGTATAAAGTTACATATTAGACAGATTTGATAGAACTGGCAGGAATGCTCCTTGCGAGACATAAAAACTAAATGTTGTAGCTGATCCGCTGGCGCCAGAGTAGAGACGCTTTTATAGCGGGCTCGTGTTGTTAGGCTCCAGCTGCCAGTTCGCTCATAGGCAGACATACATAGATCGCTTGTCGAGGAGGACAGGCCTGTGCATTTGCTGGCAGTAAAAGCCGCCCAGACTTCCACTTTATCGCTACAGAGCAGAAATGAAAAAGAATACAACAAATTTTGTTTCACTAGAGATCCGATTATTTTCATCCGCTCGCTAAAATAGAAACAGAGTGCGAAAAACTTTGGGTCGAATTTCTTTCGCATAGCTTTTTTGTTTTGCTTTTAAAGGCGTAATAACTAAGGACATAGCAGAAAGAACGTGCCAGGCACTTTTCTTTGAGCGCTGTTTGTGAGCAGCTGCAAACAACGCTGCCCGAGCTATCAATTCCGAGCGGCGAATGGCAGTGCAGTGGGACTCGAGTCGGGTACTGTGGGGGCCATCGCCGTATCTCAGGCTTTCTGCTTTAACGTGTCACAACAGGTTCTGGGACCTGCGTGCGCTCCGTCATAACACTTCACGTGCTGGCTCGCAGCTTGGCCTGAAGAGCGAACTGGAATGTTGTTCCTAAGTGGCTTTTAGTATTTCATTAAATTTCATTGCTGCCCTTTAATATATTCCAAGCTTGTGGATGAGAATATATGTTAAAAATTGCTTTAATTACGATTCCTATAGTTCCTCACGAGCTTCTTCTAACCGGACTGCGTGCCTACGGAGTATCACCTCAGTTGTGCTACAGGATTCTTGATTTCCTCTCTGAAAGGTCACAGTTCCTAGCAATAGACGGAAAGTCATCAAGTAAAATAGAAGTAATATCCGGCGTTCCCCAAGGAAGTGTTAAAGGCCCTCTATTCTTCCTGATCTATATTAACGACAATCTGAGTAGCCGTCTTAGATTGTTTGCAGATGATGCTGTCATTTACCGTCTTGTAAAGTCATCAGATGATCAAAACGACTTGCAAGTGGTTTAGATAAGATATCTGTATGGTGCGAAAAGTGGCAATTGACTCTGAATAAAGGAAAGTGTGAAGTTCTTCACATGAGTACTAAAGGAAATCAGCTAAATTTCGATTACGCAATAAGTCACACAAATCTGAAGGCTGTAAATTCAGGTAAATACTTAGGGATTACAATTACAAATATCCTAATTTGGGACTACCACATATACACTCCTGGAAATGGAAAAAAGAACACATTGACACCGGTGTGTCAGACCCACCATACTTGCTCAGGACACTGCGAGAGGGCTGTACAAGCAATGATCACACGCACGGCACAGCGGACACACCAGGAACCGCGGTGTTGGCCGTCGAATGGCGCTAGCTGCGCAGCATTTGTGCACCGCCGCCGTCAGTGTCAGCCAGTTTGCTGTGGCATACGGAGCTCCATCGCAGTGTTTAACACTGGTAGCATGCCGCGACAGCGGGGACGTGAACCGTATGTGCAGTTGACGGACTTTGAGCGAGGGCGTATAGTGGGCATGCGCGAGGCCTGGTGGACGTACCGCCGAATTGCTCAACACGTGGGGCGTGAGGTCTCCACAGTACATCGATGTTGTCGCCAGTGGTCGGCGGAACGTGCACGTGCCCGTCGACCTGGGACCGGACCGCAGCGACGCACGGATGCACGCCAAGACCGTAGGATCCTACGCACTGCCGTAGGGGACCGCACCGCCACTTCCCAGCAAATTAGGGACACTGTTGCTCCTGGGGTATCGGCGAGGACCATTCGCAACCGTCTCCATGAAGCTGAGCTACGGTCCCGCACACCGTTAGGCCATCTTCCGCTCACGCCCCAACATCGTGCAGCCCGCCTCCAGTGGTGTCGCGACAGGCGTGAATGGAGGGACGAATGGAGACGTGTCGTCTTCAGCGATGAGAGTTGCTTCTCCCTTGGTGCCAATGATGGTCGTATGCGTGTTTGGCGCCGTGCAGGTGAGCGCCACAATCAGGACTGCATAAGACCGAGGCACACAGGGCCAACACCCAGCATCATGGTGTGGGGAGCGATCTCCTACACTGGCCGTACACCTCTGGTGATCGTCGAGGGGACACTGAATAGTGCACAGTACATCAAAACCGTCATCGAACCCATCGTTCTACCATTCCTAGACCGGCAAGGGAATTTGCTGTTCCAACAGGACAATGTACGTCCGCATGTATCCCGTGCCACCCAACGTGCTCTAGAAGGTATACGTCAACTACCCTGGCCAGCAAGATCTCCGGATCTGTCTACCATTGAGCATGTTTGGGACTGAATGAAGCGTCGTCTCACGCGGTCTGCACGTCCAGCACGAACGCTGATCCAACTGAGGCCCGAGGTGGAAATGGCATGGCAAGCCGTTCCACAGGACTACATCCAGCATCTCTACGATCGTCTCGATGGGAGAATAGCAGCCTGCATTGCTGCGAAAGGTGGATATACACTGTACTAGTGCCGACATTGTGCATGCTCTGTTGCCTGTGTCTATGTGCCTGTGGTTCTGTCAGTGTGATCATGTGATGTATCTGATCCCAGGAATGTGTCAATAAAGTTTCCCCTTCCTGGGACAATGAATTCACGGTGTTCTTATTTCAATTTCCAGGAGTGTATAATATTGTGGGTAGAGCAAACCAAAGACTACGATTCCTTGGCAGAGCACTTAGAAAGTGCAACAGGTCTACCAAGGAGACTGCTTACACGACGTTTGTCCACCCTGTTCTGGAGTATTGCTGTGCGGTGTGGGATTTGCATCACGTGGGACTGACGGATGACATAAAAAAAGTACAAAGAAGGGTAGCTCGTTTTGTAAAATTGCGAAATAGGGGAGATAGTGTCACCGACATGATACGTGAATTGGAGAGGCAATCATTAAAACAAAGGCGTGTTTCTTTGCGACGGGATCTCATGAAATTTCAATCACCAGTTTCTCAAAATTGTTCAAATGGCCCTGAGCACTATGCGACTTAACTTCTGAGGTCATTAGTCGCCTAGAACTTAGCACAAATTAAACCTAACTAACCTAAGGACATCACACACATCCATGCCCGAGGCAGGATTCGAACCGAGCGACCGCTGCCGTCGCTCGGTTCCAGACTGTAGCGCCTTTTTTTTTTTTTTTAATCTCGTTTTGTTCGCTTCTATTCGTTGCATCTGCTCGGGGCGGACGTCGTAAGACATCCTCTTATGTTCGTTGTTGATCGATTGACTCAGTTGTTTTATAACAGAGGGCAGCTAACCCTCTGACCGAACACGCTGAGCTACCGTGCAGTCGTGCCTAGAACCGCACGGCCACTCCGGCAGGCCCAGTTTTCTCCTTCCATTGCGAAAACATTATGTTGGCATCCATCTACATAGGGAGAAATGATGATCACGATAAAATAAGAGAAGTAAGGACTCGCACAGAAAAAAGTTAAGTGCTCGTTTTATCCCGCGTGCCGTTCGAGTGTGGAACGGTAGAGAGACAGCTTGAAGGTGGTTCATTGAACCCTCCGCCAGGCACTTTACTGTGAATAGCAAAGTAATCACATAGATGTAGAAGTAGAATACATTGATGTAATTTAGTTCTAAAGACATTTCTCTTCGGTCTCCTACGACACTGTATGCATGTCTACTGCGGGCTCACATTGTACTGTCAAATTACGATTGTAAAATATTACAAGAAACTAGCCTTCAAATAGCAAAGATGTGTCTAATTTGTAGTGCTGTTGCTTTTTGAGACCAACTAGAGAGGCAACACAGAAGACTGCGCAGCTGAAACGCTCAAAGCTTTTTCAATAATTACTAGGTATAAAGTAGACTATATTTGATGTAGGATATACACTGTCCAGGCACATTAATGTGACCGCTACCCACGTTCGACGTCAACATGCAATAATCGCTCACATACAGATGATGAAAGCACTAGCAGTGGAGGATATATTAACCGCGTCGGGGGGACGTGAGTAACAGTGCAGCCATTGTCGTAATGCAGAAACGGAGCGATTTACATGACGTCCAAGAGGGTTTTTGAGCAGAGTGTAAGCACTGCCTAAACAGCTAAGTTTGTAAATTATTCGCGTGCGGTCGTGGTTAAAGAATACTGGGCAAAGCAAAACGGTGTTACCCAAGACCGGTGACGGGACACCTGCGGTGCACCCCGGACCGTAGATGAGAAGAGTGACTGACGGCTGCGCAGATGTGCACGGGCGAACAGAAGTGCAACTGTTCGCTGTTCAATCAAGCGGCAATCAAATGCGTCTCATCAACGACCGTTCAGTGAACGTTGTTGCATACGGCCCAGGCGCCTGGTTCATGACCCCACGTTGCCTGCTTTTCATCGACGATGAATCATGGAATTTGTACGCCGTTACTGCAACTGGACCTCCTCCGGGTGGTGAAGGAAGGATCCTTTATTGTATGATTATATGATAGCGGAACAAACACTGGTAGCAGTTACTTCTGTAAAATATCTGGGAGTATGCTTGAGGAACGATTTGAAGAGGAATGATCATATAAAATTAATTGTTGGTAAGGCGGGTACAAGGCTGAGTTTCATTGGGAGAGTCCTTAGAAAATGTAGTCCATCAACAAAGGAGGTGGCTTACAAAACACTCATTCGACCTATACTTGAGTATTGCTCATGAGTGTGGGATCCGTACCAGATCGGGTTGACAGAGGAGATAGAGAAGATCCAAAGAAGAACGGCGCGTTTCGTCACAGGGTTATTTGATAACCGTGATAGCGTTACGGAGATATTTAGCAAACTCAAGTGGCAGACTCTGCAAGAGAGGCGCTCTGCATCGCGGTGTAGCTTGCTCGCCAGGTTTCGAGAGGGTGCGTTTCAGGATGAGGTATCGAATATATTGCTTCCCCCTACTTATACCTCCCGAGGAGACCACGAATGTACGGAGGCTTTCGGACAGTCGCTCTTACCGCGAACCATACGCGACTGGAACAGAAAAGGGAGGTAATGACAGTGGCACGTATAGTGCCCTCCGCCACACACCGTTGGGTGGCTTGCGGAGTATAAATGTAGATGTAGATGTAGGCGGCCTTTCCAGATGATTCACGTTTTATGCTCCACCTGCCAGATGGCCTTTGGCCTGTACTAACTTACATGAATCGTCGAAAGGTTCCAGGCTGGAGGGTGCAGCGTTGGAAATATTTTCGTGGCATTCCCTGGCTGCTCTCGTCATTCTGGAACACACAATGTATCAACACAATTATGCACCTGTACTAGGTGATCACGTCCACCCTACATGTAGTCTGTTTTTTCTCGGCACAATGGCATCTACCAGCAGCACAGTGCAATGTGACACACAGCTTGCCGTGGCTCTTCAGCCTTGAAATCTAATGCAGTTGGTCACGGCACGGGATTCGGCACGGCTGCACATCCCTGTCGGTACGTTGCAGAAACTCACTGACTCTCTATCCGCAAAAGGGAGTTATATAGGCTTTAGACAGATGCCATATTAATATGACTGGATCTTGTATTTGAAACTGTTCCTCTACCAAGGACAAAATGCAGTCAGCACTCATGTTTAATTACGGGCATCTATAAATTAATATGTCAATAGAATCAAATTCTTTCAAGGAGAAATACGATAGGTTTTTGGTACTATATAGAGCGATCAAAAAGATTCCGTTCGAGGCAATATTTCCAACGTAGCACGACTCCGATGCGAGTGCATGAGCAACGATATGTAGGCAAGGGATTGTTTTGGCATTAGTGCCTTTTCGACGTACGTGCGGTAATTGCGGAAACGTGAACTATGGGGACGTAATTAGCAGATGCATACCAACAAGGATAACGCGCTGTTATTGTAACCAAAACCGGTAGACATCCACCGGAGAATGAAGAACGTGTGTCCATCTCGCCCTCTCGTCCAAAGAAGTTCAAGAGCCAGCCACTTGCTGAAAAAGTGGTGCTCCCTCTATTCTTTGATTACCGGGTCAAATTGCTTATTGACTTCAAGAAAGCTAGTGTCTCCATCACTGTCTAACTGTACTGCACAACGCTAGAGAAATCACAGCTTGCAATTAAATCTAAACATCCGGGACAACAGCGAGAAAGGATGTTGCAGCATGCTGATGATGCACGTCCCCATTTCGAGACTGTCGTACGCAGAATTTACGCAAACGTGACTGGGAGATACTCGAACACCCACCCTACGCTTCTGATCTCTCCCCATGCGATTATGTAGCTTCGGTCCCTCATAGGAAGGAATTGAAGAGTCGACGATTGCTGACGGACGAAGATGTGCAGCAGGTACTTAGTGACTTCTTCGCGCAGCTGGACCGGGTGTTTTACCAGACGCCTATTTGCAGCCTTGCGCATCGCTGCCATGATTGCCTAAATGCTCACGGCGGTTCTGCGCCATTAGCATACCGATTCCGGACTGTACAGTCTTCGAACTAAAACTTTTTGATCGCCACTATACATACCCACATCACATAAGTACGCAAATGCTTTCAAGTGTAATAGACATAGAAAATCAGGAATGTTGGCATATACAAGGTGATTCCGCAATGGTGTTACAAACTTTCAGGGCTGAAGGAAAAGGGTAAATGTATCAGTTTTAGGCGAAGGAGGTTAGTCCGGAAACGACTGGCTCGAAAGTTATAAGCGAAAATCGTTGTGATACCTCTGACAGTGGAACGCGTGTTCCGATACGGACCGAATTTTAGAGCCTTTATTTACCGGTCTTTTTTGTTTGTTTATAGCTACTTGACAGACTAGCGGACACTGAAATTGTCGCCCCATAGTAACGCAGCACGGCTCTGTAGGAGACAAAAGAAAAAGTCACATCCTATCTTCACTTTACCGAAGGACTGCGCCACTTCGTTTTGCCTCCTTTACGGCTCGCTGCGTTATTGTAGGGCGGGAATTTCAGTGAGTGCCAGGACTGCAGATACGTAGCTAGATACAAACAAACAAAATATTAACGACGTATCTTTCTTTATTTTTAGAGTTTCTTTCTTCAATTGGTACAAACGGAACCTGTACAGTATCGGCTGGCCGCTGTGGCCGAGCGGTTCTAGGTGTGAAATCCGAAACCGCGCGACCGCTACGGTCGCAGGTTCGAATCCTGCCTCGGTCATGGATGTGTGTGATGTCCTTAGGTTAGTTAGGTTTAAGTAGTTAGAAGTTCTAGGGGACTGATGACCTCAGCAGTTAAGTCCCATAGTGCTCAGAGCCATTTGAACCATTTTTGAACAGGATCATTTTGCTTTTTGTCTGTCTGTCCGACTGTGGAGAACCCTTTTCCTCACTTTAAAACTTGTGCCACATGCTAAGGTCTATGGCGCCTTGGTGATGTAAAAAATTTAAGCTACTGCGTAAGTG
This sequence comes from Schistocerca gregaria, assembly GCF_023897955.1. Lineage (NCBI taxonomy): Eukaryota > Metazoa > Arthropoda > Insecta > Orthoptera > Acrididae > Schistocerca > Schistocerca gregaria. The sequence goes on from NC_064924.1 coordinate 218,527,170, forward strand.
AAATTAAAAGAAACGGCCATTTATCTCACATATTTTGATACTCGCAAATTCACTCATCAGATCTATAAGGTACTTCCCGTCGACCTACAATCAGTAAAAGTAAAGAAAGAAACACAACCGAAAATAGTAATATGCAATTATATCACACGATAAAAAATATCTTTTGGTCATTTATTATCCGACTGTCTGTTTGTACGTCTGTTAACCCCATTTCTCAGGAGTGGATGACGTATCAATTAGAAATCTGTGTCACATACTAAAATCTATGGTCCCTTGGCGTTGTAACACCTTTAAGATTCCAAGTCAATGCAATCAAAATATACGGCCATTTATATCAAATATAGTTCTACTCACAAACTAACTAATAAAAATCTATAGTGTCCTTGCCGCTGACCTAGCATGATAGAATTTTTCAGGAGATAAAGTTTCACACTACAAGTAAAGAAAAAAAAATCCGAAAATTGGTAACTTGTAATTATAGCACAGGAAAAAAATTGTCATCGTTTGCTATCCGTAAGGCCGTCTGTCTGTTAAGATTCCCTTTTCTCAGGAACCGGTAAACGTATGAAGTTGGAATTTATGTCACGTACTAACTCCTATGACACCTTTGCGGTGTAAAGCATTTGAGCTTCTATGTCTATGAAGTCAAACGATAGGCCATTTATATCACGTATTTTGATACCTTTGCCAGTACCGAGATCGATAACAGGCAGAAATCGTCAAAATTATCAGTTTACGGGGTGGATGAGCTACCTATATACATAATTAAGTTAGTACGGAACCCTAGGTGCGTGAGTCCTACTCACACATACTTGGACAGTTTTAGAAGTGATAGTTAAAATGTATGACTGCCGCAAGTCTAGGTGGATTTGGTCCTATCAGTGTCTAATGGTTTTTGATAATTTAGACTTCCAGTAATGCACGCTTCAACGACAGCAACATAACGTGTGTTTGAACACGCAGTGAACGGTGGTAGTAATGGGATAGTTGTGTTTGACGGTCAACAACGGAGGTAAGACACGTGTCCCGCTGGACTGTAAGTGTTCAGTTCGGACTAGACGTTAGTGCAGGTTGTTTACGAGTAGTGCACACTTCGAATTTGCACTCAGAGGCCGAGGTCGACGTGCAATGAAAGACTTAAGAGTTACAAAGAGGATAGATTAACCAAGACAGCCAACCTACTGAATGTTTCAAGAGCAACTGTTTCAAAAGTCATGACAGCCTACATAAAACATGGAAATACATCATCGTGTAAATGTAATAGTGGGAAAAATCAAAACTAAATGACAGAGGCCGTCGTAGACTAACACAAATTGCGTCAAAACAACACAAAACTACCGCAACTAAAGTGACTGCAGAGCTCAACAGCCATCTCCGAGACCCCTTACCTATCGACGTTCTCCTCCTATAACTCCATAAAGCGAATATTCAAGGAAGAGCTGTTATACCGAAACCATTACTGATGACAACCAACGGAAAGAAGCGTATAACATGGTGTCAGGGGTATAAATCTTCGATGGCTGATCAGTGGAAACACGTCATATGGTTCGACGAGCCAAGGTTTTCGTTATTTTCAACATCGGGCCAAATTTATGTCTGGAGATCACCAAAAGAAACGTACAATCCTGATTGGTTGATTCCAGTGGTGGAGGTGGGAGTGTGATGGTGTGAGCAGCCATATCATGGTATTATAGGGGTCCCATTATTACTCTCAAAGGCCATCTCACAGCCAACGATAATCTGAACTTTTAGGTGATCATGATTCAAATGTTGTTCCCCATCAATAATGCCACTTTTCAGGACGATAAAAAAAATGGCTCTGAGCACTATGGGACTCAACTGCTGTGGTCATCAGTCCCCTAGAACTTAGAACTACTTAAACCTAACTAACCTAAGGACATCACACACATCCATGCCTGAGGCAGGATTCGAACCTGCGACCGTAGCAGTCGCACGGTTCCGGACTGCGCGCCTAGAACCGCGAGACCACCGCGGCCGGCTCAGGACGATAATGCACCCATTCACACAGCGAGGACAGTACAATCGTGGTATAAAGGGCATGCAACTGAACGGCAATGTCTTCCTGGTCAGCACAGTCCACGGACTTGAAGATTACCGAACCCTTGTGGGCGGTATTGGAGCGCAGATTCTGGAGCACATTCCCGCCTCCCTCGTCACTACAGGCCTTAGAAGAGGTTCTGATCGAAAAACGGCATAAGATTCTACCGGAGACTGTACAGTCATTATATGCCAGTATTCCAAGAAGAATCGCAGCTGTGTTACGGGCAAAATGGGGGTCCCATTTCTTATTAATAATAAACAATTCCCAAGTAAGTACAGGTGTTCAAATTATTTTGCCTGTCCGCTGTAATTGTGTTTAAGAGAGAAAGGGGGGAGAGATGGAGGGAGAAAAAGAGAGACGGAGACTGAAGACAACATAAATCACTCAAGGTATAAAAAAGCACTACAACTGAAGGACAAACATGTTAATGGGCAGCATGCCACCAAAAATTTGCACTGAGGATATGCAGTATAACTGCAAAACTGACTCGTTACACATCACAGTGAGAGGTTCTAGTTATGTTCGACGAAACGTGAAACAACTGAACGAAACAACATAAGGGATGTCGCACTTACACATGAAGGAATGCGTCTCATTGGAAAAGGGACTCTGCAGAAAGGAAGACCTTGTTCCACTTGAGCTTAAACGAGCCCAAGGCGTTTTCCGAAACGGGTACGCGGTTGTTTGGGATGGCTAATCCTGCACTACAGAGCGAGTGCGGCCTGGTGGACGGCGGAGGAAGCGCTGGTGACGTCATAGGCAGCGACCTGTTGTACTGGCGGAGGTCATCGCCGACTTCTGCCGGCCGGCTAGGTGCGCGCCGAACGGGTCGGCTAGCCCGTTATTTATGCAGCTATGATCAGATTTTCAAAACATGTCCCTCTTAAATATGGAATGGTAACGACTATTTCGTATATCATACAGTATTGGTAAGTGGCTTTTCATGTTTCATTTTCCATACGCCGCTAATAAATACGTAGCAGCGGAGATGCAAATTTAAATATGAAGCCTTGCTCGTGACGGTTTTACTGGAGAGGGGCAGCCGTGGCGATGTTAAACCCGCAAAGGAAGCGTGGAAACCTGTTACCTGAAAAATTCTCAATGGCTTTAATATGAGACGGTGCTTCGCATGACCTTTTAAAATGTTCAGCGTCTGGCATAAACCTTATCAGAATTACTAAGACATTCTTCGGCAAGCTGTTTATTTTCTGAAGGGAAAGATTCCTGACTGCGCCTTAGTTCGGTTTTAACGTGCATATTTCTGTGTCATGTTCGTTAAAAGACACGGCCGAGCCACCGCTATAGAACGCGTTGCCTCTATGTAGAGTGCTTATAATCCGACTTGTAAACATAAAGCTGTCCTTCTCTGCTAGCAAGCATGTACTTGTTTTTTTTTTTTTTTTTTGCCTCTTGCTTCCACACCATATTGCCATTAACGGATAGACACTTGTAGTATAATGGTTGAAAGATACTGTTACGGTGTTCGTCCCATTACTTCGCTATTTATAACTGAGTAATTTATGTGTACTAAGTTTCGCACCTCCATCGACTACAGATCAACATTTCTAACTACCATGTTGCTAACAGAATCACGTCTCCAGCACTGCCAAAGACCATTTTCCTCTGGAAGAGGAGTGGAACAGAGGTCACTCAACCTTGTGAGGACTAAACGGAAAGAGAGAGATAGCGGTTCTACTATCGAAAGCTGACACCAACGGCCTGGCTGTGGTATAATATCCACAAGTTTAATACTGCCACCCAAAGACACCTTAACCCTAGACCATTAAAAGGGTGAAAACGTTACGTTAAGAGTAAACCATCGTAAATTTTACTAATCCATATTTTATTCAGAGGAATTCATGCTTTGTTGGTTATACAATAGTTAATTACAATTACTACATTTCCAGTAGTATGTTACATACAAAACAAATGTTGTGGGAAAAGAAGTCGTAATTTATGTTATGCACAAGTTACAAGTTATAACTCTTATGACTCCAAAAGTATTTTATACAAAAAATGGGCAGTGAGTCTTCTGCTTTGTTCGATTGTCACCCATTAATTCTTAATGCGATTCCTCATTTGTTGTTTCAACGTCACGGATACATCACAGTCATCTGCACACGCAACATTATCTTATAGGAGAAAATCTCCTTTTGTGCTAAATTCTCTACTGTAATTGCATGTGTCTTTATCAGCTTCTTAAATTAGGTTACCCAGCATTTTACTGTCAAAATAAAAGTCAGCACCACCAGTATTGTGCTAGTTGCGGTAGTAAAAGACGAGAATACCGTAGGAGAGATCCAGTGTGATATAAGCTAACACTCTTCTAATTGTGACTGCTTGATATTTCACCTACGACGCCACACTGCGGGGAAATCTAACCAATAGAACACACATGCCGACTATTAGAAAGCAGGAACATCATTACTAACCGTTCATAATATTTTAGACAAGAGCACCAGTACCAGAAAACCGGTAGTGTCAGGCAAAAAGTAATTCACTCATTGTTAACAACTGTGTTTTCCAGGTACTCGAGGACAGGTACCGATAATGTGTCCAGATTGGCGGCAACTGCAATCGTAAATTTTACGAGGGTTTAGTAATATAGGGTTAAGTCGTAGGGCAGATGAACAGAATTTTAGGCCTATATCGCTGGTGTCAACCTCTTCTAGCGTTTCGGAATACTTATTACGCTAGTGTATTTTGACTTATTTCAAATGGTTCAAATGGCTCTGAGCACTATGGGCCTTAACATCTATGGTCATCAGTCCCCTAGAACGTAGAACTACTTAAACCTAACTAAGGACATCACACACATCCATGCCCGAGGCAGGATTCGAACCTGCGACCGTAGCAGTCACGCGGTTCCGGACTGAGCGCCTTAACGGCGAGACCACCGCGGCCGGCGACTTATTTCGCAAGACTAGAATCTCATCCGTAGCAGTCAACAAGGTTCTGCGAGCTTGTGCAAAAGTCGTTAGGCTACGGCTTTCCAAAAACGGTTAGTATCGATCGTTAAGGGTATTAAGCATACCATACGAGCACTGAGTGTCTTCAGCGTTGTTAGCAGTGAGAGATATTCTAGTGATTAAGTCAATGAGATCGGGTCATACCAGGCGCCGACATTTCGATCCATCAATTGACGTAGGATCGTGCATGGTACAAACGTATAATACTCGTCTACATCTCAAAAGTATATCTGCCCACTCCCAGTTGAGGAATATGTAGAGTCTCAGTCTGTAAGGGCAGGTAGAAAGAATGTATGCTTCTGTAGTTGCTCATACTTTAACAACGCATTGTTCTTGGTGATAATGAGGTTCTGTAGGTGGTAGCTTGTGTGCTGCGCAAACGTGAACTCAGTGTACATCGTTGAAAGGGAGATAATTATCAGGTGTCAGTGTTGTTAAGTGCTGGCAAGAACGGAACTGTAGTTCATGTAGTTCTCTCCTAGCATGCTCTGAATCGAAGAGGTCTGCTATATGTCTTGTACTTGTGGGTGGGATTTCTTCAACCCGTCGATTAAATTCTTCTTGAACTGTAGGTGTATAGACATTCGTTATCGACCGTTGTCAAGAAAATTTGCACAGATGAAGGTTTCTAGTAATGTTGACTGAAGCACTTAAAGCTCCCCTGCGGTGAAGAGAAAAATATATGTCGTAATGACATGTAGCTCTCACAACACGGAGCGACAAAACGATAGTTACCACCTTATCAGAGTTCTCCATCTGGAAGAAAACTGCTACCGTTGCCAACAGCATCTCCTACTGTGAGTCAGTAAATTTCATAAATGTAATTGCAAATAGATGCATAAATAATCCGAAAGATTATGAAGGAATGTAGTGCAGAGAGAGAAGAGAGTTGTACTTCACCTTTAATGGTAACTCACCGCAGAAAACAAATGCACAGAATAAGGTTTTAACATCACAAAGTGTATCAGTAAACAGACGAATATCTATTTTTTTTATTGAGTGTAACGGAAATAATTGCAATTTTTCATAACGTAAGTGCTTACATAATAGCTGTTACTACGATAGTTAGTAGTTAGTAAGGGACCTGCTATGGTTGTCATCACTCTTGTCAGATTTCAGATACGACTATCCAGTGGGTAGACTCCTCCATCTCCTCCCCATTGCTACCTCTTGCGGTTATAGATGACATAAATTCATTTTTCTTTAACTCTCAGCTATTCTATCCTTTTTTCCAAAAAGATCAGTTTAGTCAGTGAATTCACCTTTAACGACACGTTTTTGCTGCTATTGTGTGAATTTGCTTCTAAAACCAAGTAGCCATCATTTGAAATCCTGCGATTCTCTTCTGTTTTGGTGCAACTTTGATCACACACACATTAAAGCAGGGGTCGTATATGTGTATTTTCTGTGGACCTTATTTAGTTTCCATTCCATTTATTTTATAAAGACGAACCTGTTTGCTCTGTTTCGTTTACGTTAACGTTAACTCTGGTTTACATGTTATAACGAGGGCTGATGAATTGGTGCGCTGCGTTATTGTGCGTGATTTATTCCCTCTTGGTGTACTTGTGTACTGTCTCTTACATGTTTTATGAGCGAGACCAGTATTGGATTAACGTTTTGGTCGTTTAATGCGATTTTATGTCGAACGTCACCTCACATTGTCCGTCCGTGCACCTCTGTGTAGCTTGGCAGAAGGGCAACAGACACTGTACCTGATACAGGGATAAATACTACTGCATCAATAATTCTCATGTTTACGCATACTATGGGTATAATTTTCTCTCCTACCGCTAGCTCTAAAATGAACATTTCTAAATATTACAGTCAAGTATGACTAGTTAAGGTTAGACGTGTAGAAGTACAGAGGTCAAATTGAAATGATAAGAATTGCAATATTGTTTCATACACACCACATACAGCTTTTCGGTAGGCGTGTCCCTTACATGCGTTAAGCATGTAATCGATTGTAACACTTGCAATGGCAAAAATAACATTGTTTCATTAAATCATACACCACAGAGCCAAATTTTCGTTTACTCAGAGATCTACTCAAAGGGGGGGAAAAGACACATTCCCTCTGTAAATGGTAACAGGGGAATGTACGAGGGTTGGAACATTAAAAGTAGCAACTATTTATTTACAGCTCGTACAAGAGAGATACGTATTTCGAAGTTTTACTGACCTTCAAAGTAGTCACCAGCACTGTGTGTAACCCGTTGCCAGCTATGTAAAAGGCGTAGGATACTCTTAGCAGTGCCAGTTGTGTTGACAGGCCGAGTGACGCGGTCTATTACCCGACGATTTTCTAGCAGTTCTGAAGCGAATACCGTGAAGTGTTTCCTTCCGTTTAGAAACCGAAATGAACTTGTGAGGGCTTAAAGCAGGGGAGTGCAGTAGGTGGTATAGCACTTAGCAGCTCCATCAGTCAAACAAATCAGTAAGAGCTTGCACTGAACGTGCTTGAGCATTGTCCTGCAAAATGATGGTCAGGTCCTGCAGAAAGTGTCATCACTTCTGTCTTTATTCTGTTCACTTTTGGAACACAACCTACTTACTACCAGTGATGACACTTTCTGCAGGACCTAACCATCATTTTGCAGGACAATGTTCAAGCACATACAGTGGAAGCTGTTACTGTAAATCATGTAAACTTAATTCTGTGTCTGATCGTGTTTTAGCTGTTCGTGTATTGTATTTTCTGAGACTAAATAATGCAAACAGCGCCAACTCTTGTGCGATACAAACTCCATAATATTGTTGTTGTTCGCGGTCTTCAGTGCACAGACTAGTTTAATCCAGCTCTCTGTGCCAGTCTATCCTTTACAGGCCTCTTCGTCTCTACACAAATAATGCAATCTATGCGAGTTTTCACCTGCTTACTGAATCAAGCCTTGGTATCCCTGTACAAATTCCCCTCCCCCCTCCCTTGCACACTCACACACACATAGGTCCCTCCATTAGCAGACTGATAATTCTTTGAGATCCTCGGGATGTTGACCTGATATTGGCAAAGCAGAAGCAGCCTGTGCCCGCGAACACTGATGGCCCAAAGCGTTATGACCGTCTACTTAATAGCGGGTTGGGACACCTTTGGAATGCTATACAACAGCGATTTTGCATAGAGTAGATCTGCCAAGTCGTTGGTAGGTTTTTTTCAGACAACTAGCACCAGATGTCTTTGCAGTGGTCACGCAGTTCTCCTAAACTATGGGTCTTATAGCCGCGGAGATGGTGCCCGATACCGTCCCAGATGTGTTCTATCGTGTTCATATCTACATCATCTGCATCTCCATCAACACTCTGCAAACCATGTGACGGTGTGTGACGGAGTGTAGTTCTAGTGCCAATAACTGATCATCTCTTCCTTGTTCCATTCGCGAATGGAGGCAAGTGTGTTTGGTGTCTAAGACATCAACATTCACAGTCTAGCTCCCCAAACCACTATCCTACGACGCTGGTCTTGTGATAGTAAGTGTTATCATACTGAAACATGCCATCACTGTCGGGGAAGACATCAAGCATAAAGGGTTAAAGGTGGTCCGCAGTAGTGCCAACTGAAGACGTGCTGCTTGATTTGCTGCTGCGAGGAATGGTCCTTCGCGAGTTACCTTGCTCCAGAAGTCCATTGCATGCAGTTCCCTTCGCAATGTTCATTGGGAAACTGGTTGATATGTACCTGTATTCACCGAAAGAAGCAGGCGGGTTTGAAATCGATTGTCACAAACAAGGTATCTCCGGTACCCGTTGATTAAAGTCTTTTCAATACACTGTTTTTATACCAGACACGTTGAACAGCCCGCGTTGATACACCTTCTGTTGTGAACTGATAGCGTCGATTTTGATGAAATCTCACTGCCGCTGAAAAAAACTAATGAAGGTGTCGTCGCCCGACAAATGCATGGGTTCTGGGGCACTCACACAATCAAAATAACGCGGAGTAGTGAACAGTGAAATATACTAGATAGGTAACGCTGATTACAGAAACTGTAGAATGCAGGTTTGGCCTATGTGTCCTGCGTTCACTACCGCTCAATGAACAAAACGTAAATAATGTTCTCTGAACTGAAGTCGGAAGAAAATTATTCTTTTGTCTTGGTGTACTATTCGAAGAACAGTTCCAGACTAACAGTACTCAGTTAAATCTCTAGGCACATGGTCACTGACCACTGATCAGTTTCTACTGATGATCAACCACTGTCTATCTATCAGCCACTTTTTCTCTCACATTCGACGAATTAATGCCATGAAGACGCGACGAACGTTCTGCAAGAACACCCTAGCAAGACTCGGACTGATTTAAAACTTGCAGCCGGCAACTTCTGCTAGTGCAGTGTTACTTTTGCGCGCAGCTCTCTTCCCGGTGATGCTTCTGTTCCAGGGGACGTGATTCTCGCAGTTAGATTGGTTTGCGTGCAGCGATGCTCCTGCTGCGGACGGACTTCCACGTTACTTCTGGTACCAACTGTCACAAACTCTTCTTGTCTGGTATCTCAGTACACCACATCTTTCAACTGGGAAAATTTGTTCACGGTATAGTTATGCACCAGTAGTACAATTTAGTTTGCAAATTTCAGGTTGTTAAGTCTCTTTCCGTTGATTCTAATTGCCTTTTCGTCACATTCCTCAGAATGTCAGGCAGTGGAAATGAACATAAGAAAACAAAAGTTATTACAAATAAGAAAAGCACGGTAAGAAAAGTACAACTCAACAACACACTACTGAATACTGCCAGAGGACACATTAATTTGTTTCACAAAATTCATAGCACAATGTTGTACTGGATTCTTTTATTGTACTACTTGAAACGTCCCCTTTGAACAATTATACAAGACTGTGCTTAAACTGACTCACAATATTTTTAGCGCAACGCAGTCTGACTTTCAGTAAACCCTACAAGAGAATGGCCCTGACTAAATTAACCTATACGTTTCACAAATCAGTTACCTCACAAAAATCTTGGTTACTCGAACTACTGCAATGCCGCGAGCGCCACTACTGCCAGCTAAGTAAAAGATTCAAACTACTGAAGGCACTAACTACTGATAGGCATAGTTAGGAAATGAAAGATTTTGATAGAGAACAAACAATGTATTTACCTCAATAATGTTCAAAAGTGATAATATATATAGCAGTTCATGACAACCAGTCTTACAAATTTCAAAACTCCGCCATTTCTCTCCCCACATCCACCACTGCTGGTGGCTCACCTCCAACTGTGCAATGCTACGCGCTGTTAACAGCCAACTGCCCAACACTACAATGGCGAGTATTACAACAATGCCAACCAGCCACTGACTGCACACAGCAGAGCCAGTGATTTTCATACAGAGCACTACGTGGCGTTACCAATAAAAAAACCTAAACAGCCTACTTACATACTGATTTAGCAACAAACCATCATCTGGTAATAAACTTGTAGTTCTGAGAGTAAGCAGTTATAGCCTTGCCGGCCGAAGTGGCCGTGCGGTTCTAGGCGCTGCAGTCTGGAACCGTGAGACCGCTACGGTCGCATGTTCGAATACTGCCTCGGGCATGGATGTGTGTGATGTCCTTAGGTTAGTTAGGTTTGACTAGTTCTAAGTTGTAGGGGACTAATGACCTCGGATGTAGAGTCCCATAGTGCTCAGAGCCATTTGAACCAGTTGTAGCCTTCTGAACGAACAGCTTTTAAACAGGTGCGTGCACCGATTGTCACTCACTCCACCTCACGACAGCCGCCTAATGCCCGATTGCGAAATACTGCACAGCGCAGTGCGTGAGAGGTTTGTAGAATACTATTTTGACATTGGTAACATGCTTTGTTCATTGTGCCAAAGTGCGCGGTTGCATGCGCGGTTTCTGACCTGTAGCTGGTGTCAGAGGTTTCTTTGCTCTGAACATTTTTATATTGTGATTCACAATCGGAGTGTAAATGACTAAAACGTATGAGCGTTCATTGAAGAAGTAGCTAAGTGGTGTTTAATTATTAACATCTCCTTTCTACGTTCTACTCTTTGAATTTTAATGCTGACACTGTTGAAGTAGAATTATATAAGATGCGCTGTTATTTAACGTGAATGCCATCATTAAATCGTAGGTCGGAAATCATTAACTACATTTCATAATACATCTTTAGTAGCTTACATTTATTTAATGTGATATTGAGATGTATATATAGCTGCGAAATAACGATACAAGAATACTGTTAAATTAATATCGAATGTATAAATGTGAGAGATTGACCTATTATGTACTCAAATTAGTCACCTATTTTTCGCATACAAACGAAGTGTTCCTGAACAAGATATGAAAACACGTCGGGCAGAAGTGTCCACCTGCCTCGTCATCTTCCCTCATCTTCCACATCACCCGAATATAACATTCTGGTCGTCACCCCATTGTACAGTACTGCGCGCTCGGGCATTAGGCGGCTGCAAAAGTTTGAAAGCTGTACTTTCAGAAGGTCATAACTGCTTACAATCAGAATTACTGCCCAAATTTTCGCACGGGTTCGATTTTTAGTGCCTATATCTTACAAGAGTGCTTTCGCCTCATTAAAATAGGCCTGTGAGGTCAAGTTGGCGATATTTTCTTGTTATCCACTGCCTTCTTGACAGAAAACAAATGACACCAAGGAATAAACTCAACACCATCGTCCTCAAATTGCTGTTGTGTAACTTGTATTGTTCATAGATGAATAACAGATCTACTTTTTTTTTCGTTAGTGTACATAACAGAAGCATAAAACTTTCACAGAAGACGGATGGCTGAGAGATTGTTACGCATTTTTCTTGTCTTCCCATTTGTTTAGTGTCAGCTCCAGCAAGTGTACGAGTTACGTTACACCTGCTTCCTGCCCTGTGTGCCAGTATAAGAGACCAAAATCGATTTTGTGTGAAGTTTTTAATAACGACATATTTACATGAATAGTACAGTGTGCCTCATTAACCAACAGGTCTTGTGAAGAGGAAGTGGATTAACCGATAAAAAGTATCAGATGGTAGTCTAAAAAGAGGCATTGTTGTTCATATCTTCGTAGCGAGCAAAGTTATAAGAAAGACAATCATGCTGTTTATTGTACCCCTGCTAGCTAATCAATACTGATTTGATATTTTTTTTTTTTACTTTACATCTGGAGAAACAGGTGTCTGATGTGGTCAAAGTAAGTCAGGGCCCCAGATTGTACGAGGGTCGTTCAGTGAATAATACCCGACAGTTTTTTTTCTCTGAATATACCTGAACTTAAGCATTAGAAGCTGACGAAAATATGAATCAACATTTCTTTTATATGTTCCATATTTCCACCCAGTCTCCATCACTCTGCCTTAAGCCAGCGTTGTACAAGAGCATGTACTCCCTATTGGTAAAAACTCGTGTGCTGTGCCCATAGCCATGTTTTCATTGTATGAGTACACTCTTGTAATCTTCAAATGGTGTCCCACGAAGAGAGTCCTTAAGTGTCCTGAAATGGCCCAAACTGATGAAAATCTGAGGGCACCAGTTCTGGGCTACAGTCAGAAGAGGCCATGATGTCCGACCCAATTTGACACTGATCGGGTGCTGAGACGTGTGTGGGCGTGTATCGTCGTCTTTGAGCAAGATTTCTTTCAGGTTCTTGTCAGAATCAGTTCTTGAGTTTTTACAGAATCTTCATAAATACTTCTGAATAAATGGTTGACCCTTTTGGCATACATCCGCAAGAATGATACCATCAATGTACAAGAAGACTGTCATGACTTCTCCTGCGGAGGGAGCTGTCTTTAATTTCTTATTTTTGTGATTGCAGATGGTGCCACTCCGCTTATTGCCTTTTTGATTCCGCCTCACGTAAATGTGATGTACCCAGATTTCGTCATCTGTAACGATCGGTGACAGAAAGGCTTCTACATTGGCCTACTCTAACAGCTTTGATGAAGATACTTTTATTTGATGAAGATACTTTTATTTGAACCTTGTAGTCTCCTATGAGTATTCGTGGAACCAATGTTGAGCACACCTTTAAATATCACGGTGTCTCAATCATTGCAACGCTAACCGATAGCTATAAAGGCGGCTGTTGTGATGCCCTGCTCGGTGCGAATAATGCCATCCGTGCGATCAGAATGACTGTGACAGGACTTCCCGAGAGTGGTTGCTCGTGTAACTCAGTCTCTGCATTTCCTGGTGCCTTAACTCTCTTCACCCATCACCCAACAGCACTCCCTTCATCTGCGCCATTACCATATACTGCACTCAAATGTTTTGGGTTGGCATCGCTGTTAAGAAGAATTTAATTACAGCACACTCCTTGTAGCCAGTGTCTTGTCTAGACGTGATTGTAATGGTTCTCTACGGCTCTACAAGGTGTAGCCGTGGTCTAGGGGTTAGCCGGCACGGTAGCTCAGCGTGTTCGGTCAGAGGGTTAGCTGCCCTCTGTGATAAAAAACTGAGTTAATCGAGTAACAACGAACATAAACGGATGTCTCGCGACGTCCGCACCGAGCAAATACAACGAACGAAAACGATCAAAATGAGGCTAAAAAAAAAAGGGTAGCGCCTTTGATTCATAATCGAAACGTCTTCGGTCCCGGGTTCGATCCCCACCATTGCCTAAATTTTGATAAAAAATCAACATTGGTGGCCGAAGACTTCCGGCATCAGAAGTCGGCCTCATACTGCCAACGGCCTTGTCAGAGGGCGGAGGAGTGGATAGAGGTTCAGGGCACTCTCTTGTCCTAGGGGAGGGAAATTGCCCCTAAAGGCGGAAGAATCAGCAATGATCAACGACATGAGAATGCAGAAGGCAATGGAAACCACTGCATTAAAGACACGTAACGTGTATCCACAGGACATGTGGCCTGTAGTTGAAGAAGTGTCATGATGATCTCTCCATTGGCAAAAGATCCCGGAATAGTCCCGGATCTCCGGGAGGGGACTGCCAAGGGGGAGGTTACCATGAGGAAAAGACTGAATAATCAACGAAAGGACCAACGACTTGAGGATGCAGAAGGCAATGGAAACTACTGCATTAAAGACACGAAACGTGTATCCACAGGACATGTGGCCTGTAGTTGAAGAAGTGTCATGATGATCTCTCCATTGGCAAAAGATTCCGGAATAGTCCCGGATCTCCGGGAGGGGACTGCCAAGGGGGAGGTTACCATGTGGAAAAGACTGAATAATCAACGAAAGGATAATGTTCTACGGGTCGGGGCGTGGAATGTCAGAAGCTTGAACGTGGTAAGGAAACTAGAAAATCTGAAAAGGGAAATGCAAAGGCTCAATCTAGATATAGTAGGGGTCAGTGAAGTGAAGTGGAAGGAAGACAAGGATTTCTGGTCAGATGAGTATCGGGTAATATCAACAGCAGCAGAAAATGGTATAACAGGTGTAGGATTCGTTATGAATAGGAAGGTAGGGCAGAGGGTGTGTAACTGTGAACAGTTCAGTGACCGGGTTGTTCTAATCAGAATCGACAGAAGACCAACACCGACAACGATAGTTCAGGCATACATGCCGACGCCGCAATCTGAAAATGAACAGATAAAGTGTATGAGGATATTGAAAGGGTAATGCAGTATGTAAAGGGGGACGAAAATCTAATAGTCATGGGCGACTGGAATGCAGTTGTAGGGGAAGGAGTAGAAGTAAAGGTTACAGGAGAATATGGGCTTCGTACTAGGAATGAAAGAGGAGAAAGACTAATTGAGTTCTGTAACAATTTTGAGCTAGTAATAGCGAATACCCTGTACAAGAATCACAAGAGGAGGAGGTATACTTGGAAAAGGCCGGGAGATACGGGAAGATTTCAATTAGATTACATCATGGTCAGACAGAGATTCCGAAATCAGATACTGGATTGTAAGGCGTACCCGGGAGCAGATATAGACTCAGATCACAATATAGTAGTGATGAAGAGTAGGCTGAAGTTCAAGACATTAGTCAGGAAGAATCAATACGCTAAGAAGTGGGATACGGAAGTTCTAAGGAATGACGAGATACGTTTGAAAGTTCTCTAACGCTATAGATACAGCAATAAGAAATAGTGCAGTAGGCAACACAGTTAAAGAGGAATGGACGTCTCTAAAAAGGGCCATCACAGAAGTTGGGAAGGAAAACAGGTACAAAGAAGGTAGCTGCGAAGAAACTATGGGTAACAGAAGAAATACTTTAGTTGATTGATGAAAGGAGGAAGTACAAACATGTTCCGGGAAAATCAGGAATACAGAAATACAAGTCGCTGAGGAATGAAATAAATAGGAAGTCCAGGAAAGCTAAGACGAAATGGGTGCAGGGAAAATGTGAAGACATCGAAAAAGATATGATTGTCGGAAGGACAGACTCAGCATACAGGAAAGTCAAAACAACCTTTGGTGACATTAAAAGCAACGGTGGTAACATTAAGAGTGCAACAGGAATTCCACTATTAAATGCAGAGGAGAGAGCAGATAGGTGGAAAGAATACATTGAAAGCCTCTATGAGGGTGAAGATTTGTCTGATGTGATAGAAGAAGAAACTTGAGTCGATTTAGAAGAGATGGGGGATCCAGTATTAGAATCGGAATTTAAAAGAGCTTTGGAGGACTTACGGTCAAATAAGGCAGAAGGGATAGATAACATTCCATCAGAATTTCTAAAATCATTAGGGGAAGTGGCAACAAAACGACTATTCACGTTGGTGTGTAGAATATATGAGTCTGGTGACATACCATCTGACTTTCGGAAAAGGATCATCCACAGAATTCCGAAGACGGCAAGAACTGACAAGTGCGAGAATTATCGCACAATCAGCTTAACAGTTCATGCATCGAAGCTGCTTACAAGAATAATTTACAGAAGAATGGAAAAGAAAATTGAGAATGCGCTAGGTGACGATCAGTTTGGCTTTAGGAAAAGTAAAGGCACGAGAGAGGCAATTCTGACGTTACGGCTAATAATGGAAGCAAGGCTAAAGAAAAATCAAGACACGTTCATAGGATTTGTCGACCTGGAAAAAGCGTTCGACAATGTAAAATGGTGCAAGCTCTTCAAGATTCAGAAAAAAGTAGGGGTAAGCTATAGGGAGAGACGGGTCATATACAATATGTACAATAACCAAGAGGGAATAATACGAGTGGACGATCAAGAACGAAGTGCTCGTATTAAGAAGGGTGTAAGACAAGGCTGTAGCCTTTCACCCCTACTCTTCAATCTGTACATCGAGGAAGCAATGATGGAAATAAAAGAAAGGTTCAAGAGTGGAATTAAAATACAAGGTGAAAGGATATCAATGATACGATTCGCTGATGACATTGCTATCCTGAGTGAAAGTGAAGAAGAATTAAATGATCTGCTGAACGGAATGAACAGTCTAATGAGTACACAGTATGGTTTGAGAGTAAATCGGAGAAAGACGAAGGTAATGAGAAGTAGTAGAAATGAGAACAGCGAGAAACTTAACATCAGGATTGAGGGTCACGAAGTCAATGAAGTTAAGGAATTCTGCTACCTAGGCAGTAAAATAACCAATGACGGACGGAGCAAGGAGGACATCAAAAGCAGACTCGCTATGGCAAAAAAGGCATTTCTGGCCAAGAGATGTCTACTAATATCAAATACCGGCCTTAATTTGAGGAAGAAATTCCTGAGGATGTACGTCTGGAGTACAGCATTGTATGGTAGTGAAACATGGACTGTGGGAAAACCGGAACAGAAGAGAATCGAAGAATTTGAGATGTGGTGCCATAGACGAATGTTGAAAATTAGGTGGACTGATAAGGTAAGGAATGAGGAGGTTCTACGCAGAATCGGAGAGGAAAGGAATATGTGGAAAACACTGATAAGGAGAAGGGACAGGATGATAGGACATCTGCTAAGACATGAGGGAATGACTTCCATGATACTAGAGGGAACTGTAGAGGGCAAAAGCTGTAGAGGAAGACAGAGATTGGAATACGTCAAGCAAATAATTGAGGACGTAGGTTGCAAGTGCTACTCTGAGATGAAGAGGTTAGCACAGGAAAGGAATTCGTTGCGGGCCGCATCAAACCAGTCAGTAGACTGACGACAAAAAAAAAAAAAAAAAAAAATAAATAAATAAATAAATAAATAAAGAACGGCTCTACAATCGGTCGTACAGTTTCGAAAATTCGCATACGAGCAAAAGGAACATCTGCTTGAATACCTAAAAGGACGTTGTCATATATATTGGCCTATGTTGAGGCATTATTTACTAAACGACCTTGGCAATATTAAGGCATTATTTGCGAAGGGGTATCGTAAAGTTCTAATTAACACCCTTAAAAATTTAGTAGAGTTTATGTTGATTTGTTAGAGTTGATTCTTCTCTAGGTAGTCAGCATCGAGATTCATACATTTTTGATAGCGTTTCTTGAATTACCGTACGCCCAGATTTTAAAAATCTGGCATTAACCCACATTTCCACTTCAGTAATGACGTCATCTATCTTGTCAAATCGGCGACCACGCAACGGGTTCTTAAGTCACTTGGTGCGAGATCGGGAGAATAAGGCGGATGCTGCAACGTCTCCTAGAGACATGCTCCGTTTTCACAATTGCAAATTGAAATGAAACAGCCGATGTAGTGTCAGCCGGATGACGATCGCCTCTGGAGAGCATACCGCGGCGTTTCTTAAGCAGAGCTTCTCGTAACTTGTCCGGTAGTTTGCTGTAATATCTGCTACTGCTGGTTGGATTCGTTGGCAAGATAATCTATGAGGATGACTCAACGACAGTCCTCAAAAAACTGAAAGTATGGCTTTCCAGCAGGAATTTGCCCTTGGATCATCTGTCAGGGACATGTGAGCGGTTTGGAAATCCTTTTTCCACCTCACAATAATGTCATACGATGGGAAATCATTTCGATAAATAGTCGAAATCTCATTGTGGATTTCCCGGACACTGTTACCTTTGAAATGCACGAAATTTGTTACACTATGGGCCTCAATTCTGACGCTCCCTGAAAAAAAAGAACAAATTAAATTTTCAAAAGCATGCGCTGGGTAACAAATGTTAACACTGACTAAAGTTTATCGACAAATCATAATAATTTATTGGTGATAATTTAGACTTTCCGATAACCCTCGTATAGGACGACTGTCTATTTGCGGTTACGGATGACAACCGGCATCACATTCCGGTTTGTGAAAAGACAGTACGAAGTCAAGACGAATGTAGAACGACTGCACGGTGAGCTGTTGAACAGTATTTCCTGCGCTATTATACCAGGTACTGGCAGGCAACAACAAATATTTTATCCAGTTATGACGCCGTGAAAGAGTAGCCAGACATAAGGAAATATCGATGTATATACAATATTGGAGTACCTGCATTATTCTGATTACGATGCAAAGCAGCGGCTACTACAGTTCTTTTGAATTGTGTGACATGAATCCACAGTTGCGAATAAGGACTTTTTTCTCATTAAACCAGGTGGATGACCAGCCGCCCATGCGTATATGGCTGGTCCTTTTTTTACCACAAAAATCACTTTTGTGATGTACCCAACGAAGTTTACTGGTGTTGGCCATCGTGATTGGCCGGAAGTTAGTTAGCTTCCAGCCACCTTCGATGTTGCCCGTTCCCTCCACGTGGCGGCGGACCAGTTTGTGGCATGAAGCACTTCTTTACTATTGGGTATTATCAAAAAGGTATGAACATGCTTTGACAAATTTGAACACACATATTGAATACAGTTTCACTATGTTTTTACAAGTAATGCTAAGAACATAATAAGGACAACCATCAGATGACCGAGGGAGGTGGTGCAGTGGTTAGAATACTGGACTCGCATTGGCGAGGACGACGGTCCAAACCCGCGTCCGCCCATCCGTGATATCCCTAAATCGCTCCAGGCAAGTGCCGGGATGGTTCCTTTGACAGAGCACGTCCGACTTCCTTCGGCATTCTACCATGAGCCCATGGGACCGACGACCTCGCTGTTTGGTCCCCTCCCCCAAATCAACCAACCAACTAACCATCAGCTGTAGAATGGAATGACAACAATGCAAACTTTGTGTCGGACCGGGACTCGAACCTGGATTTCTGACTTATCGCGAGCGGTCGCCTTACCATTTGGCTATCCGTGAATGATTTATAGGCAGACCGAAACTTCCGTATGCCGTCAACGATGCGTCTACGATCTGGACTCGTACATCCATTATGTATATTGTCCTACAAGTCAGACGATGTACTTTAAAGTAGCTTGCCCGGTAGCGGCATATAAATACTATATTGCAGCGCCTGTGTTATTCAGAGTTACGATGAAAAGTTCTTTTGGACATGCATGAACCAAACAAGTGACTTTCAAATAAAGTGTCCCACCTGTATGGAAATATACACTACTGGTCATTAAAATTGCTACACCAAGAAGAAATGCAGATGATAAACGGGTATTCATTGTACGAATATATTAGACTAGAACTGACATGTGATTACATTTCCACGCAATTTGGGTGCATAGATCCTGAGAAATCAGTACCCAGAACAACCACCTCTGGCCGTAATAAAGGCCTTGATACGCCTGGGCATTGAATCAAACAGGTACAGCTGCCCATCCAGCTTCAAGACGATACCAGAGTTGATCAAGAGTAGTGACTGGCGTATTGTGACAAGCCAGTTGCTCGGCCATTCTTGAGCACACGTTTTCAGTTGGTGAGAGATCTGGAGAATGTGCTGGTCAGAGCAGCAGTCGAACATTTTCTGCATCCAGAAAGGCCTGTATAGGACCTGCAATATACGGTCGTGCAGTATACTGCTGAAATGTAGGGTTTCGCAGGGATCGAATGAAGGGGAGAGCCACGGGTCGTAACACATCTGAAATGTAACGTCCACTGTTCAAAGAGCCGTCAATGCGAACAAGAGGTGACCGAGACTTGTAACCAGTGGCATACCATACCATCACGCCGGGTGATACGACAGTATGGCGATCGCGAGTACACGCTTCCAATGTGCGTTCAGCGCGACGTCGCCAAACACGGATGCGACCATCATGATCCTGTAAACAGAACCTGGAGTCACCCAAAAAAATGACGTTTTGCCATTCGTGCACCCAGGTTCGTCGTTGAGTACACCATCGCAGGCGCTCCTGTCTGTGATGCAGCGTCAAGGATAACCGCAGCCATGGTCTCTGAGCTGGTAGTCCCTGCTACTGCAAACGTCGTCGAACTGTTCGTGCAGATGATTGTTGTCTTGGAAACGTCCCCATCTGTTGACTCAGTGATCGAGACGTGGCTGCACGATCCGTTACAACCAAGCGTATGAGATGCCTGTCATCTCGACTGCTATTGATATGAAGCCGTTGGGATCGAGCATGGCGTTCCGTATTAACCTCCTGAACCCACCGATTCAATATTCTGCTAACAGTCATTGGATCTCGACCAACGCGAGCAGCAATGTCGTGATACGATAAACCGAAATCGCGATAGGCTACAATCCGACCTTTATCAAAGTCGGAAACGTGATGGTACGCATTTCTCCTCCTTACACGAGGCATCACAACAACGTTTCACCAGGCAACGCCGGTCAAGTGCTGTTTGTGTATGAGAAATCGGTTGGAAACTTTCCTCATGTCAGCACGTTGTAGGCTTCGCCACCGGCGCCAACCTTGTGTGAATGCTCTGAATGCGACGGCAGCATCTACTTCCTGACGGTTAAAGTTCGCGTCTGTAGCACGTCATCTTCGTGGTGTAACAATTTTAATGGGCAGTAGTGTACATAATGGATTTATGAGTCCACGTCGTAGATGCATCGTTGACGATATAGGGAGTTTGGGTCTGGTCGTGAGTGACGCATGGATAGCAAAGTGGTATGCCGACCGCTGGCGATAAGCGGGAAATCCGGGTTTGAGTCTCGGGCCGGCACAAATTTCCATTGTCGCCATTCCAATCTACAGCTGATGGTTGTCATTATTGCGAATACTTTTAATGTACAAGGAAATATCTGTAAATTTTGTACACAAGGCAGCTTAGGTGGAAGCCGAGTGGTCCCGGACGTGGAGCGACAGGCTGAGGATTTTTGTTTCGGTGGCGGCCACTTCCCGGACGTGGGAGGCGCTGGCCGGAAGTTGCAGGTGCGCGGCGTGGCCAGGCGACGGCAGGCCGGCGCCGGTCGCGGCGTCGCGCCGTCTGTGGACGGCGGCTTTAGCGACGTGTTTGATTACATCGGCCGCTGCGAGCGCATCCGCACGCACGCATGCCACAATCAGCGCCGCGATGCCGCTGTATAACGGCTGCGCTTGCGGTATTGCCGTGTTCAATACGGGGGATGATGGAATGGCGGTGTGCGGCGGAGGGCGATGCACAGAGGAGGGAAGAGGCCGCGCGGGATGGGACGTAGGGCGGGGGTGGTGGGTGGGGGGTGAGCGGAAGAGGCGCGGCGGACAGAGGCGGCGCGGCGCGGCGCGGCGCGGGATGGGATTCAATCAGTTGAAATCACTCACCCTTATGAGAAGCGGGGGCGGAACGGGGTGCGCGCCCCGCGCGCGCTTGGGTTCGCCGGCTACCGGGATTTGACGAGCCAGCTTGTCATTGGTCCGTGCTAATATTCGCGACAGTGTCCGTGCGATAACATGTATATGGGCAGGCCGTGTCTTCTCTCTCTCTCTCTCTCTATATGTCTCTCTCTCTCTCTCTCTTTGCCTCGCTGTCCCGGCCGTCCGCAGCGCGTCCTCCGTCCCCGCACCGCCCCCGCGGCGCGCTCCGCCCCCTGCACATCGGCCCTCTCTTCCTCTGTGCTGTTGTCGGGTCCCCGTGGCGGCTGGACAGGCCCGGCTCGGCCACTGTATATACACAGTTTCAATATTGCGAATGTTCGGTGCGCGGCTCTCCTGCACCTCCCCTCTCCCCCCTCCCTCGCCCCCACCCCCACCCCCAAATCCCGTCCCTCCTCTTTCCCTCTCCGTCTCTCTCTGTCTCTCTCTCTCTCTACCTATCTGCCTCTCTCCACCTCCCTCCGCCCCTGCCGAAGCCGGACCCTCGGCCCGCGCGCCGCGCCGAACCAATCATGCCGCCAGCGCCGAGTATTTGTACAGCCGCGGAGTGAGTGAATTTCATGTTTACCATTTGAGCGGCCGGCGAGAGTTGTGTCCGCGCAGCGACCCGCAGAGGCCCGGTCTGTCCCTGTGTCTATATGGCCTGCCGCTGCCTGTCGGCCCGGCGCGGTCTCAGCTACCAGCTTTCAGCTGGGCTCAGCGCGCCCCGGCGAGCACGCTCAGGTGATCCGCACTGTCCGCGACTCATTCACGCGCTGCTCTAAATGGAATGGGCGGATCAAAACCGGCGGCTGAAAGCCATATTACAGTGTGCGTTTACCATGTACAGTGTTTCAATGCCCTCGAGAATCTTCTGAGTTCACTGCTGAATGTATTAAAACAGATGCGGATCCTGCTCGGAAGTCATAGGGGTCACGATCCAAGGCCGCCCTCCCCCCCCCCCCCCCCCTCACCCCACCTCTTCCAAATCTTACTGAAGCCGCTCACAAGAAGTAGTACATTTTCATGTGGTTATTATTAAGTTTAGCTTTTATTTAGACGAATAACTTACCAGAATGAAAAATGCTCCTATCGGCCACAAAAAGGCGAATACGTCCAGGGCAGAGTTAGGGATGGGAAAGAAGGG
Source organism: Schistocerca gregaria (assembly GCF_023897955.1). NCBI lineage: Eukaryota > Metazoa > Arthropoda > Insecta > Orthoptera > Acrididae > Schistocerca > Schistocerca gregaria. The sequence continues at coordinate 218,549,776 of NC_064924.1, forward strand.
AACTACCTTTTCAACTTATCTTGCAGCTTCAGAGTCATATAAATCAAAACATCTTGACATATGCGCGCTTGCCCGCATCTCGTGGTCGTGCGGTAGCGTTCTCGCTTCCCGCGCCCGGGTTCCTGGGTTCGATTCCCGGCGGGGTCAGGGATTTTCTCTGCCTCGTGATGGCTGGGTGTTGTGTGTTGTCCTTTGGTTAGTTAGGTTTAAGTAGTTCTAAGTTCTAGGGGACTGATGACCATAGATGTTAAGTCCCATAGTGCTCAGAGCCATTTGAACCATATGCGCGCTTTTTAGGTTCCGTACGTTAATCGGAGCCCATACAAGGATCGCTTTGTTGTTCATCTCTCTCTCTCTCTCTCTCTCTCTCTCTCTCTCTCTCTCTCTCTCTCTCTCTACTCGACTTTTAGAAACCCTTCTTTCTTAGGAACGCTTACACGTATCAAGTTATCGAGTTTAAATTTGTGTCACATATTAAAGCCTATGGTCCACCCGCCAGGTTAGCCGAGCGCGCTAACGCGCTGCTTCCTGGACTCGGGTAGGCGCTTCCGGTCCCAGATCGAATCCACCCAGCGGATTAACGACACCCAGCCTGGATGTGGTTTTTAGGCGGTTTTCCACATCCCCTATGTGAATACCGGGCTGGTCCCCATGTCCCGCCTCAGTTACACAGCTCGCAGACATCTGAACACTTTCGCATGGATTACACTAGTCGCAGACAGTTGGGGTACGCCAGCCAAAGTGGCCGAGCGGTTCTAGGCGCTACAGTATGGAACCGCGTGACCGCTACGATCGCAGGTTCGAATCCTGCCTCGGGCATGGATGTGCGTGTGATGTCCTTAGGTTAGTTAGGTTTAGCGCCAAGTTCTAGGAGACTGATGACGTCAGAAGTTAAGTCCCATAGTGCTCAGAGCCAACAGTTGGGGTACACTACTTCCTCCCCGGGGGGGGGGGGGGGGTATTGGATGGCGGCAGGAAAGGCATCCGGCCACCCCTTTAACTATCATTGCCACATCCGATAAACCTTTCCGACCGTGCGTATCCGCGGGAAAAACGGCACAAGCAAAAGAAAGAAAGAAAGACTAAAGCCTAAGGTCCCTTGGCGGTGTTAAAATTTAAAGCTTCGAAGTCAGTGCAGTCAAAACTTGTGGCCCTTTATGTCACATATTTTGATATTCACAAACTCATCCATCAGAACTTACACCGAGCGAGGTGGCGCAGTGGTTAGCACACTGGCCTCGCATTCGGGAGGACGACGGTTCAATCCCGTCTCCGGTCATCCTGATTTAAGTTTTCCGTGATTTCCCTAGATCGCTTCAGGCAAATGCCGGGATAGTTCCTTTGAAAGGGCACGGCCGATTTCCTTCCCAATCCTTCCCTCACCCGAGCTTGCGCTCCGTCTCTAATGACCTCGTTGTCGACGGGGCGTTAAACACTTAACTCCTCCCCCTCCTCCAGAACTTACAAGGTGCTTCCTGTTCACCTAGAATAATGAAATATGGCAACGAGCAAGGTTTCGCACGACAAGTAGAGGAAAAAGTTAAAACATTCTTAATTTGTGATTATATAGCACGAAAAACTATTTCTTTTGTCATTTGTTATCCGACCTCAAACCTGAAATTAAAATAGTAGTTCGGCATTGAGGCTAAATGTGTCGCAGTCGTGAAAGTCAAATATCAGGCAATGAATGACTTTACTGCTCATATGATACGTTTTTAAATTCATCCATCATCAGATATCTAGCAGCGATTACTGCACGAAGATATGTCGTTTCATGTCCTATGTAACAGAAACAATCGCAGATTAATGTTTGTTTCACATACAACTTGAAACGCCACTTCTACTGCAGTAATCGCTCCTGGATATCTGATAACGGATAAATTCCGAAACACGCCATACGAGCAATAAGGTCATTCCTTGCCTGATGTTTGGCTATTACCATTGATAGTATTCATGAATGGAGAACCGCTGATTATTATGATGGTGGTCTGAGTCTTACATGACTTGATGTCACATTAACATGATTGAAATTGAAGTATTCTCAGAAAATCTTGGTATCCATGGGACCTACAGCTTGCCATTACCAATATCGATAGAAGGCGAAAATGGTTGAGATTCCTGATTCCTAGAATGGATGAACTGTCTGTCTACATAATTAGGTTTGTAGGGAACCGTCAGTGTGCTAGTCGTACTTGCAGTTGGATTTTTTTTTGCGTATTAGTATTGGTGCCCATGTCATGTAATATGATGTATCATGTCAAGTAAAGTAACATAACACATGATGCAATCTCCTGTAAAATCAAACAAGCCATTACGCCATCCAGCATGGCACTTATCATGTCGTCCAATATGACACTTACATGTGTGCTTAGTAGCAGGAGTGGTCAAAAGGTCGATAGCGATCGACCGGTCGATGGGGTCAAGGCCAAGAGCATAAAAGTTTAATACAGCTAGTAATAATAGTTACACATATGTAAAATACAGGATGGTCTATTGATCGCGACCAGGCCAAATATCTCACGATATAAGCGTCAAATGAAAAAAAGAACGAAACTTGTCTAGCATGAAGGGGGAAAACAGATGGCGCTATGATAGGCCGACTACATGGCGCTGCCGCAGGTCAAACGGATATCAACTGCATTTTTAAAAATAGGAACCCCCATTTTTTATTACATCTTCGTGTAGTACGTAAAGAAATATGAATGTTTTAGTTGGATCACTTTTTTCGCTTTGTGATAGGTGGCGCTGTAATAGTCACAAACGTATAAGTACGTGGTATCACGTAACAAATGGCTCTGAGGACTATGGGGCTTAACTTTTGCGGTCATCAGTTCCCTAGAACTTACAATTACTTAAACCTAACTAACTCAAGGACATCACACACATACATGCCCGAGGCAGGATTCGAACCTGCGACCGTAGCGGTCACGCGGTTCCAGACTGTAGCGCCTAGAACCGCGCGGCCACCCCGGCCGGCCGATCACGTAATATTCCTCCAGTGCGGACGGTATTTGCTTCGTGATACATTACCTCATACACTATAAATAAGTGGCTGAACAGAAACGCTGAAGGAACTTCAATGAAGAAAGAAATGATTCTGAAGGTTCTTCAAAAAAAGTCAGATTTAAATTTTTAATATTTCACCAGGTGGACCAAGCGAATTGCACATTTGCTAAATCAACCATGGTGATTTCGATCGGTTTTGAGATTATTTTCGCGATCACGGTCGTAGGTTTTGTTGGATTACATTGTTTCTTACAGAAGTAATAGTGTATGTTGTTCCTGTAGCATTCAGTCCAGAGACTGCTTTGATGCAGCTCTCCATGCTACTCTATACTGTGCAAGCTTCTTCATCTCCGACTAACTACTGCAACCTACATTCTTCTGAATCCGCTTAATGTATTCATCTCTTCGTCTCCCTCTACGACATTTATCCTCCACGCTTCCTTCCATTATTAAATCGGTGATCCTTTGATGCCTCAGAACGTGTCCTGCCAACCGATCACTTCTTCTAGTCAAGTTGTGCCACAAATTCCTCTTCTTCTCAATTCCCCCTCATTAGTTACGCGATCTACCCATCTAATCTTCAGCATTCTTCTGTAGCACCACATTTCGAAAGCTTATATCCTCGTCCATGTTTCACTTCCATGCATAGCTACACAGATACACTCCATACAAATACTTTCAGAAGGGACTTCCTGACACTTAACTCTATACTCGATGTTAACAAATTTCTCTTCTCCAGAAATGCTTTTCTTGTCATAGTTAGTCTACGTTTTATATCTTCTCTACTTCGACCATCATCAGTTATTTTGCTTCCCAAACAGCAAAACTCATCTACTACTTTAAGTGTCTCATCTCTTAATCTACGCCTTGAAGCGCCTTGTCACGGTCCGCGCGACTTCCCCCGTCGGAGGTTCGAGTCCTCCGTCGGGCATGAGTGGGTGTGTTGTACTTAATGTAAGTTAGTTCAAGTTAGATTAAGTAGCGCTTAAGCTTAGGGACCGATGACCTCAGTAGTTTGGTCCCATAAGACCTTACGACAAATTAAAAAAAAAATCCTGATCTAATTCCCTCAGCATCACCTGATTTCATTCGACTACATTCCATTATCTTCGTTTAGCTTTTTTTGATGTTCATCTTATATCCTCCTTAAAGACACTGTCCATTATGTTCATCTGCTAGTCCAGGTCCTCTGCTGTCTCTGACAGAATTACAATGCCATCGGCAAACCTCAAAGTTTTTATTTCTTCTCCATGGGTTTTAATACCTACCCCGAATTTTTCTTTTGTTTCCTTTACTGCTTGCTCAATATACAGATTGAATAACATTTGGGATTGGTTACAACCCTGTCTCACTCCCTCTTCAATCAGTGATGCCCTTTCGTGCCCCTCGACTCCTATAACTGCCATCTGATTTCTGTAGAAATTGTAAATAGCCTTTCGTTCCCCGTATTTTATCGCGATTTGACAGAAAGTATTCCAGTCATGGTATATGTTTAACGAAATCACCCAACACAGTTCGCAATTTTGTAAAAATCTCCTTTATTTTATAACTTTACACGAAAATCTTGACAAACTTGCACATGATTGTCACAATGCCGTTGGCTACTGATCTAGTTGACAAGTGGAGCTACAATACTTTTCTACCGACCGCAACACCAGTAAGTTTCCGCTTCATAATACAACATGAACTTCCGGCAATCAGACTGTTCGTCACATGATTAGATAGTAAACAATCGAGCCAACGTACAAGACGCAAAAAGCGCGAAATATAATATCACGCTTAAAATAAGAGCGCACGGAGGCGACAGTTAGCGACAATTCGTTGCTATACCGTGCAACATCCCCCCGTGTCCGAAATCATCCCGCTTGAGAAAAAGTGTAAATAAATGAAAACTTAAAAATAATGTTCACTCGAAAACTTTTTGCCATCATTACGAAAATAAATTTAATTCACATTTAGTAGTAGAGTGTCTCTACTTTTATTATTATACGAATTATGTTACAGAGATTTTGATTTTATTTTTGTAGATCCTCGAAAAAATGTTCTTCAAAGAAATCAAAATCTTATCACTGGACCACTTCTTTACTACGGTGAAGGAGAACTGTTGCTGCTTAATGTGGAATAAATTCGTGACAGTACAGAAAAAGAAAATTTACAGAAACATTTTAACATAATTCATAATAAACATCAGAGAGACTTTCCACCAACAGCGAAATTAGAGAGAGTAAATTGCAAGCCAGAGGCAGGGATGGCTAGAGGACAAATGTAAGGATGTAGAGGCTTATCTCACTAGAGGTAAGATGCCTACAGGAAAATTAAAGGGACCTTTGGAGAAAAGAGAACCACTTGCATGAATATCAAGAGCTTTGATGGAAACCCAGTTCTAACGAAAGAAGGGAAAGCAGAAAGGTGAAAGGAGTATATAGAGGGTCTGTACAAGGGCGATATACTTGTGGACAATATTATGGAAACGGAAGAGGATGTAGATGAAATGTGAGATATGATACTGCGTGAAGAGTTTGACAGAGCTCTGAAATACCTGAGTCGAAACAAGGCCCCCGGAGTAGACAACATTCCATTAGAACTACTGACAGCCTTGGGAGAGCAAGTCCTGACAAAACTTTACCATCCGGTGAGCAAAATTTATGAGACAGGTGAAATACCCTCAGACTTCAAGAGGAATGTAATTATTCCAATCCCAAAGAAAGCATGTGTTGACAGATGTGAAAATTACAGAACTATGAGTTTAATAAGTCACAGCTGCAAAATACTACCGCGAATTCTTTACAGACGAATAGAAAAACTGATAGAAGCCGACCTCGGGGAAGATCAGTTTGGATTCCGTAGAAAAGTAGGAATACGTAAGGCAATACTGACCCTACGACTTATCATAGAAGAAAGATTAAGGAAAGACAAACCTACGTTTCTAGCATTTGTAGACTTAGCAAAAGCTTTTGAAACTGTTGATTGGAATACTCTCTTTCAAATTCTGAAGGTAGCAGGGGTAAAATATAATGACCGAAAGGCTATTTACAATTTGTACAGAAAGCAGATGGCAGTTAAAAGAGTCGAGGGCATGAAAGGGAAGCAGTGGTTGGGAAGGGAGTGAGACAGGGCTGTAGCCTGTCCCCGATGTTATTCAATCTGTATACTGAGCAAGCAATAAAGGAAACAAAAGAAAAGTTCGGAGTAGGTATTAAAATCCATGGAGAAGAAATAAAAACGTCGAGGTTCGCCGATGACATTGTAATTCTGTCAGAGACAGCAAAGGACTTGGAAGAGCAGTTGAACGGAATGGACAGTGTCTTGAAAGGAGGGTATAAGATAAACATCAACAAAAGCAAAACGAGGATAATGGAAGGTAGTTGGATTAAGTCAGGTGATGCTGAGGGAATTAGATTAGGAAATGAGACAGTTAAAGTAGTAAAGGAGTTTTGCTATTTGGGGATCAAAATAACTGATGATGGTCGAAGTAGAGAGGATATAAAACGTAAACTGGCAATGGCAAGGAAAGTGTTTCTGAAGAAGAAAAATTTGTTAACATCGAGTATAGATTTAAATGTCAGGAAGTCGTTTCTGAAAGTATTTGTATGGAGTGTAGCCATGTATGGAAGTGAAACATGGACGATAAATAGTTTAGACAAGAAGAGAATAGAAAATTTTGAAGTATGGTGTTACAGAACAATGCTGAAGATTAGATGGGTAGATCACATAACTTATGAGGAGGTATTGAATATAATTGGGAAGCAAGGAGCTTGTGGCACAACTTGAATAGAAAAAGGGATCGGTTGGCAGGACATGTTCTGAGGCATCAAGGGATCACCAATATAGTATTGGAGGGCAGCGTGGAGGGTAAAAATCGTAGAGACCAAGAGACCAAGAGATGAATACACTGAGCAGATTCAGAAGGATGTAGGCTGCAGTAGGTACTGGGAGATGAAGAAGTTTGCACAGGATAGAGTAGCACGGAGAGCTGCATCAAACCAGTCTCAGGACTGAAGATCACAACAACAACACAAATTGCAAGCATTGAAATCGCAATTAACAGTCCAATAAAAACACATTTTGTAGGCCTATTGAGCGAAGGTCTTTCCAAGTAAGCTACAGAATTGCGCTAAAGTGCAAATCTTTTTCCGATGGAGAATACATCTAGGAAATTTGCGAAGAAGTGTCAGATTTGCTGTCTGTCAATTAAAAAATGAAAATGAAGTTAAAAAAGCTATTCATGGTTCACAGCTGTCTCGAAATACCTGATGCGCCTCATCCATACGATGACTGGAAACATAAATGAATAACCACAAAGTGATATAGTCATCTGCGTTGCTTTTTCGCTACAATTTGAGGAGTCCAATGTCGGATGGCCTTTGAAGGTCTGTCGACGAAAGAACTGCTAAGTATGATTTCCTTAAAAGGAAAACACTTGTGGCCTTGATCTATTCACGGAATCAAAGTATATATTAGCAAGATCAAGCTACCTTAGTACAAACTCCTATCAGTGACAAATCATGAGTCTCCTGCAATGACAGGCATTCATAGTAGTTTTATTGCTCTTTGTCACGAATTCAAAGACTTTTCAGACTTAGTTAGCTACCGCTGCATAATTCATCAACAAGCACTGGCTAGTAAGAGACTAAACACAAAACAAGTAATGCATATTTATTTCAAGATCGTAAATTCCATAAAAGAAAAATCTCTCCAAAGGTGGCTCTTTAAGCAGCAATTAGATGAGAAGAAACCAGATGTGGCATTGCGCACTGACGTGATGTGGCCGAGTCGAAGCAAGTTTCGAGATCTATTGGACGTAATAACAAATTTTTTTGAAGAGAGAGGTGATTTATTATCAGCAATAGCGTGATATAGGCTGGCAATGCGATCTTTAGCAGATTGTTACGGGAAAACTGTGCATATTAAATATGGAATTACAAATCAAGAATAAAATAGTAGCAGAAATGTTGAGTTGTACTGCAGCATTCCAAAGCCAAACAGCACCGATGGTAGTTGACATTGAGAAGAACAAATTTCAGCAATTTCTAAACATCAAAGATCTTGTGGAGAAATATCCTATCTACAATTTCATTCATGAGAAGTACCTATCAGAAATTAAGTCAGTGATATCAGACTTGAAAAAAATTGAGAAGTTGGTAGAAATCATCAGTTATCCGTTTAATAATTCCATTGATAGCAGTGACATGTCTAAAAATTTTCAGATACATTTCAAATGGGCCACATGATACTGCAAAACAAATTTATTACTCTGCGCTGCGATATACTTCTAAAAGCAAGGTCATCCTTTGGTCTAGATTTCTGAAAATTAGTTTACAACGAGAAATATCCAAATCTGAAGAAATGTATTTAACAACTACATTCGTGTTTTGATTCAACATATTAGCATTTTCCTACTTAAACAAAACGTGAGCACCATTCTCGTCTGACTGACGCCCATACTTCTGATTCTTTAAGCCTGGCAATTTCAGGCTACAAACCTAACTTTGCTGATCTAGCGGAAGATGCTCAGACGCAATGCACACATTAATATGAATAAGTAGTTAGAAAGAATAATTATCAATTTTATGTTTTCCCTCTTAATAAAATAAAAAATACTACACAACTGTATACTGAACTATACTGTTTCATTTAAAATTTAAAGAACTATCTAAGATCTCACAGGGTATCGTCAGTAAACATCAGATAATGGGCATAAAAGTTGACAGGCCCTGAACTGCAACCATTTGATAATATATGTTGTTTACTAATGCTTGCGAATCCTTGGGTTTTGGTCACAGGATCAAGGACTTGAGCCTATACATTGCAAGAAGCAGTTGTAGCAACACCTTGGAGCTAAGAGACCTCACAGCGCTGAAGAAGTAGGGTTAACTCATAAAAAAAACGTGAATATGTCAAAATGTTTTGATTTATATGTCTTTGGAGATGCCAGATAATTCAGAATACTACCTCCCTTCTAACACATCCCCAACTCGATATTCCCCTTTTTCTTGAGTTATGATAGGATCATTTTTCATTCTGGTTCCCATAATTTCATAATTTTGACATTAGGTTGTTTTAGCTGGACAACCGATGTAGCTTTTTGTTGGGTCTGTGGAATTACCAGAAAAATCCGAATTATTATTTCAGATCATTGCACAATAAAGGTAGTAGTAGGAGCCAGTCTAAGAGGTGAGAAAGAATGTGCAGACATGAATTTCTTTGTAGGTGGCTCCAACCATGTCAATAGAATTGTAGAAATAGCAACTATAATAATTATGAGTGGAGAAGACGTCGTCGTTGGAAAATTCATGCAGAGGAAGCTGAAGCAGGCTGAATCACAGTAATGACAAGCAATACAGGTCTGAGATGAGAAAAGACAACAGGATTGCAGTTCCATCTGATATGTAAATACATTCTGCTGATCCACGGAGCAGCCCACTACAGAACAGACAATGACAAGAATAGTGACAAGAGCTGGCAGCAGAAGGAATAGTAAATGAGGAGGTGAAAGCGGATATGGTGTGAAATGTTAATTTTGTTGGTACTGGGGATAAGAAGGCCTTTTGGAAGAAATTATAGGAGCCACGATTCTGGTGGTGATGATCTCTATAGCTTTGATTAGCTTAAGTTGTGTTTTCGATTATAAGCAAGAGTGCATTTCAGATGGGTGAAGAGCAAAGATATAGCGGATTATATCATTCAGAGGAATCAGGACTAAGGGAGCAGCAGTCAGTAAAAGGTCAGAAGTCAAGAAGCAACTCAGTTAGGATTTGAATGTCAGAGTATTGAGCTGGAGGAGAATTAGCTAATTATGATGTTACTGAACATGGATGTGATACTCAGTGCAGATTTTTTAGATTTAGAGCAACTACTCGTTAGGAGTGTTCGGTGCACTGTGTATTCAGATACACATGTACCCTGCCCAGCACTGAAGTCTGATGTTGGTTCCGCCTGTCCTGTTTTACAAGTCTACCCAACCTACGATGTCCGACTTCTGCAAAGAGGAGTGGCCGCCCAGCACCACGACGTCTGGGCGTGGCTGCACTTTGGGTTCGTCACGTCTGGAGGACACTCATCATAACACTTCTCGAGCATCACAAGCAGTGCAGCTTTGAAATGCTCGTGTTGATCCTCCGGGCCATCACAATCTGCCCTCGGTCTTTCTACCTACAAGCAGCAGGCTAACTTACAATAAATTCATCGGGCTTGAGTCCGGATAAGAGTCATTCCTCACCAGTTCTGGCTTATCAGTGTATTTTATGAATTTTATGAACATGGAAGCGTAGGATTCATGATGTACAAAATTAAAAAGTGGCTTGCTTTGAATTGTAAACAGAAACTGATTGAAGGTTTCACGTTTATATACGAACGTCGCATTTCCCGATTTTAATTACCTCAAGTTACACAAAAAACGACGTCCTTTCGATGGATCTTTGAAATATCAGTGCACTGAAGCAGTGCATTACTTTAGCACAGATCTGTAATACGAAATGTGCATACACGGTATTTTAGTCTTGTTACTTTGGAGTGCAGCATGGCGTAAAAGTGAACTGGACGTTGACAACTAAGGTCACAGTTGAATAAGCAACGCAATTCCAAGCATAAGAGAGACAGTAGAGGCGTTTGAGCAGGCAGAAATCGAGCACGGGATTCGCACGTCACCGCAGGTGCGCATTCGCATTAACGCCTGTTTTCTGGCTTTTGAATGTACCTTCTTAAACGAACCTTGAGTCTCCTGAGGCGAGGGCTGCTCCGCCGCCGCATTGACAGTTCCCTCCGGCTCCGCTAGCTCTGACTACTCGCACCGACTCTTCGTAATGTCAACACATTTCCTGGTAATTCTGCGACGGAAGTCATTGCTACGTGTTTACGGAAAATGAATCCCAAAAAATGGCACTGAGCACTATGGAACTTAACTGCTGTGGTCATCCATCCCCTAGAACTTAGAACTACTTAAACCTAACTAACCTAAGGACATCACACACATTCATGCCCGAGGCAGGATTCGAACCTGCGACCGTAGCGGTCGCTCGGTTCCAGACTGTAGCGCCTAGAACCGCTTGGCCACCCCGGTCGGCCAAAATGAATCCCAAAGAAATGCAATTCTATTGCATTGGGGTCGCGTTCATTGTTAGAGCTATGTAGTTGTATGACGGTGTGACTGTTTCAGATTTATTCTTTCCTTTCGCATGTTTACAGAGGCCTCCGAAATTGTGGCTGTCTAATCGCGCGCCAGCTGTAACCTTCGGTTCGAAGCACACGTACTGACTCTTGAACGTGGAAGAATCTTTGACCCCTAGTGTAGGTCCGGTTTAGGACTTAGTGTAAATTCCTAGCAACCGGATTTCACCCATCTACTATGGATTACATTTCAAACCTCTGCGCGATTTGTCATGGAGTAAGGGAATCTGACAGCGTTTGTGGTATTGAGCAAAGTATTCCAGTTAAGATACTGGATTCGCATTTTGCAGAATAGTGGTTCAAATCCCCGCACGGCCATCCACATTTAAGGTTTTCTTAATTTCTCTAAATCACTCAAGGTGAATAATTGGATGGATCGTTCAAACGCAACAAAACCGATTTCCTTCCGCGGTCCAAGTTTGTGCTCCGTCTATAATGTCGTCGATGGAACATTGAACTGTAAGCTTCCTTCTTCCTTACTTATTGTTGATAGTGATGCGTCCGCACAATTGAGATATTAGACCCGACAGTCGACTTGGTCTTATTCGACTGGAGTAGGCTTTGCTCCGGCACTCGGTTAACCCTCCTGCATCTTTTCGTCATCAACACATACAGGGTATTACAAAAAGGTACGGCCAAACTTTCAGGAAACATTCCTCACACACAAAGAAAGAAAATATGTTATGTGGACATGTGTCTGGAAACGCTTACTTTCCATTCTAGAGCTCATTTTATTACTTCTCTTCAAAACACATGAATCATGGAATGGAAACACACAGCAACAGAACGTACCAGCGTGACTTCAAACACTTTGTTACAGGAAATGTTCAAAATGTCCTCCGTTAGCGAGGATACATGCATCGACCGTCCGTCGCATGGAATCCCTGATGCGCTGATGCAGCCCTGGAGAATGGCGTATTGTATCTCAGCCGTCCACAATACGATCACGAAGAGTCTCTACATTTGGTACCGGAGTTGCGCAGACAAGAGCTTTCAAATGCCCCCATAAATGAAAGTCAAGAGGGTTGAGGTCAGGAGAGCGTGGAGGCCATGGAATTGGTCCACCTCTACCAATCCATCGGTCACAGAATCTGTTGTTGAGAAGCGTACGAACACTTCTACTGAAATGTGCAGGAGCTCCATCGTGCATGAACCACATGTTGTGTCGTATTTGTAAAGGCACATGTTCTAGCAGCACAGGTACAGTATCCCGTATGAAATCATGATAACGTGCTCCATTGAGCATAGGTGGAAGAACATGGGACCCAATCAAGACATCACCAACAATGCCTGACCAAACATTCACAGAAAATCTATGTTGATGACGTGATTGTACAATTGCGTGCGGATTCTCATCAGCTCACACATGTTGATTGTGAAAATTTGATTTAGGAAGTACAGTAAACACTGACAAAACTAAAATGAGCTCTAACATGGAAATTAAGCGTGTCCACGTAACATATTTTATTTATTTTTGTAACACCCCTGTATATGGACCACGTTTCACACACACTTACATTAAGCAGTGACACTCGAGCTGCAAAATAGAAAGGTTCCACTGTGTGCGAAAAAAGATACCTTTCCGTTTTAGGACTCTCTGCATCGAAACCAACCCTATTAAGACTACTGAACTCTTAGATGACAATGAATAAAATCTGACAGATGTGGGTGGCTCTATCCTCCATGGCTATTCCAGCAAAGATGTCATACTTCAAAATTTTACTTCGATTGGTAAGATTATCAGTTTATCTCTACGTACCCGTTCAGTAAATAAAGTGACACTATTTTTTCTGGAAGGAGGTTGCTTTTATTCAGCATTCCAAAACACTATATTATTCCCCAATCTTTTGGCTACAAAACCCAGTTTCTCAACATAATCTATTGTCAGTGCGACAGACTTACACCACCGTACTGGGAGAGCCTGTGTGTCATCATGGTACCACTCTATTGGTGACGTCGGAGGTCGGAGCCAACTTCTTGCTGCATCAGTAACGTCCCCATCGTCCACATACTCTCCAGATACTGCTTCTCCGGTAGCGTTCTCGCTTCCCACGCCCGGGTTCCCGGGTTCGATTCCCGGCGGGGTCAGGGATTTTCTCTGCCTCGTGATGGCTGGGTGTTGTGTGATGTCCTTAGGTTAGTTAGGTTTAAGTAGTTCTAAGTTCTAGGGGACTGATGACCTAAGATGTTAAGTCCCATAGTGCTCATAGCCATTTTACTGCTTCTCGCGGAGTGCATTCTTCATTGGCGCATGCTGATGAAAATCCATGAGATCCAGACTATAAGATGAATGGGGAGGAAAAGTTCAATGAAGTTTTGTGAGCTGCTCTCGGGTGGGCAAACATGTGTGAGGCCTCGCGTTGTCATGGATAAGTAGAAGTTTGTTTATCTTTTTGTGACCAAGAATACACAGAAGTCATTTCTTCTGTTTCCTCGGGGTGGAACAATACACTTCAGAGTTTATCGTTGCACCATGTGGAAGGACACCCAACGGAACAACCTGTGCAGAGTCCCAGAAGACAGTTGCCAATACCTCATGGCTGAATGTGCAGCTTTGAACTTTTCCATCCGAGGAGAAGTGGTGCGGCGCTGCGCCATGCATTGCCAATGTGTTTCTATTTCGAACTGATGAACGTGTGTTTCATCGCCTGTGACGATGTTCCAAAACAATTGTCAAGGTCAGTCTCGCAACCCTCAAGCAATTCCGTACAGATGAACCTTCGTTGCCCTTTATGGTCTTCTGTTATTCAAACAGGAACCCATTGGGGACACACCTTTGAGTACTCCAACCGGCGGACGAGTGCGTCAGCCCAATCAAGAGAGACGTCCAGTTTTGTGGCGAGAAAATAATGTGTTGCATTAGTGACTTAATGCCCCTCGTACTTATGTGATAATTTTAGTTATTTGTTTCTCCTTCTGCATATTAGCAAGATGAGTCTGTGCAACACGAACAAACAGAAATACAGAAAATTTCGCATAGGATGTAATGTACGATGTTACAGTTTGACGTACAAATGAAATTTTAAGTTTTCGCACTTTCGTTGTCCACCGTGACATTGTACAGATTAAAAATATCGCGCCATACATATGCACAACGAAGTAAATTTGAACAGCTATCAGAACGTAACTCATGTATTTCCATGACGAGATTAAGGTGAACACGGAATTCAGATTAACCCGGCCGGCAGCTGGCGAAGTGAATTAACTGCAGCCCGGACGATTATTGAATGTAATAACCAGTCTGCAGCTGTTACATATCGGCGCAGTATTTTCAGCGCTGCAGGTCTCAGGGCGGTGTAATTACAGAGGTGCCAAGGTAACAACAGGCAATGAAGCTGTCCAACCACTGCCGCTGAATAATGGCCCACCCGCCGCGGTGATTAATACTCGTCACTGCCTAGCCCCATGGACATCTTACTTTCCTCTCTCTGATGATACTCTTGTTTCCGAGGACAGAAAAATGACGACGTTCATCTTGAATTTAAAAAGATATAAGTTTTCTGTTTAGGATGGTGGCTGAATGTTATTACGTTCCGGCTCATATACCTCAGACGTAACCAGAGTGATAATAATACGCTTATCGCTATTAGTGGGCAGTAACTATCAGCCCGAGGCGCGGAACCACATCAACAGCCCAACAGTCTGCAAAGAGAAGTAGTAAAGCGGAGTTGTACTAGTTTGTAACTATGCTCGCAGGAAGTGTTGAGGTTACTACTGAGAACACCATACCAAATTCTCTTAAATATTTTTTGTGTACCTTGTAAGTAGGCTGTTTAGGTTTTTTTTATTGGTAACGCCGCCGCCACGTAGCACTCTGTATGAAAATCGCTGGCTGTACCGTGTGCAGTCAGTGGCTGGTTGGCATTGTTGTAATACTCGCCATTGTAGTGTTGGGCAGCGGCAGCTGGATGTGAGCAGCGCGTAGCGTTGCGCAGTTGGAGGTGAGCCGCCAGCAGTGGTGGACGTGGGGAGAGAGATGGCGGAGTTTTGAAATTTGTAAGAATTGGTGTCATGAACTGATATATATATTATGACTATAAAAGTAAATACATTGTTTGTTCCCTATTAAAATCTTTCATTTGCTAACTGTGCCTATCAGTAGTTAGTGACTTCCGTAGTTTGAATCTTTTAGTTAGCTGGCAGTAGTGGCGCTTGCTGTATTGCAGTAGTTCGAGTAATGAAGATTTTTGTGAGGTAAGTGATTTGTGAAACATATAGGTTAATGTTAGTCAGGGCCATTCTCTTGTAGGGATTATTGAAAGTCAGATTGGGTTGCGCTAAAAACTATTGTGTGTCAGTTTAAGCACAGTCGTGTATAATTTTTCAAAGGGGACGTTTCATAACCTAAAGACAAGAGAGTCATCCTCGACAGAAAATCGGGAAGGTTTCGAGGGTTTGAGGAGGCTGCACCACCACCTGGCTACTTCATCAATTGCTTGGAATGATAAACTAAGAGATCAAACCACGTATACAATAAAGATAAAACGACCAGTCGGTGGATTATCTTCAGGCGTAAATTATGCTTTATTTTCTCGTAAATGTTGATAAGACACTGAAAAAAAAGACATAGAGTTCCATTGACTGAAATAATCATTAAGTTTGTTTTGAGCCAGATCCGTACGTCTTTTATGCGCAGAGCGATCATATAGACGTTTCAGCAGTAATAGTTTGGGCGAAGTAGTTTCCACCTGGCATTTCAAATAAACCGTTACTTCACCAGCTGCGTTCTTGACTATGTGTGTTTCAAAATGTCTTCAGATTGAGCCCCAGTTTCGTCAGCTAATCATTGTTATGATCATTCTTCACCCATGAGCAAACGGCGATAATTTCGTCACCAGAAATCATGCCGTAGCTAGTGTCATCTTCATTTTACATCCATTCATTTGCGTCCTTAGCATCTATGACTCAGCATCCTGGATTCTTCGCTAATGCTTCAACATCGAATTTAGCAGCCGTATTCTACAACAGCACACCTTTACCCAGCCTGCGCAGTGCATCTAACTTTTGATCCATGCACAGTGCTACCTTCTTTCTCTTTGACGTCGTTTTACACAGTCAGTGACAATACAGTACTGTACAGCGAATATCAGCTTTTTAACTGTCGTAAATTGTCGCCGCTATTACTACTGGAGTACCAAATAGTGTATAGATACTACACTGAAAAAATTGGCCAAGTGCGTGTCGGTCTCCCGCACTGAGGGGTCCGTACAAACTTAATTGTGTGTATATGTAACGGGATATTACAGCCCCTTAAGTGGCCATAGGACTACGGGAAAGACTAGACCTAAGGGATTTCAGTACTTCATTCAATAGTTTAATAACACAAATAATTTATGAACCAATCTTCGTTATAAATTACATAAACATTGTCATAAAATTTAAATAAGGAAATAAATACACTGCAATACATAGAGCTTACTCGAAGTAACATGTTACTGGAAAAATATTTATAAGTATTTATAATTCAAATGATCAACAATATTAACAACAACAACAACTTAGAACTGATGGATTACGAATATACAAATGTCCCTGTATAACATGAACACACAATAACCAGCAATGCATAGCACAAATTTAAAAACTTACTCTCAAATAACAACTGACATGAACCATCCTTTGAAAAAGCTTTTAAAATAGACTCTTCCAGTTTGTTTTAAATAATTAATATGTTACATTGTAGTTTTAAATGGACAAGGAATTAAGTTACGTTCCCCTACTTTAGAGTAAATACCCAGATATAGCTCCAAAGAAATATTAATTTACTAAAACTAACGTGGCCCCGAAAGAACGGCAATAAGAATGACTGAGGACCCACTTAGAACGGTTAATCGTCAGAGCCCTGAAAGTTGACACTCATGGAGCGCCTAGAAAATCGATATGTCAAAGTCATGTAACTTAACTTCTCCATAATAAGCACTGAACAGCCAGAACATTATGACCGTCGAACGTCTATCTATAGAAAGCCGTCAGGGTAAGAACAGCGTCGCCTGGCGACCCGGGTAATAGCACCGTCACCTAGCCAGGAATGACTGCTAGTCAGACACACGCACGGTGCCTGCAGTATCAGTGAGCCGGTTGTCTTTAGTTAGAAGGGGGAAGGCGCGCGATCTGAGTTTGACCGACGGAATACTGTGATGGCCGGGAGGGACGGCACGAGAATTTCGGAAACTGCAAGAGTTGTCCTGTGTTCGAGAAGTGCTGTAGTGGATGTCTTCAACATCTGGTGAAACCGAGGTGAAACACCGTCCAGACGTCGTGTGGTTGGGCGGTCACCCCTCATTACAGATGTCGGACGTCGTAGGCTGGGCAAACTGGTAAAACAGGATCGGTGGCGAACTGTGGTGGAACTAACAACAGACTTCAAGGCTACGCAGAGTACAAATGTGATGAATACACAGTGCACCGAACGCTCCTGACTATGGGCCCCTGCAGCCGACGACCCAAGCATGTACCGATGTTAACACCACGATATCGGCAAGTACAAATGAGAAGGACACGTGACCATCGGAACAGGACATCGACGTAGTGGCAGAGCGTTGTATGCTCTATGAATCCCGATATCTTCTTCTTCATGCAGATTGAAGGGTGGGCGTGAATCCATCGACTTCCAGGGGAACAGCTCCTTGATTCTTGTACTGCGGGATGGAGACAAACTGGCGGCGGCTCCATTATGTTCTGGGGAACATTCACGTGTACATCCATGAGGAGGAGGAGGAGGAGATTAGTGTTTAACGCCCCGTCGACAACGAGGTCATTAGAGACGAAGCGCAAGCTCGGGTGAGGGAAGGATGGGGAAGGAAATCGGCCGTGCCCTTTCAAAGGAACCATCCCTGCATTTGCCTGAAGCGATTTAGGGAAATCACGAAAAACCTAAATCAGGATGGCCGGAGACGGGATTGAACCGTCGTCCTCCCGAATGCGAGTCCAGTGTGCTAACCACTGCGCCACCTCCCTCGGTGTGTGCATCCATGGCTGCAGTGAAGCTCCATGACGGCCAAGAGGTATCGTACACTGGTTGCAGATAGCGTACAACTCTTCATGACGATTATGTCTCAGCCGGGCGATGTGGCCGAGCGGTTCTAGGCACTTCAGTCCGGAACCGCGCTGTTGCTACTGTTGCAGGTTCGAATCCTGCCTCTGGCATTTATGTGTGTGATGTCCTTAGGTTAGTTAGGTTTAAGTAGTAGTAAGTATAGGCGACTGATGACATCAAATGTTAAGTCCCATAGTGCTAGAGTCATTTGAACCATTTTGATTATGTCTCTTGATGTCAGCCACAATTCCCAGGCCCCAAGGCCGGAGGGTGATGAAGTGGTTCGGTTCGCGGAGCACTATGGCGAATTCCAGCTGATGTGATTGCGCCCCAAGTCATCTGATGTGAACCCGATCAAACACAACTGGGATGTCATAGCTCATCCGCCCCCTCCCCGGAATTTACGGGAAGTAGGTGACTTGTGTGTGCTGTCCTATCTAGGCCTCATTGCCACCATGCCACGACACGTTACTGCTGCCTTCCGTGCCAGCTGTGGACATGCAGGCTGTTAGGTACGTGGTTATAATGTTATGGCTGGTCAGTGTAAGTGGGAGACGATGATGCCAAATGATGAATACAAGGTTTCTTGAGGCTGCGATACTGAGAGCCTTTTTCCGCTATTGCACCTACAGACCGAAAGCCTCAACAAAACTTGTTCTTCATTCCGCTCCACAGCCCACACTGCCACAGCCAGAAGGAGCCACATTGGTTTCCGAGCCCTGTGGCCAAAGAGGAGAGGCGACTAACTAGATCCATATCGTCCGAAAAGTCGCCACCAAGTACGCATCTGCGTACTGTCTACCACAGTAAACTGACGACGGTTCAATCCCGTGTCCGGCCATCCTGATTTACGTTTTCCGTGATTTCTCTAATTCGCTCCAGGCAAATGCCGGGATGGTTCCTTTGAAAGTGCACGGCCGACTTCCTTCCCCGTCCTTCCCTCATTCGATGAGACCGATGACCTCACTGTCTGGTCTCCTCCCCCCCAAAAACCCAACCCAAGGAAACTGACGGAATCTTTTTCAGCAAGAAAACCTTAAGAGTGTCTCTAAGCGGGGAAAGGTATTTCAGACGAAGCTTGGCTCGCCCGCTTTCACGTGGAGCAGATGGCTGGATTAGAAGCAACAAACACAGCAGAGTATTTTTATGTTGCCTCTCTGGGGTATAAAAAGAAGGTTCCGAACAGGCCTTGACGACTCAATGGTAGTGACCGGCTGCCGTCTCATCCTCAGCCCTTAAGCGTCACCAGAAGCGGCCAGGGAGGGGCATGTGGTCAACACACCGCTCTCCCGGCCGTTATCAGTTTCCGTGACCGGTCTCTCAGGGGCATAATCAATAATAAAGGACACTTAGCATCACCAGCAAGCATCGGCGAATGTTTTGCCTACAACAAAAGTTGCTCCCCATGGCGTGATCTAACACTCCTAGAAGTTCGATGCAAAGATTTTGAAATACCCTATGGTCAGAAACAGTCTGAAAAAATTGCAAAGGTGTTGCAGGGGATGTTGCACTGAGGAATAATTGTTATGAAAAGAATTCGATACGTTGCGCCGTTTCCGAATTATTTGACATTGTAGTTAGCCAGTCAAGTAGTCACACACGCAAATTCAAGCAGCCTGTCAGAGACAGGGTCGCCAAACGTGTGCTTAGTTCGGTTTCCTCAGACCGAACAAACGTAGAATTTGCTCTCCTACCTTAAATTTATCACTTCCAAAAAAAGGCACATTTTTATTGGTATTGAGCATCTGAACAAGTGGAAAAAAGCGAACCCACAGATACCTGTGAATTAGCGCATTCTAGATCGTGCACACAACGACCTGATTGGCTAATTTCATTGCTAAGTAATTCGGAAACAGCGCAAGGTATCGATATTTTGTCTTGACTATTATATTAGCCCAACCACCCGTGTAACTCCCTTACAAGCATACAAGCTTTTCAGACTACTAGTGAACATCTTGTACATACGGAGATTATAATTAAAGTTCTAGTTTCAAAACACTCTAAATTAAGAGCTGCTGCGGAGAATGACGTCAAAGTCGAACGGGATATTATCGAAGAAAGGGAAAACGTTATGGAGAAAAGAAAATGTGAAGGGACATAACAAAAGTTGGGTTCGGCTACAAATGACAGATGAATCGCAATACGATGGCTACGGTGTGAGTAAGACATTATAATAGCTGTAACGTGCAATGTGCATGAACGCACAAGTTTGGCATTCGACAGCTGTGGCACTACCATCACGGCAAGGTCGCATCACATTGGATGGGAAAACCGCGCTTTTCATTGTCCTGAGGTCAAAAAACGCATAAAAAGCAACACTGCAATCAGTTTTTAACTGTCGTGAGACTGGTGCAAGGTATGTTCAATGTGCTGTCCACCAGTTTCTCCCACAAACTGAACTCTAGAAACTGTATATTTCACATCTGATCGGAGTGTCTCAGGGGTCACGTTCAGAATGTGTTACGCCGTGCAAGCCTTCAGTTCAGTTCCGTTTATAATATGAGCAGTCAAGACCGGATCTTTCAGATAACGCCACAGCCAGATGTCACGCGAATTAAGATCAGGTGATCTGGACAGTCGACCTGAACGGAAATGGCTGCTGATAATTCTAGCTTTTCTTAAATACCTCTGCACCAGCTGCTTCAATGCCTTGCAGTGTGCAGAGGAGTTCCATTTTGCATAAAAATGATCCTACACACACGTTCACGCTGTTGAAGGATTGGACTGACGTTTGTACGCAAAGCACTCCAGTACGATTTACCAGTGACGATAGAGGTAACAGAATCCGCAGGGTCCACCACCTCCAAAAAATATAGCCCTACGGTAAACGATGCCACCAACTGGCATCACGCAGTTACCTTTGCGGAATGAAGAGGTACCGATTAATGTGCGAGCGACTGTTCCGCTGCCCATATTCTACAATTCTGTGTGATGCCATGCCCTTGGAGAAGTACGTAAGCCTCATCTGTCCACGGAATGTTCCATGGCCTTTCATTGTCCAATTTCGTGCGAGCAAGAAATTCAAAAGCAAACGTTTGTCTTACAGGCGGACCCTTGGCATGCATCGGACCGACACCTTTTTTCATACACTTGAATGTTCGGAACCTCGCAGAGCTACTGGCACACAGTTACCGTTCTTGTAGAAGAACGCTACCAGCAGCGTGCGATCCTCCACTGTGACAGCCACTCAAGCGCAAACTTAGGAACAGCCGTGAACTCTGCGTCTTTTATTTTGCATATTCTACCGTGTACACCGCCACCTACTGGTTTTGCTCCTATTTCGATAAAACTCCCTTCAAATTTGACGTGATTCTGAGCACTGCTTCATTTTTTACAGCGTTTTAAATTGGAACTGTAATTATAGTCATTCCGTGTATAGAATACTTTTTAAACACACTAACATGCATAAGGGTGTTGCTGTGGTCTTCAGTCCTGAGACTGGTTTGATGCAGCTCTCCATGCTACTCTATCCTGTGCAAGCTTCTTCATCTCCCAGTACCTACTGCAGCCTCCATCCTTCTGAATCTGCTCAGTGTATTCATCTCTTGGTCTCCCTTTACGATTTTTACCCTCCACGCTGCCCTCCAATACCAAATTGGTGATCCCTTGATGCCTCAGAACATGTCCTGCCAACCGATCTCTTCTTCTAGTCAAGTTGTGCCACAAATTTCTCTTCTCCCAAATTCTGTTCAGTACCTCCTCATTACTTATGTGTTCTACCCATATAATCTTCAGCATTCTTCTGTCGCACCGCATTTCGAATGGTTCTATTCTCCTCTTAACTATTGGAGTGTTACCGTGTTAAAAAAATTCATCTTTTGAGAGATGGTGTATACTAGTGAAGCGCATCTCTTCTACAGCAAATTCTTTGATTTTATGAGTGACCTACAGAATGCAGTAAACAAATGAGGACATTCTTCTGTTGTTGTCAATGCAGCAAATACCAGCTGTGTTACTGTAAATCCTATTCACCATATTCACCATTCTGGGTACCACCATAAGAGAAGACCATGCCTCCCGTTTCCAGTGTGGAATAATAGACTTCCATTACGCTGGTAAGTGCATAGATAAAACTAGAATGTAAAAGCACTTCGCAAAATTATCAAACCACACACTTGTCCCACTAGAACTAATGTATGCGCTGCATTACCAAAAACAGTGACTACTGTTTACGGTAATGACTCTAACAGATGTTTACTTCATGTTGTATGCATAACAGAGTAATGTGTCCTCATCTGTTTTCTGCTTTTTGCAGGTTATTTGTAACAGCAAAGAACTTACAGTAGAATAGATTTGTTTCCAAGCAACTAAGATGGACAAATACTCCAGCTCTTTAGGTATGCAATTTACAGCGTGTTCATTCGGTATTTTCTTCTTGTTCTGGTCCATACCAACTCTCAAAATAAGATATATTTTTTTAACGCATTGTATATGGTGTTTTCGTTTTAACTTGAGACTACTGAATATCTCAAGGACGACGCATAAAAAAGACGTTGTAGGTGAAAAGGTAAAATTATTGAAGGGAACATCCGTCTGTGCAACAACTGGCCACCTCCTGACCATCCCTTCTCGGCTGGCAAGGTCGACTTCGCATTTTCACATGGGAACTCCCCGTTTATCGCATATTTGGATTCTATACCGAAAAATACGAACGGTTTACTCAGACCATTGTGTTCCATTCGTGGTAGGTGCCGCTGTAATCCACAAATATCAAGTACGCCTGTTCTTACAATTCAGGAACGAAGCATTTCATTTTATATTTACTTTACGATGTAAACCTTTGTCTTCTACTGGTTGTATTTGTGTTCGAAAATTGCTTAAGTCTTGTGGATCTGATTGTAGAGTACAAACGGTCAGTGTCTAGTTACAAACTACGTTTAGCGTGATCCAGGAAGCACGACGTATGCTTGATGCCGCGCGGATTAGCCGAGCGGTCTAGGGCGCTACAGTCATGGACTGTGCGGCTGGTCCCGGCGGAGGTTCGAGTCCTCCCTCGGGCATGGGTGTGTGTGTTTGTCCTTAGGATAATTTAGGTTAAGTAGTGTCTTAGCTTAGGGACTGATGATCTTAGCAGTCCCATAAGATTTGACACACATTTGAACATTTTGTACGCTTGATGTCAGTTAGTCTCTTTGCCTCTCATCATACAGGAGCTGGATTTCGGTGAATTCCCTAGCCTCACACCACTGGAGTACTTGATTTCGGTTAGTATCCATGGCAGGTGCGCCTGTCACTATCAGTTCATGGGCATTTTGCCTTATTACGATGGTTCTGGTTTGTATTCCGACGGTAGACGGATAGCTATAAGCTGGAGAGCTACGGCGGTTGGTTGCAAACACACACCGAAATCTGTCGAGGCGTTCGAGGACTTAGATGATTTGGGGGCTCCACAATGAACCCCGTATGGAGAAGGAAACTACTTTCCCATGCCAACATCTTATTTGCCAGAAATGTCAATTTGCCAGAAATGTCAATGTCTAGCCCTATTGTTTGTACTATACAACCTAATTTGCAACAGCAAAGTAACATCTGAACATCGCAGGTGTGGTTAACATCTGAACATCGCAGGTGTGGTTATCAGGTGTCCATTTGTAACGCAGACAGGTATCCCCTTTACTAATTTTAACTTCACACCTAGAAATTTTTTTCGAACGATGCGTCATTTTCGAGATATTTAGTTGTTTCAAGTTAAAACAAACACCCTGTGTAGCATCCTAATCACAGGACGAGTGATGCCCGGAAAGACCATCGGTGTCGTGAATCACAGTAGAGCAGCGATTAGCAGTCTAACAACACTTTATTTCATAGTCACAGACATACAATACAACATGTCAAAGATACACTGTCCTACGAGTAAACAAACATTCTCGCACTTGCCAAAAGTACATCACTCTGTGACATCCTTCCCACCCTGGTCGACCTGCAAAGTTACGGCCAGCTGCACAGGACGACTAATGATGTGACCGTCTGGTGTCCGGAGTATTATCGGCCTTACCCTGCCGTCTCTTCCTGGTAGTACCTTTTCTATCCTGGCCTTCATCCACATATGTCGCGGACGAAGGTCCTCTTGGATCAGCACGATGTCGCCAGGGCGAAATAGGATGATTCGTCCCGATGGGCGTTTAACTTCATGGTAGTTCCGGAGCTCCAATAGGTATTCTGTAATCCAACGGTTCCAAAAATTGTCACAGAGTTGCTGTCTCAGTCGGAATTCCTTTGTTAAAATCGTGTTCGCTGAAGGCTCTGGTCCCATCGGAATAGACGTAAGTTTTTCTCCCGTCAGAAAATGGGAAGGTGTGAGTGCATCAGAATCATCTCCTGGTGTGATGGGCCTGGAGTTCACCGCGGCTTCAATACTGATCGAAGTGGTGTTCAGTTGTTTCTCAGTGAGCTTAGCGAGTCCCAATACCTTTCGTGGGCAACACTTTATAGTGCCCACCATTCTTTCCCACCATCCTCCCCACAAAGCAGCCCGGGAGACAATGAATTTCCAAGTAATACCGTGGTGGGCGAGGAACTGATAAGTTTTTGTGTTGGTTAATGCCTTTCAGAGTTGGGCTAGTTCCCTATTCGTGGCGTGGAACGTTTTCGCGTTATCTGTATATATCGTGTGGGGTAGTCCGCGTCTTCCGGCGAATCGCCCAAGTGCCATAAGAAACTTGTCCGTTGACAAGTCTGTACAGCGTTCGAGGTGTACAGCTCGTGTGGTAGCACATGCGAAATGAGTGATATATGACTTGTACGTTTCCTTCCCCACTTTGATGAATAGTGGGCCAGCAAAGTCTATTCCGTTTACAGCAAATGGTTTGGCAGGCGAAACTCGTTCATGTGGCAGCGGTGCTTCGATCTGTTGCCGTCGTGGATTCTTCAAGATCTTGCACACGAGGCATGAGTGTAGGATTCTTTTGATGGCCTGACGAGCTCTAAGGATCAAAGATGCACTGTCCTAGGAGTAAACAATCTCTCACTTGCCAGAAGTACATCACTCTGTGACAATAGGTAAGGCTCAGGTAAAAATTAATGATTCTCTACCGTTCAATTTTTTTCGCGTAATTACTTCGCCAACAGTGAGGTGCTAAAATATACAGAGCAGTTCAGCTTGCTGACAAGGGAACCTCCACATCGAACCCCCCCCCCCCCCCCTCCCTCAGGTTTAGTTATAAGTTGGCACAGTGGATAGGCCTTGAAAAACTGAACACAGATCAATCGAGAAAACAGGAAGAAGTTGTGTCGAACTATGAAAAAAATAAACAAAATATACAAACTGAGTAGTCCATGCACAAGGTAAGCAACATCAAGGATTATGTGAGCTTAGGAGCGTCGTGGTCGCGTGGTGAGCGTGAGCAGCTGCGGTACGAGAGTTCCTGGGCTCAAGTCTTCCCGCGAGTGAGAAGTATACTTTTTATTTTCGCAAAGTTATGATCTGTCTGTTCGTTCATTGACGTCTCTGTTCACTGTAATAAGTTTAGTGTCTGTGTTTTGCGACCGCACCGCAAAACCGTGCGATTAGTAGACGAAAGGACGTGCCTCTCCAATGGGAACCGAAAATATTTGATCGCAACGTCAAAGGTCAAACGATTCCTACACAGGAAAACACGTCTGATATATTCTATACTACACTGGTGACGGCATCGGCGTCACATGACAGAAATATGTTGTCTACCGGCCTAACTTGTACACTTGGCGAATGGGTAAAAAGATTCTTCTACCTTGCCCGATTTAGGTTTTCTTGTGGATGTGATAATCACCCCCAAAAAAGTGATGAAAACATAAGAGTTTGTCACATAAACTGCAACAAATGAATGCAACACTTTCACAGTCGCACAGTTTTCCCTGTGCTCTGTCCAAACATGTTTTTCACGTTTTCAAATTTTTTCATGTGTAGAGCGTCAAATCCTGCGTATGTCCAATCAAATCGGAACATGTCCTAGAAGTCTGGAGAGCGAAGTTGATTATGTGTGAGTGCCTGAAATTTGATAATTGTCTGAAAATTAAAAATGAAATTTTTCACACGAGGGAAGACTTGAACCAACGACCTCTCATTCCACAGCTGCTTACGCTAACCGCGGTGCCACGGCGCTCATGAGCTCATAATCTCCTTGATGTTGCTGATATTTCGCATGGACTACTCAGTTTGTATATTTTGCTTAATTTTTTCATAGTTCCACACAACTTCTTCCCGTTTCCTCAGTTTATCTGTGTTCAGTTTTTCAAGGCCTATCCACTGGGCCAACTTATAACTAAATTTGAGGGGGGTGCGATGAGGAGGTTCCCTTGTGAGTAAATAGAGAGTGTAACGAAAATTCCGAGGAGGGCGATGGGCGTAAAATGTTGTGTGTGTTTGAGCAGCTACTTTGTTCGATGGCCGATGAGACGTGAGCTCCACTCTTTGGGCCTCGACGCGTAGTGAAGAAGGTTCAGTGGGCCACACGATGCGAGGCACGGTCCCCCGACGGCGCGCAGAGGGCGATTTCCGCGTGACTTGACGTCAGCTCTCGTCTCGTTAGTGGCGATTCACGCATCCTCCGGCCGCTAAAGGCCTGCTGCGTGGTGCGTGCTGCATGCTGCGGCGTCCGCACAACACGCACGACACGCATAGCGGGGGCGGCGGCGGGGGCGGGAAATCCCGGGCCGCAGCCGGCGGTGGCGTATCGATAGCGGGCGCGCTGCGGCTGCGGTCGCCCGCCCGACAGCCACTCTCGGCGCCCGGCTTACTTTATTTGTATTTTCGGGTGGCGCGCCGCGCCGCAGGAATGCGAGCGGACGCGGCGGCGCACAGCACAGTGGGCCGCGCGCCGCCCGCCGCCCACTGCCGCCCCTCCCCGCTTGCGCTAACAAGCCGGCTCAGCTCCACAGGGAAACACTGAATCTGTCAACTTCTTCGTGTCAGGTGCCACAGTCGCGAAGAACTGATTGAATGACAGAATATTCGGCAATATGACTGAATTATTTTCATATTTATGGTTGATCTCGAATTACAGTTTCAGATACTGGCTCTGAGCATTATGGGACTTAACTTCTGAGGTCATCAGCCCCCTAGAACTTAGAACCACTTAAACCTTACTAACCTAAGGATATCACACACATCCACGCCTATGGCAGGATTCGAATCTGCGACCGTAGAGGTCGCGCGGTTCCAGAGAAATATATTCCCGAATTTCGACTGAAGTAGGCACAGATGTACTACCTAAGTGGCGTATGGAAATTTGTGCTGGAGCTAGACTTGAACACTGATTTTCTGCTTACCTCTTGAGCTATCCGAGCCGCCCGGAGTGGCCGAGCGGTTCTAGGCGCTTCAGTCTGGAACCGCGTGACCGCTACGGTCGCAGATTCGAATCCTGCCATAGGCGTGGATGTGTGTGATGTCCTTAGGTTAGTTAGGTTTACGTAGTTACAAGTTCTAGGAGACTGATGACCTCAGATGTTTAGTCCCATAGTGCTCAGAGCCATTTGAACCATTTCTTGGGCTATCCGAACACACTTCCCGGACCGACCCACATTCCTTATGTCGCACTTCTGTCTCGCGAAAAGCAGGAACACCGTTTCGAGTCCCAGTCTGGCACAAATTTTCATATGTCGCTTTAGAGAGTTTCTCTATACCTACTAATCTTACGTAAAAACTCAGGAATAAATTTCAATATGTGAAACCGAAGTTCGTCATGAAATATAAATGTTCAGGGTGTTAAATAAAGTGTCGAATACATTGAGAGGTTTGAAAAATATATACAAAGCTGCCAACTGGTTACATAGGTTTTCTATATACCTTGACCAGGTTTCGTCACCTCTAAGGGTGACTTCATCAGAAGGTAAGGTAATTACATGAAGAACATACCTTACCTTCTGATGAAGTCACCGTTAGACGTGACAAAACGTGGTCCAGGTATATAGAAAATGTATGCAACAGGTTGGCAGATTTGTACATGTTTTTCAAATTTGTGTATACGGTTCCTGCAAACGTCAGCCATGTTCGAAGTTGTACTTTGAGAGGTGGTAGTATTCATCGAATCAAAGAAAAATAAGTCCAATAAACATGGGTCCGGAGAAGCATACTTTCCGCGATGAACGCTTGTTTACGGGAGGTGCTCAATGTGGCGTCCTTTCATGACATGCACTCCTTTGCCCTGCGGCGCAAGGAATGATACACCCTTTGGAGCATACCCGGCTGTCCTTGTAAATGCTGGCACGCAATGAACACGGGACCCTGTAGTGTCCGCACAACGTTGATTGATTGGCGTAGACCAATTCCTTCAAGTGTCCCCATAACCAAAGTCTAGGGGATTGAGGTCTGGGGAACGAGCAGGCCAAAGTGTGACACCCCCCCCCCCCCCGCCCCCCTTCCGCTCTCCAGGACTAATTCAGCGGTCCTGAAATGTCTAAACTAAATATTTGCGCACAGTCAGGCGAAAATGAGCTGGTGCGCCATCATGCATTAATCACATTTGTATTCGATGCTGCAATGGCACAGCTTCCAGCAAGGTAGATAATAAATTAATGAGAAAGTCCAAATAATGCGCCACAGTTAACCTTTGTGGTTGCACGTATATCCCTATTAATCTTCTGCCAAGTACGACTGCCCAAACGTTGACTAAGAATCGGTGCTGATGCCCTCTTTCCTCAATTTCTTGGGGATTTACATCTGCGCATACACGATGGTTATGGAAATTATTAACACCATCTCTTGTGAACTCTGCCTTATCGGTAAATAAAATATTGGATGCGAACTTGGCAGCCCCACCAGTCAAACAAATCAGTAACAGTTTCCACTATATGTGCATGAGCATTGTCCTGCAAAATGATGGTCGGGTCCTGCAGAAAGTGTCACCACTTCTGTCTCTAAGCTGGTCGTAGGTTGTGTTCCAGAAGTGAGCTGCTAAGTGCTGTACCACCTACTGCACTCCCCTGAATTAAGCCCTCTTAAGTTCAACTCCATTTCTAAACTGAAGGAAACACTTCGCGGCATTCGCTTCAGAACTACTACAAATTCGTCGGGCAATAGACCGCGCCGCTCGAACTGTTAACACCAGGCACTGCTAAGAGTATCCTACGACTTCCACGTCGCTGGCAGTGGGTTATGCACAATGCTGGTGACTACTTTGAAGGCCAGTAAAACTTTGAAACACGCATGTATTTTGCACGAGCCGTAAATAAATAGTTGCCACTATTAAAGTCCCAACACCCGTAGTTCGCGAGGATAACGATTGCCAGTGAGTCCCTGTGTGGGTTCAAATCTCTCTAATTTTAACTTCATGGTCTTTTCGCAAGATATACATAGGAGGAAGGAATATGTTTCTTGACTCTTCTAAGAACATATTCTCTCCGAACTTTAAACCACACCGTGATGCACAACGCCTCTCCTGCAGCGTCTGCCACTGGAGTTGAAAATCATCCGTGTGACTCTTCTATGCTTACTAAATGAACCTGTAACGAAACGCGCTGCTGAACTTTACATCTTCTCTATTCCCTCTATCAGTCCTGTCTGGTGTATGTCCCATACTGACCAGCAATATTCAGGTACTGGTCCAACGAATGTTTTGTAAGCCACTTTCTTTGTTGATGGACTACATATCCTGAGGGTTCTTCCAGTGTATCTCAGTTTGACACTTTCCTTATTCGCGATTAATTTTGTGTGGTCGTCCCATTTCATATCTTTCCATATTTCTAATTATAGTTATTTTATGGAAGTAACTTGTTCCAGTGATTGTTCAGTATTCGCATAGTCATACAATAAATGGTCTTTCTATGTATTCGCAATAAGTTACGTTTGTTCATGTTGTAGGTCGATTGCCACCCCACACACCAAACGTCGATCCTCTATTGGTCTTCCCGCATTCCGCTACGATTTTCTAGTGATTTGTCTGTATGAAACAGCATCATGAGTAAAAATTCTCATTTATGCTCCAACGCTACCTACTCGGTCATTTATCTATATTCCGAAAAGTAATGGTCCTATAATACTTCCCTGTGGCACGCCGAAATTACTTTTACGTGTGACCACTTTTTGCATTCAGAATGATAAACTATGTTCTGTTTGCAAGAAACTCCTGAGTCGAACGAAATTGGTCTGATTTGCCGTACGCTCGAACTTTCTTCATTGGACGTCAGTGTGGAACTGCATCGAATGCCTCTTGGAAGTCAAGGGACACGGCATCTATCTGGGCGCCTCTATTTACTTCTCTGGGTCTCATAAACTAACAGAGCGAATTGAGTTTCACACGATTTTTATTTTCGGAACGCATGTTGGTTCCTACAGACGGGACTTTCGTCTTCCAGAAACGTCATAATATGAAAGAATAAAACATATTCCAAAATTCTACAACTGACTGACGTAAAAGACATAGGCCTACAGTTTTGTGCGTCTGCTTATGGCCGTTATGGACTTATGGCTCCTATCCGTTTACTGATTTAACGTTAAGATCACAACTTCTTGGGATTTTCTGTCAAGTCAGTTAACAACCTATGCCACAGAAGAAGGTAATCTATACACCCTTACAGGATTTTGTTGTTAGTTTTTTGCAGTGTAGTATGTGAACTATCCCGGTAGACAGTTGTAGCTATTGTATCTTACGTTGGGGAAAAGCTTCCAGTGAGGCTGCAGGATATTCATTAATGCAGTTACTTTAGGCAGCGAACTTGTGATCGAAGCGCTAAATAGGCACGACTCCTGATCCACCATAATAGATCCAATGCTGCCTTAACCTCTATCCTACTTTCGAAGTTCCCCAGACTGTTTCCTATATATATCGCTGGACTACCACTTCTGGAAGAAAGAATAGCTTGGATAAGTTGTTTAACCGCAGCCTTGGGCTTGTATGCACAGTGCGTCTTTCTCTCTGCAGCTTAGTGCGTGCTCCTGGCCGACTGAAACTGTCGTAGCTGCCATATCACTTAGAGGGCCAGCACAACAGACAAGCAAGGTGGGCTGCCGACATCCCTCCAAGAGCTCATATCAAAACATCGCCATTGAATGTAAACATCAATGGACCTTCCGCATAAACACGGCACTACTCCGTGAAAGCTATGTGACAGAAATTCACCAATTGGAACTAATATGGCTAAGTGTATCACTCCGCAGAATCGGTGTTATAAGCACGCCAGCAGAGTCAGATAGGACAACTCCGACCAATACCTACGACAGCTCTAGCCCAGTAGACACTCGCCGTAGTCTTGTGTTGAAATTTGTATCTTGTTGGGCGTAACTCCACTTTTGAATTGCGTAGCGTAGTATTTTGGTCGTTATTATTTCTTTTCATTGTCTTGTAACTTTCATCTGGCTTTCGCCACCACAAGAATTATTGTTTATTGTTTTTCTTGAGTTTGGAAATCAGTGCACGCCAAGAAGGCGTTTTAATTAAAAAATGTGATTTCAGATTTGATCGTTAGTTCTTTCCTGCCGATCGCAGGACTCTACAGAAACTGTGTGACAGGACAGACTCCGGAACTGGGACATTTTGCTTTCACGGGCAACGCTTATAGGGACTAGCTACCCAGGTACAACACACTAACTGCTTTCCCAGTTTCGCATCAGACAGTACTGGATAGCTCAGTCGGTAACATCGTTGCCTGCAATGAAAGGTTTCTCTTTCGACTGCAGTTCTAATACACGGTTTTAATCTGTCAGAAAATTTCACAAGAGTTTACACTCCGCTGCACAGTGAATGAATGATTCTGAATGTTTATTACAGCTATAGAACTGTTATCACGATATTTTAAAGCGAAAGTTGAAATACTTTGAACTTAATGTGACAGCAATCACCAAATATATGCGACAGGGCACAAAAAATAAGCTCTCCTGAAAGGAAGATGTTCGTTACGTAAAATAAAGAACAAACCGCCTTCAGTCACAAGTTGCATTTATTTATTGCACTATGCATTTCGAGCCCTGGAGGCTCATCTTCAGGTGCTTTTTAGTGATTTACTTCATGTGTTTTAGTTGTTTGCCTGTTGATATTACATTTTTGGTTACAACATGGTATATTGTAAATATCCACCATAATAGATCCAATGCTGCCTTAACCTCTATTACTTATATTTACTTATATTTACAATATACCATGTTGTAACCAAAAATGTAATATCAACAGACAAACAACTAAAACACATGAAGTAAATCACTAAAAAGCACCTGAAGATGAGCCTCCAGGGCTCGAAATGCATAGTGCAATAAATAAATGCAACTTGTGACTGAAGGCGGTTTGTTCTTTATTTTACGAAAGTAAAACAGTCGCGGACGAAACACTGGTAAACAATGGATAAAATTAAGATGTTCGTTACTTTATCCGGAAGTAGGAAACAGCTATCTTCACGCTGAGAATATTTTACGTAGTCAGCTTGTTTAGTACACATGCTTAAAACTCTTTATGTTATACGAGATAAAATATTTGATATTTCGTTTCAGTTAAAAATGGTATCTATTCTTATACATTATGTTATAAATAACTGTGATTGTGGCAATTCATTTGAAGGTTTAAACACTGTGGGCCTTCAGTCAGAAAAATAACTTTATTTAGTTATGCACATGTGACTTAGAATGCTGTGAATTCATCTTAAGATGCCTTGGGTCCTACTATCGGTGCTTATGTATGGTGTTAACAAAGACAATGTTTTGTACAGTATCTGTGAAAATATTATGATGGACGTTTTTCTTGCCAGTCTGTCAAAGCGAAATAGTCCTATAAACACAAATATAACAGCGTGTAAAATAGTTCTTAGCCATAACGATAAAAATGAGAACGCTACACGGTATTTAAATGTCAGAAAACCATAGGTATAAGTTTGTGTTAAAAATATTGTCTTAAAACTACTTGCTGCATTTGAAGATGTAAGCTTCTGGAGGAGAGTAAATTGTGACTTATTAAGTCAAAGGCATTCTTGTTCAGTTGGGAGAGTAGATGATAAGTCTTTGTGATTCGCAATATAATTAAGAACTTACCACAAGGAACGTCCTAAATTTTGTGATTTAGAATACGTTACGTGATACTACTGTCTGTGTCTCTGGAGCTCTGTTACTTTGCCACTCCGGTAAGGAATTTTTCTGTCTTTAAACATAGTCTATTTCTGTCTTAATACCTCACATATACTCTACATAACATTTTTTTGCTAAACACTGAATATAAGGATTCACGCTGTAACAGTTAAAGCGCCAGAAAATGGAATCACCTTTATTCGAAATGTCATCTTTCCAGATTTAAAATAAAATTGTTTCTGTTTATTACGCCTAAATTTATATACACCTATTATTTCATTGAAATCATCAAGTTTCTCCTCTAAAGCGAAAATATTTTACTGTCGTCAACCTAAATAGGAATAAATTATCTTCGGAATAAAATAAGAAAACTAAGAGTTCGTACAGAAAGATTTCAATGTTCATTTTTCCCCGTGCGCTGTTAGAGAGTGGAACGCCACGGAAATAGTCAAAAGGTGGTTCCAAGAACTTTATGCCAGGCACTTAAGTGTGAATTGCAGAGTAGTCATGTAGATGAAGATGTAGATTATTTCTCGAAAGCAAGACAAACGTGTCACGCGAGAGGTTAATCATTGAAAGTCTTGTTCATCGCTGTTTAACTAGATGGGAATTCTTCCACTTGCATCGGACTCTCTCCTAGCTTTGAGGTTCGTGGGTAACAACAGGAACTCGTTCAAATGTAAAAGCAGCATTCATTCAGCGTAAACAAGAAATTATCTTCACATTGCGAACACATAAAAAAATATGCAGTATTTTCCACGATATATTTTCAGTAATTTTCCACAAGAGTTAAAAGCTGTTGATGACAAAGACAAGTTGACGGCTTTTCACTGGTGGGCCCCTATTCATTTCTCGGATACTTTAAGCACACTTAATTTTAGAAAGAGAATGTAGTTCAGTAAAATGAGTGGCATAATAATGAACACTGTTTATTTAGAAGCCCTTCATATTTCTTTAACTTTCTAATTATAAATTTGAAAGGATTTTTTTCTAAAGAGGAAAGGGTTAATTTACTCCATCCAACTATCCTCATTTTTTCTTGCTGTGATATTGTTGAAAGTCAAGTTGTTTCCTACCAAAAGGCCGTGGACACCGCCTTCCCCTTCTCTTGTTCAGCATTACGCTGTGTAAGACTGAGTAGTTTGATTTGTAGGGTGTTTGTTATTATTATTATTATTATTATTCGCACATCTCGCAGAGTGGAAGACGGTACGTAAAGATGATTCATTTCCCGTTCTTATTGTTCTTCTGGTTCTTTTTATTTGCCCACCAGTTTTTCATTGTTTGCGAGAATTTAGGTCTTTTTCCTTCGCTACATTTTGTTCCGGTTCATCGGGCTTTTGTCCCTGGTTTAACATCCAATTTTTGTACTTCTATTCTAAAATTGTTCCTTGCGTCTTTTCCTTCTTGGTGATTTTGGCTAATTCCAATTCTTTTTTAACATTTTGGATCCCATCTCCTCCATTAGCGAGGGAATCTACGTATTTTAGTATTCTTTTTGTTAGTCTGTGTTCGGGAAGCCTCATTACGTGGCCATAGAATTTGATATGTCTTTTCCTCATGTCTGTCTCTATGTTAGAATATTTTCCAACTTGGACGTTATCTGTAATCTATAACCATTCTCGGTCCATCTTGGTTTCAAAATTTTTCTAATTATTTTTCTTTCTTCTTTCTTTAGATTTTATATATCAGTTTTCCTGTTTAGTGTCAAGGTTTCGCTGGCATATAAGATTGATGGTTTAGTTAATGTTTTGTAATGTCTAATTTTGGCATTTAAAGGTAAGCATTTATTATTATTATCAGGATTGTTTTCTTTCTAGCACTTCATAGGCCTTCGTCTTGTTAATCAGGTTTCCTCCATCATTTTTGTGTATGTTGTGATGTATTAAGGAACATGCAAC
Organism: Schistocerca gregaria; assembly: GCF_023897955.1. Lineage (NCBI taxonomy): Eukaryota > Metazoa > Arthropoda > Insecta > Orthoptera > Acrididae > Schistocerca > Schistocerca gregaria. Next base: position 218,584,847 of record NC_064924.1, read on the forward strand.
AGTGACACAGTTTTACAGCAGTATACTACGAAGGAAACAAATATTTACGTTCATAAACGGGGCTGTTGTCTTACGAGTTACTTTAACGTATTATAATCATGTGATAACGACTTACTAATAAGCTGAAACCGGCCGTAAGCCATTCCTTTGACCTGAAGCTCAAGTAATTAAAACGAATTTCATTGAAAAGAGAGGGATACTTTTCCCCTAAGGCAGAATGCCTAATATGATGTAATCAATTCTGATGCACATTCTGAAGACTTCGATACCTATTCGGATAAATGTACAAGAGTAAGTCCAAAACTATCTTAACTAAAATATTATTTTATGCATTAATATTTATATCTTATGTAATCAGGATCATCTTTTAGGTTTTAATATGACAATCTGTACATCCACTTTGCCACGCTTTGCTAAATCATGTAGCAACTAAGCGAAACAATATCTTTGAGAGCGATGTTGGTCATTTGAGATTCTTAGCTTTAAATATTACCTTTGTACTTCTTCTTGTTAACACCTGGCGGAAAGAGTAGTTGTATGATGGGGTGTTGGAAAGCCTGTTCTCTAACGTAGTTACGTTCAGAAGTGTAAAGAAGTGTCTTGTGGAACGTTTAGTACGACATCTTGTGATCCAGTCGTCTACGAATTTACGAATACAGGAGGTTTAATGAAGAAATCGTTCTATTTGACACGTAACAAACCATCAAATTGACAACGTATAAACGGTGTATCTCTTTGTACAGACGAACCTAGAGATCTACGTATGTCAATATCCTGAAAACACAATGGGGCCAACTTCAAGGCAATCAGTCAGGTAAGATGTTATATATTAGTGCAGTGAGCATGCCGTTCAATGACACTCACTTCAGAACAATGACGAAAGTACATCATATCATAGTCTTGCTTTCGTCTGCTTTCATTTCAAAAGTTTTGGAGATGTTTCTCATGAATTTTACCTTAGACGATGTGTTTGATAGTGTGTTAAATAATGTAAATTGTTTTATTATCAGCGTCGTATTCAGCCAGTACATTAAGCAGAATGGCGCATTCAGCTATACCCCTTTTAACATCCCCAAACGTGACCACTGTGAGAAGCGACTGGCCTTGATGTTATGTCTTTTAGAAGATCCTGGTATGTTCTGCCATTAATCATCATTGTTGGAAGTGCGTCTGTTTTCCATTCTGTCTGTATCTCTAGTAAGGTGGGAACGATGTATTACACTCCTGGAAATTGAAATAAGAACACCGTGAATTCATTGTCCCAGGAAGGGGAAACTTTATTGACACATTCCTGGGGTCAGATACATCACATGATCACACTGACAGAACCACAGGCACATAGACACAGGCAACAGAGCATGCACAATGTCGGCACTAGTACAGTGTATATCCACCTTTCGCAGCAATGCAGGCTGCTATTCTCCCATGGAGACGATCGTAGAGATGCTGGATGTAGTCCTGTGGAACGGCTTGCCATGCCATTTCCACCTGGTGCCTCAGTTGGACCAGCGTTCGTGCTGGACGTGCAGACCGCGTGAGACGACGCTTCATCCAGTCCCAAACATGCTCAATGGGGGACAGATCCGGAGATCTTGCTGGCCAGGGTAGTTGACTTACACCTTCTAGAGCACGTTGGGTGGCACGGGATACATGCGGACGTGCATTGTCCTGTTGGAACAGCAAGTTCCCTTGCCGGTCTAGGAATGGTAGAACGATGGGTTCGATGACGGTTTGGATGTACCGTGCACTATTCAGTGTCCTCTCTACGATCACCAGAGGTGTACGGCCAGTGTAGGAGATCGCTCCCCACACCATGATGCCGGGTGTTGGCCCTGTGTGCCTCGGTCGTATGCAGTCCTGATTGTGGCGCTCACCTGCACGGTGCCAAACACGCATACGACCATCATTGGCACCAAGGCAGAAGCGACTCTCATCGCTGAAGACGACACGTCTCCATTCGTCCCTCCATTCACGCCTGTCGCGACACCACTGGAGGCGGGCTGCACGATGTTGGGGCGTGAGCGGAAGACGGCCTAACGGTGTGCGGGACCGTAGCCCATCTTCATGGAGACGGTCCTCGCCGATACCCCAGGAGCAACAGTGTCCCTAATTTGCTGGGAAGTGGCGGTGCGGTCCCCTACGGCACTGCGTAGGATCCTACGGTCTTGGCGTGCATCCGTGCGTCGCTGCGGTCCGGTCCCAGGTCGACGGGCACGTGCACCTTCCGCCGACCACTGGCGACAACATCGATGTACTGTGGAGACCTCACGCCCCACGTGTTGAGCAATTCGGCGGTACGTCCACCCGGCCTCCCGCATGCCCACTATACGCCCTAGCTCAAAGTCCGTCAACTGCACATACGGTTCACGTCCACGCTGTCGCGGCATGCTACCAGTGTTAAAGACTGCGATGGAGCTCCGTATGCCACGGCAAACTGGCTGACACTGACGGCGGCGGTGCACAAATGCTGCACAGCTAGCGCCATTCGACGGCCAACACCGCGGTTTTTGGTGTGTCCGCTGTGCCGTGCGTGTGATCATTGCTTGTACAGCCCTCTCGCAGTGTCCGGAGCAAGTATGGTGGGTGTGACACACCGGTGTCAATGTGTTCTTTTTTCCATTTCCAGGAGTGTATTTTGTAGGCGTCTGACAGAGAAGAAATATCTCGGTAATTGTGAAGGTCTGTCTTTTTACCTTTTTCGTATAGCTGTTGAATCATATCAGTATTCCAACTTTCAGATATATGTGTTCACAGTAAGGGCTGTTTAAACATTCACACCTTTTAACAAGTCAGCACCAGGAGCAGAATGAACGCACTTCCTGTTTCCACATGTCTCTCCTCTGGAAAGTGCTTTTTCCTGCTGTGACTTCTCGCAGGTTAATTCCGAACTTAATAGGTGCTGAAAACAATTAACGCCTTGGTAAAGCGCTAGCCTAGTGTGTTTCGAGAACGACATGCAACAGTTACTGTGTATGTTCTCTATTGCACATTACAGGCATGATAGGGGAAAATAAACTTATTAGCACTTTGTTGGCAGGCTAAGCCAAATTGCATGGCATGAATGATGAGGGAGCCTGAGCTGTTACAGTGTCATGACGTCCCAGTGTCACGACCTTCTAGTTAGTTACGTAGTTAGTTAGATGGCTCCGTAGATCATAACTGCGACCTGTTGCTACGATGTGGAACGAGTCAGTTCCACTATTACCGTATATCTTCTCACTTACATGATTTCAAATTATTTTTACATGCATACTGTGTTTTGTACCTAAATACGTTCAATGTCTCTCTCCTCCTCAGATCGGGCGAGGTGGCGCAGTGGCTAGCACACTGGACTCGCATTCGGGAGGGCGAAGGTTCAATCTCGCGTCCGGCCATCCCGATTTAGGTTTTCGGTATTTCCCTAAATCGCTTCAGGCAAATGCCGAGATGGTTCTTTCGAAAGAGCACGGCCGACTTCCTTCCCATTCCTTCCCTAATTCGAAGATACCGATGACTTCGCTGTCTGGTCTGTTCCTCCAAAGTACCCAACCCAAACCTCTCTCTTACACAAAGGCTCAAGCCATACTACCACGCGTTCAGAAAATCTTGAGAGGAAGGAGTTGCCAAAGAGAAATGATTTCAGTTTGTATTTGAGGTTAAATTTATTACTTTTTAAATTCCTTACATTGCTCGGTAGGCAGTCAGTGGTTTTTACTGCTGAAAACCTCACTCCTTTCTGTGCCACACTATGGTTAAGTGATGGATAGTGCGAAAAATTTCTTCTTCTAGTATCATATTTCTGAACGTTGCTCTTCTTTCCAAATCGTGAGTTATTGTTCGCAACAAAACCTCATAACTGAGGGTAAATGTTCTGCTCAGTATGCTCAGCTGTTTAGAGAGCAATCTACGAGAGGTTCTAGAGAAGGTACCACATGTTATCCTTATTAGACGCTTTTTGCAACAAACGGATTTCTCATCGGTGACGAGTTACCCCAGAGTAAGATGCCATTAGACATTGCAGAAAGGAAACACATTGTTGTCCTTCAAGAGCCACAACTTACTTATGGCGAAGCGCTGCCTTATGATTTCATTAAGAAATACTCAGCTGTCAAAATATGGTTACTATCCGGTTAGCCAAAACATAAAAAGGAAAGCCACAGTTTCTTTATTTAGCTATTGCAAATTCAAAGACCTGTTACCCGACATCTTAAAACAGTCGTACATATTTCAGGTTTCATTTTTTTTCTTTTTTTATGGTAGTTGCTTATATTGTGTTTATCCGCAGCCATTGTCTCCGAGCTGATAGTCCTTGCTGCTGCAAACGATGTCGAACTCTTCGTGCAGATAGTTGTTGTCTTGCAAACGTCCCCATCTGTTGACTACTCAGGGATCGAGACATGGCTGCACGATCCGTTACAGCCATGCGGATAAAATGCCTGTCATCTCGACTGCTAGTGATACGAGGCCGTTGGGATCCATCGCGGCGTTCCGTATTAGCCTCCTGAAACGACCGATTCCATATTCTGCTAACAGTCATTGGATCTCACCAACGCGAGCAGCAATGTCGCGATCCGATAGACTGCAATCGCGATAGGCTGCAATCCGACCTTTATCAAAGTCGGTATGCATTTCTCCTCCGTACAAGACGCATCACAACAACGTTTCAGCAGGCAACGCCGGTCAATTGCTGTTTGTGTATGAGAAATCTGTTTGAAACTTTCCTCATGTCAGCACGTTGTGGGTGTCACCACCGGCGCCAATCTTGTGAGAATGCTCTGAAATGCTAATCATTGGCATATCACAGCATCTTCATCCTGTCGGCTAAATTTCGGTTCCATAACACCTCATCTTCGTGGTGTGGCAATTTTTATAGGCCAGTAATGTAACTGTGTCCGTTGTCATTGGTCTCTTATTGCTGCATACATATTTATTACCATTTCTGTGTAATATGCGTGTAGTCTATGTCTGTTGATCGCGTACTCCCTGCACAAGAAGACATTGTGTTCTGAGGAAACTTGTTCCCAGCGTGTGCATGTAGGTGTCTCTCGGAGGCTCTCACGGCTTGGGAGAGTCTGCGAAGATTCGTGTCCTTTTAAGAAAAGTACCATACTGCGACTGGGATCGATACATTTCATTGTCATCCGCTCGCTTATGTCGTGGAGGAAGTCGTGCAGTCTACATCCTGCTGAATCCTGCCTAGTTTTCAAAGATGGGGTGTCTAGGAAATCTGCTCCTCGGATCGCTAGAAAACAATTTAAACAAATCGTATTATTAAATTTTCTTACTAAAATTAAATGAAAATATTGACTTTGTACTTACACAGGAGTGTCACAAGCAAAGAGCAACAAGCAAATAAGAAATATTTTCAGTATATTCAATTCCTAAGTAGCTGGTCTTGAAGTGCCTCGTCTTGAGCCTGCTGTAGAAGAGCGCCCCGGCCCGGCCCCAGATACAGGCCGCTGCTGTCGCGTTGTCGTCCTGGAGAGTGGCCGGTCAGCGTGCAGTTGGCTGAAGTCTTCTTTCCAGCCCTCTCACAACTGGCGTTCCGGCGCTTGACTTTGTGCCGCAACATATTCCCTATCACTGACATCCCAATCACCAAGCCTTGTATCTCAACGCTAACTTTTAAGGTGACATGGTACACACCAATTGTTGTGTGTACCTTATCTAGTACCCCCCTACTCGACCAGCACCTTGCAGCTCTGTATATGATGGTGATATGTATCGGGCATATTCCGAGCACCACACACAATGCATCCGGCGAGGTGCTTCCGAAGGCTCAGGATAGCCTATGTAGGACACTTCTCTACCCTCACTTAACTGATGCTTTGAAACTTCCTGGCAGATTAAAACTGTGTGCCGGATCGACACCCGAACTCGGGACCTTTGCCTTTCGCGGGCAAGTGCTCTACCAACTGAGCTACCCAAGCACGACTCACGACCCGTTCTCACAGCTCTTCTTCTGCCAGTACCTCGTCTCCTGCCTTCCAAACTTTGCAGAAGCTCTCCTGCGAACCTTGCAGAACTAGCACTCCTGAAAGGAAGGATATTGAGGAGACATGGCTTAGCCACAGCCTGGGGAATGTTTGCAGAATGAGATTTTCATTCTGCAGCGGGGTGTGCGCTGATATGAAATTTCCTGGCAGATCAAAACTGTGTGCCAGAGCGAGACTCGAAGTCGGGACCTTTGCCTATCACGGGCAAGTGCTCTACCAACTTAGCTAACCAAGCACTACTCACGACCCGACCTCACAGCTCTTCTTCTGCCAGTACCTCGCCTCCTACCTTCCAAACTTTACAGAAGCTCTCCTGCGAACCTTGCAGAACTAGCACTCCTGAAAGACAGGATATTGAGGAGACATGGCTTAGCCACAGCCTGGGGGATGTTTGCAGAATGAGATTTTCATTCTGCAGCGGGGTGTGCGCTGATATGAAATTTCCTGGCAGATCAAAACTGTGTGCCAGAGCGAGACTCGAAGTCGGGACCTTAGCCTATTACGGGCAAGTGCTCTACCAACTTAGCTAACCAAGCACTACTCACGACCCGTCCTCACAGCTCTTCTTCTGCCAGTACCTCGCCTCCTACCTTCCAAACTTTACAGAAGCTCTCCTGCGAAACTTGCAGAACTAACACTCCTGAAAGAAAGGATATTGAGGAGACATGGCTTAGCCACATCCTGGGGGATGTTTGCAGAATGAGATTTTCACTCTGCAGTGGAGTGTGCGCTGATATGAAAATTCCTGGATGATTAAAGCTGCGTGCTCGAGTCTCGGTCCGGCACACAGTTTTAATCTTCCAGGAAGTTTCATATCAGCGCACACTCCGCTTCAGAGTGAAAATCTCATACTGGTAACTGATGCTTTGTTGGTGACCTGGTTCAGTCTGGGTACCAACGTGCTAGCTGAGTACTGATTCGAAGTGCGCACAGTGGCATGTCCGCGTGACTGATAGAGATAGTCGGCACTGTTTTGAATTTATCCTCAGCAATGAAGGTAGTGTATTTTCTGATTTGTCTGTTGTTAGTCTTATGTGTTAGTGAAAACTGAATATCTCATTTACATGCACACCAAGAAAGCGTCTTACATTTGCTTGTTTGATGGTCGTATCCTCTATTTTACCTGAAGGATTACTTTGGAGCAGCTGCGGTCAGTCTGATACACTTTCTAATTGCGGAGCAACGTCGCTCTTTTCGTAACAGTTGCGTCACAGCATTAGGAGTTATGTTACACTGCTGTTCTTCTGAAGGAGCTGTCAGAGGTCGGTAAGAAAAATACGTCGGTAGTTGGTGGGTGTGTGGTGAGAGAAAGGCACTTCCAGTTTATTCGTCGCACGGCCGTTAACGCATAGCGCGCCACAGGCCACACATGCAGTGATGAGCGGCCGACCGCTCGGCACGACAAAACGCACTTGTGATTTCGCAGTCTGTCCACGGACGAACCAGCTCTTCGATTTTTTTCCCCCCAAATTTTTTTACCTCCCTTTTCCTGCCTGTGCCGGTGTTTAATTAGCGAGCCGGTGGCCGAAGCGACTGGATCCGTGTTAAATGTGTGTATGTGCGTACGCTCAGGGTTCGCGCGTGTCTGTGCGTGTGCGCGCGCGCGCGCGCGCGTGTGTGTGTGTGTGTGTGTGCGTGAGAGCGAGCGTGTGCTATGTTTTAAAATTTGTCGGCGCCGGGGAAGGGGCGCACGAACGTACACGTGTGCTGCGTGTTGACGCAGCTGGCAGGTGGCCGGCGGTAATCGCCGCCCCCACCGCCCACGCACCGCCGTCTCCTCGCTCCTCGGGGGTGCCGTGTTTTTACAGGGCCCGCGAGGCCCTTGTGTGCAGCCTCGCGGACCCACACGCTCAATTGAATAATGTCTTGTGAGAGCGGCGGCCATATTATTCGCCCGGCGCCGGCGCCAGGATTAGCTTAATGAAACAAGAGCGCCAAGAGGGAAAACATTTAGCCCGGCCCGACACCTAAGTTCCGGCCGCCTTTCTGTCAGTACCCGCCGCTGACCGGAGCCCTCTCGGCTGCCGCCCACATCTCTTCCTCTGTCCGCGAAGCGGAAGAGCAGGGCGCGGGAGAAAGAGGAAAGGGGATTAAAAAACAAGAGCGAGCGCAGGAAGAGGAAGAGGCGCCTGTCTCCGTCTCTAACGAGAAGAGCAAACCCGCCCCGGCCGCAGCACTGGCAGCGCTCCCACGGTGCGCGCCTACTTTTGTTTCAAAATGAAACTTGAGACCGAAATGTGTGCAAATGGACGAGAAAATTGCCTTTTTACGCGCAGGTAGCGGGTGGGTGGGGGAGTCCCAGGGCGACGACAATGCTCTTTTACCCCTGTCGGCCCTCGGCGGTGTGCGACGTCCTTTCGCTCACCTTCGGTCTGGAATCCGGGCGGCAGCAGTGATTGGGCATAGCGCGCGTCCGGCCAACCCTTGCATCGCTCAGTGGCAGCGACGGGGGAGACATCTGCCACCCCACCGGGGGTGGGCGACGCCGGAAAAGGGCGCCGGCTGCTGGGGGCCGGGCAAGGGAAGCGTCCGTCGAGAGCGGGCACCGGCGTCGAGCGGACAGATTACATACTTAAAAAGGGGCTATGATGAGAATAGGAAGTCGGTAATCTGTGATGGGTGACATCCAGGATTAATCGGAGGTCGCTGCCGTTAAATTGGGCGTGCGATGATTAGAAATATGAGCGCGCGCGCGCCGGCGCGGCTACCAGGAACCATTGTTCTCGCCCCCTTGCCTGCCGGCCGGGGTTTCATTTGCACGCCATAATTGGGAGAGCGGAGGCGGCTGCCTCTCGCATTATGACCCCCTTTGCCCCCGACTCCGGGGTCAATTTAACGGCCAGAAAGCGGGAATTAAACACACGCGGGTAGCTGCCACCCCCGGCAGCGGAAAAATGTTGCGTTCCGGAGACCAGCGGCGGCCGGTCAGCCTTTTCCGAATACCCCCACACCACAACACTCAATGCGAGGCCGACACATTTTATTCCAGCAGCTTCGCCTTCACTCAAGATAAATTATAGTGGGCACGTCATCTGCTGCATAACATAGCGCAAATATATGACTGTGGAAAAAGGTCAGATTCAGCAACAAAAAGTTTCATGGTTACGCCAAAATGGGGTGCATGATCGATCCTATTTATCTGATGAGTTTCCATTCAGTTCTCGTTCTTTTTTTTTCTTTTTTTTCATATTGATCTTACGTGACAAGTATTCTGAATGAAGATCTGAAGATCTATCCAGCACTGTGTCATCTATTGTGCCAATTACGTGAAGGTCATCCAGAGGTTCCCCTTCATACAGCCATGAACTGGCGAGTGTTTGAGTTACAGTTAGGGGAGCCTGTGAAAATCTGAGGTCACTTGGATGTCATGCCGAAATTTTTAGAACATTTTTAAAGGCGCTGAGGAAGGTTGAGTTAGGCAGTTGATACCGCACTTTCCAGTCCTAGTTTTGTAAATAAACAGCATTATAATCACATTTTTTGTGCTCCATTTGGAACATTTTTCCACTGGTTCCCTTATCTTCCTTGCTGCAGCAGGGTATGTAACAAATACGAAAATAAATGTATTGGTCAGTAAAATATAGATAGTTCACTTATATTACATTGAAATAACGCAAAACTAGTTTTGCACCTCGCGCTGGATTTTACGTGGAAAAAAATTCTATTTTCTTCAGAACTGAAATATGGGGTTCGTAGATGATAACAAGACACTTCACAGCATATTTCTCTGTGCTACGTCACTTTAAAAACTACGTTTTCAACACACACCAGATTTTACTTGCGTATTTTGCGTGTACAAATAGGCTAATTTTGAACCTCTGTATCTCGGAAATGGATAAAGATATGAAGAAAATTTTCGAGACTACTCGAGATCTGGATCTTAGGAATACATCGTAAAACTTACAGCCATTTGCTGTGCAGAGTTGTCTCGGAATCTGCGGCTGGAGATTGGTACACAAAAAAGAATTATTTTGGGTGTATCTCGATAACGGATAAATATTTTTGAGAATGGGGAGATGGCTCTACAGGACAAATGCTTTGAGAACATATTGTTAAGCCGCGCGGGATTAGCCGAGCGGTCTCAGGCGCTGCAGTGATGGACTGTGCGGCTGTTCCCGGCGGAGGTTCGAGTCCTCCCTCGGGCATGGGTGTGTGTATTTGTACTTAGGATAATTTAGGTTGAGTAGTGTGTAAGCTTAGGGACTGATGACCTTAGCAGTTAAGTCCCATAAGATGTCAACACGTTTGAACACTTGAACAATATATCTTTAAAATTTGAATAATTTGCTACAGTTATTTATTATTTAGATTTAGCCTCATGCCGGATTTTGCGTGTAGAAGCAGGGTAACTTTGAATCACCGTACCTTGAAAACTGCCTGCGTAGAAGCCCCTCAGTACCCCATGCCATTGGGCGTTGTTTTGAAGCTGGAGGGCGGATCCTATTACCTCCTTTTCGACATTTTGGCATCTGTTCACTAATGAGGCCTCGACAGTTTTTTTTTTGCTATTAATGTTGCAGGCCTTGGTTACTGCCTCTTTGTTGATATGTGTGTGTGTGATTACTCTCGTAGCTGTATTGGGTGCAGTTCAATGACTGAGGGGTTAAAGATCTTCTAATAATTTCCGGGTATGCAGCCGGATCCCGTCGACATTCTGCCACAATATTTCGGCCCAGAGACGTCCGGCCATCATCAGGTGAGTACACAACTTCTGAAGAGCCCAGGTGCAGTCGCGGTATTTATACCGACTCTCGCGCACGTGTTGACATGCGCGGCATAGCCGAGTTGTACGTCCTGCCCTCGGTGGTGAAAGTAAAAGATCATCTAGTCATTGAGTATCAAATGACGCTGTCTATTCCGCTGTGAATGTATAATTTTAATAACAGGATTCCAATTTTTATCCAGTTGAAAGCCGTTGTCACGATTTATAAGACTATCGGCAAGACGTATTTCCACTGATTCCTTGATTACGGAGTCCAAAAATCGGGAAACCGGAGCTAAAATTTTTGTTCCATTGTATTCCATTGAATGTCCCAATGAAATACAGTGCTCTGCTACTGCCGATTTTGACGGTTGCCGTAGACGGATGTATCTTTCATGTTCTGTACATCGTTCATGGACAGTTCTTGTCGTCTGGCCAATATACAGAACATATACACCCGTCTGCGGCAACCGTCAAAATCGGCAGTAGCAGAGCACTGTATTTCATTGGGACATTCAATAGAATACAATGGAACAAAAATTTTAGTTCCGGTTTCCGGATTTTGGGATTCCGTAATCAAGGAATCAGTGGAAATACGTCTTGCCGGTAATATTATAAATCGTGACAATGGTTTTCAACTGGTTAAAAATTGGAATCCTGTTATTAAAATTATACATTCACAGCGGAATAGACAGCGTCATTCGATACTCAATGACTATATGATCTTTGACTTTCACCACCGAGGGCAGGACGTACAACTCGGCTATGCCGCGCATGTCAACACGTGCGCGAGAATCGGTATAAATACCGTGACTGCACCTGGGCTCTTCAGTAGTTGTGTACTCACCTGATGATGGCCGGACGTCTCTGGGCCGAAATATCGTGGCAGAATGACGACGGGATCCGATTGCATACCCGGAATTTATTAGAAGAACAAATACGCCGGGAAAATTTCAGAAGTCACATCAAATACCTTTACGGGGAGGAGATGGTTCAGGATATCCACGTACTGGATAAATTACGTCTCCCTGCGGATAATGCAGACGAAATTCGACGTGAATCTTGCCGAACGTTGTTGAAATGTGCGCCACAACGGAGTAACATCTCGCCAGCTGAAAGAGCTGCTCTCCGCAGCCTCAGGGAAGATACTAGCACAGTCGTACTGCCTGCGGATAAGGGAAACGCCACAGTTCTTCTGACAAGGGAAGCCTACAACGAGAAGATATATTGTCAGCTAAATGATTCCACGTACCGCAGAATTGAAAAGGACCCAACAAGCCGAATATCAAGGAAAACTGCTACCCTTTTGAACGACTGTTCTCTACCTGAACAAATTATCAAGAGACTGAGACCACACAATGCAGTACCACCAAGACTCTACGGTTTTCCCAAGACACACAAGGATGGTGCCCCACTACGATTAATAGTGAGTAATATTGGTGCTGCCACCTATTGTACAGCAAAATATCTGGCCTCACTACTAAAGCCGTATGTGGGTAAGTGTTGCCACCATATACGTAATTCCGAGGATTTTGTCAGTCGCTTGAAGGAAGTTAAGCTTAGCAGCTCGGATTTATTAGTCAGCTTTGATGTGGTCTCACTATTTACCAAAGTGCCTTTAATGGCATCGTTACATCTTATTGGTAACTTATTCAGTGCAGAAATGACGGCCTTGTTTGAACATATACTCTCCTCAACGTACTTTTTATTCAATGACGAATTCTTTGAACAAACAGACGGCGTCGCCATGGGGAGCCCTTTGTCCCCTGTGGTAGCTAATCTCTTTATGGAGGACTTTGAGGAGAAAGCACTTGAGTCTGCTGTCTTAAAGCCTACGGTCTTCTGGCGGTACGTAGATGATACTTTTGTTGTATGGCCTCATGGCAGACAGGAACTGGAGAAATTCCTTCATCATTTAAACTCTTTACATGAGAACATCAAATTCACGATGGAGATTGAAAAAGATGGCACTTTACCATTTCTAGACGTGCTAGTATGCCGTAAAAATGATGGGTCATTAGGACATTCTGTGTACAGGAAACCGACTCACACAGATCTGTATCTCCAGGCGTCAAACTTCCACCACCCAGCACAAACAGCCGGTGTTCTCAGTACCTTAATACATCGAGCGCATGTAATATCGGACGATGAAAACCTCCACGCAGAATTAGAACACTTGGAGAAGGTTTTTAAAGAGAATGGCTACACTTCACGCCAAATAAGAAAGGCCATGCGCAACTGTCATAACAAGAAGCAGCGCACTGAGGACGCTGATGACGACTTTAAATCAAGTGCGTTTCTTCCATACGCCGGGAATGTGTCGTCGAAAATAGGCCGATTACTGAAGAAGAATAAAATCAAGGTTATCTTCCGTCCACCAGAAAAGAACCGGGCCCTGGTTGGATCCGTTAAAGACGATTTACAACTGAAGAAAGCAGGCGTCTACAAAATTCCCTTTGAATGTGGCTCTGCATATATTGGCCAGACGACAAGAACTGTCTATGAACGATGTACAGGACATGAAAGATACACCCGTCTGCGGCAACCGTCAAAATCGGCAGTAGCAGAGCACTGTATTTCATTGGGGCATTCAATGGAATTCAATGGAACAAAAATTTTAGCTCCGGTTTCCGGATTTTGGGATTCCGTATCAAGGAATCAGTGGAAATACGTCTTGCCGATAGTCTTATAAATCGTGACAACGGCTTTCAACTGGATAAAAATTGGAATCCTGTTATTAAAATTATACATTCACAGCGGAATAGACAGCGTCATTCGATACTCAATGACTAGATGATCTTCTACTTTCACCACCGAGGGCAGCACGTACAACTCGGCTATGCCGCGCATGTCAACACGTGCGCGAGAATCGGTATAAATACCGCGACTGCACCTGGGCTCTTCAGTAGTTGTGTACTCACCTAATGATGGCCGGACGTCTCTGGGCCGAAATATCGTGGCAGAATGTCGACGGGATCCGGCTGCATACCCGGAAATTATTAGAAGAACAAATACGCCGGGTAACTTTCAAAAGGGTTAAAGATCAATTATGATTGTTGAACTTAAAAATTCCTTTTTCTTACCAGGTAACAGTAGCAGTCACTAACACCATTCTAGAGCTGTCTGGATCATCCGGGAGGTTTCTACATCTGATTTTTGCTTAGTGACTACCTGGATGCAGCCGGTTGGATCCTGAGGTCGCGGTTGCGCTGCCTCTTGGTCAACAGTAGTCGCAAGGCCAAAAAAATTGATTGACGCAATATTGTACCTGTCTTGCGTTTTTAAAGGTTTTATATTTTTGAAAAATGTGTGTGTGTGTGTGTGTGTGTGTTCTTTTTGGAAACTGAATGTAAATTATAAGGTCATTCTTTTAGTAAGTTGTCATTCCTTTGGTAAGTAGTGTTGTGGAACTTTCTGTGATACCATGCAATTGTAAATCAGTAAACAGGCCGTCAGCAAATACAAGGTGACCTGGCAAATTGTTTGCGACACATATTCTTCTTCTTGTAGCTATCGTTTTGAAGCACAAATACTGCATTAAATTTTTGCTTTGTTCTTCTGTCGCATAAACATGTACCAGACAACTTTCCGAGTGCTAATAATTACGTGATATCTGATAATAGGATTTGTTGGCTGGTTGGTTGGATTGAGGGAGGGGACCAAACAGCGAGGTCATCGGTTCCATCCGATTGGGGAAGAACGGGCAAAGAAATCGGCCGTGTCCTTTCCAGTGAGCCATCCCGGCATTTGCCCGAAGTGATTTAATGAAATCATGGAAAACCTTAAGCAAGATGACCGGAGGCATATTTGAACCATCGTCCTGACGAATGAGAGTCCAATGCTAACCGCTGCGTCACCTCCCCCGGTCCACAATAGGAATTAAAACTTAGTGATAAGTGATTAATTCGAAAGGAACTGCAACAAATTTCTTTGCCTCTGTGATGTGGGTTATTGAAAACATTTGCTTCCACAATTGTGATAGTTAAGTGCAAAGCTCGTTTGTTTATGCACGTAGATACTTTCATAAACATATACAACATTTTTGGTTTCTTATGTTTTTTAACAGCACAGTGTGGGTCAGCGTGACAGTGTATTGAAGTCTTACTTGAATGCAAAGTGAACAGTGCAGGGCATGTTCGGGGATTTTGCCGTTTATGAAATTTTATCAGCTTTGAGACTTGTTATTATTGTTCTTAATGCGGTTTTCAGTTAACTGTTGAAAGCTTACAAGTAGTTTTTTCTTAATTGGTTTTGATTTATCTTTTAAGAATGATATTCTACATGTACTTGTGCCTGGTACTCCCCCTTCTGGACATCCCCAGGCAATAGCTGTGTACCAACTGCTACTGGAGAAACCAACGTTCGAGCCACTGTAACTGCGGCCTCCTGGATCTACTGGTCCGGAATCACTTATATTTAGTCATGACGCCATCAATAAAACACAAAACAAAATAACATTGATACAATTGGTCACACATGGTGGAAGAAGTGGGAATTTTGTTGTAATAGATTAGTGCGATAGAACGAGTGGGGAACCCCTCTTGTCTATGGCATCTTGCACTGTGTGCCGTTATTGTAGTCTCGACGCATAAGGCGTGGGCTTATGTTTTCCTGCCGCTGGAAGCAGGTGGCGCGGCGGCAGTTACTCGCCGTTTGCGCTCGTTGCTCTTGTTCTTGGTGGGGCCTGTTCGAATCTGAGAGCTGGCAGCCAGGATAGGGCAAGCGGAATCCATCCTCTCTGTTCACGTTGATACTGTGTTTTGGTATTTAAATGACTTCTCTGATTTTGCGTTTCACATTCCTGGCTGATTGGCAAGTACGCAGGTTTCGGTACATTAACTTGCCGAAGACTTTCTGGTGTTCAGCTACTGCAGAACTGTGGTGCTGCCCTAGTGAATATAGCGCTCGTGCTCTTGTGTACGCATTACTGCTGGCCTGCCTGTCTTGTCGATGTACACTTTTCCTCACTCATTTTCCTTCTTACGGACGCCTGCAGTGTGCGTAGCATCTACCTTGACCTAAATGGACCCTAGCGTATCCTGGATCTTGCGGCTGCTCAAGAACATGTTTGCCAATCCGGTCAGTGATATTCTCCCCATAGGATAAGCATTCTGCTGGATGCCTTTTGACGATTTCCTGCCCTCCTTGCTTTCTTTTCGAGTAGTACATCAATCCGTCGCAAATGATGTTTATTGAAAATGCAGATTTAGGTCACTATGTAGCCCTCTTCAGTGCAGTAACAGTAAGTTAAAACATTAAGCACACCTATATGTGCACATAGCCCCAACTGGCCTACTCATGTCAAAGGTTGAGTTCTTTTGTTCGTTGCCATGGGTGTGTGGATCCATTTATGGTTATAACCATTGACCAACAACGGTTATTCGATGTCTTTTGAACACAGGTGTTACGTTGTCACTTAGGTGCTGCACGCAGATAGAAAACGGACGATTGAGT
The DNA here is from genome assembly GCF_023897955.1 of Schistocerca gregaria. NCBI lineage: Eukaryota > Metazoa > Arthropoda > Insecta > Orthoptera > Acrididae > Schistocerca > Schistocerca gregaria. The sequence continues at coordinate 218,600,978 of NC_064924.1, forward strand.
TTTTCTGCATTGGGTAGTGGTGAGATTAGGCATGCAAACACCTGACCGTGTAAGCTTTGCTGATCATTCTCTAACAGCGTCTAAACCTGGAAGTAGTGAGAGCACAAAAATGTAATACTTGCTCACCATTGAAGAGCCACTTCGTAAGTGATTTTACATATTGATTCCATATAACAGTTAGATCACTAATTCCGCTTATTAGGCCACTGAAGTTCGAAGCCACCAGTGACAACTCTACACGCGGTTTAATGTCGTCACTACCTTTTTCAAACAAGAATCAGTTATCCCTTCCCCATTTTTGTCTTGAGATACGTCATTTTGTTAGATAACATAACTATAATACCGCCGTTAGCACAGGCTGTGATGAACGCATATTCCCAATAGGGTACAACAGTTTTATGGTATATATTTATTTTCTAAACAGTGCAAGTACTGTCGCACTAAATTTTCTTTACTTCATGTTTACGGTCACAAATTTTTTGTCATCAGATTACCGGTTTCGGCCTATAATGATCATCTTCAGATCTGCGGGAGAATGTGGGAAAACTTAAATACCCTAGCAGATTGTCTACCACTTAAAACAGTAAAATAGACCATAATGAAAAATACTACTGGCATACTTGTACATTTGTGCGCTTTAAGTATGAACAGACGTACCTTGTAATATTATTGGGCTTTCCGTCGTATGAAAGCTGTGAGTACCTTTGGAAAGGCATTCACATAGCTGTGTGTTAAATCATCAAATTATGACATGAGACCTATTCTTTGAAAGACATTTGTTTTATATTATTTACGTAACTGTAAAGATGCGCATCTAGCGCAAACGCTAATACATCGATTGTGCAGTCAAAGAAACATTTTAACAGAAGCTGAACTGAGCGTTCCGCTTCGACCTAAATAAAAAATATGACAGGTAAAAACCTTTGTAGATCTTAAGATTTTATCGTGCTTCTTCTTAAGCGTAAAGAAGGTCGTCTTTAAGCCATAAAACTGAGCGGTCTTGCCAGCCTGCAGACAACAGTTATTAATTAATGAAACTCAAATAATTTATGTTCGATTTTGTAAATCGGCAAGTTATGGTTATGAAGGTGTTGAACGGTGCAATAACTGTTTCGAAGGATGGAGAAAAGTAATGTTTGTAATTTGTGACAATAACGTAAACCAACAAGCTAGCACAGTACAGGCTGAAATCTGATCGCACCATACAGTCAGAAAGTTATACTGTTTATAAATAAGCCCTAATTACTTGTGAGAATTATTTGAATATATTTAGGGTTTACCAGATTTCTTATTCTATTCTTTTCCTTCATTTATTTCATTATTATTATTTCTTTTTTGCCTCCATGTCATATTATTTTTATAAATGTTAAACAGCCTTTCCTACAGCACAGAATACTGTGGCATTCTGGTCGTAGACAGAATGCCGCTCCTCGTTTTCTATACAACTCATAGCCGCCCTATATATCAATGATTTCATTTGCAAATGTAATATTTTTACTGTTCATTATTAAAGGTACCTTAGGTAATTATAAAATTCATATTGATTACGTAAAGGAATCCGGGTTGTTCTTTTCCTAATAATAGAAGCCTTTGCGTAATCAAAAACTAGCCTCCTTCTGACAACGATCAGGATCTGAACAGACGACTGACGTCTTCGACCTCTTTCGTGTTTCCTGTGGCAAAGCTGTGCCAAACTGGGAACACGACATTCTAGTATGAAACACAATACATATATCATTATCATATTAAAATCGAAGAAATTGAAATACACTTAATTTAATTAATTTTTTTTCTTTTATCATTCTAGAACCTGTTTTATAATAACAGCCATAGTGGCATCGTCAAATGTTAAAACACAAAATCAGCACCAGCATCGTCAAATACATATAAATTATACACGACCATGTCGCAACTTGTGTGGGCTGTCGCACTATTTTTTGTCTGCCGAGACATGAACGAGTCCATTTCTGTCGAGGCAACGGGTATCCCTTCACTGGAAATGCAGCTCACTTTTCTTTTCGCCATATCCATGTTTAGCAGCTTCTACCCTCACTAGATTCGCCGTTGCGCTCCAGACCGTTCCACCTCGCGTCCTCTGGAATAATTACGAACTTGGCTACCGTGATCGTCTTTGCATTCTGCTGCTTCGCCATCCTAAAAATGGCATCATACATTCGATTTCAATGCTGATCACGCAACGAACCTAAAATTTTCCTCTGCATTTCTTCAAGCCTAGTAACCAAGAATACAGGTATGTTGGAAATCGTGGTTCCAGACAGCTGCATTCAACTTTGTTAAACACTCAGTTAACGGCCATAAACGAACAATCCTCCTATATACCATGGAAAAGACAAAAAGTTACGTACATTAATCACAAAAACAATCATTGGTCATCGGGGCTCAGTTCGAAGCCGGTCTCATTTCTGGAGACAGCTGTACACCAGTTGATGACATTCCACGTGTTGGAGACACCCCGCACAGCGTGGGATGCCAACCTGACTGTCGCTCGCCATACTGCTCGACAAACCAGGAGTGATGATCTCGGCTGCCATTATCTTTCACTGCAGGATCCTTCTCGATGTCATCCGCAATAGCCTTACAGCACAGTGGTAGCTCAGCGGAATTCTACCCCCCGTTTTGTTGCAATTCTGGGCCCACATTTCAGCAAGATAATGCCCGCCCACACATGGATAGAGTTTCTACTGCTTGTCTTCACGTTTACCAAACCATACTTTGGCCGGCAACTTCGCCGGTTCTCTCCCTATTTAGAGCGTTTAGAGCATTATAGGCAGGGCCATCCTACCACCTCGGAATTTTGTCGATATAAAGCGCCCACTGAACAGAATTTGGCACGATATCCCACAGAGGACATCCAACTACTTTTTCAATCAACACGAAGCCAATTGGCTGCGTGCATAAGAGTCAGAGATGGACCAACGCGTTACAGACGTGCTGAGTTTGTAAAGCTCTTTCTCGTGAATACATCATCCAATTTTTCTGAAATTGTAATTATTTGTTTACTGTATATGTACAGCACATTCGGTTTCTGCCCCAGTCGGTTAAAACCTTCGTGGTGCATTGTCCCCTTTTTTCTCTTGCAAGTCGTTAGATACAGTACCTCTATTATTCCCTTTGGAGTAATGAGATGTCTGAACCTGCAGCTTGGGTCGAAACGGCTCGCGATCTTTATTTACACGGATCTGATAGTTCTTCAAGCTCCTGACAGCCGTATCAAATCACTTCGCTAAAATGTTATTTTATAGTGTATCAGTGCAGAGGATTAATTCGAATACACGAATAAACGCTTCCAAGTAAATTTATGAAGCAATACCTCGCGTAATTTGTTTCATGGGCAGCGCAGCGATTAGGGTGTGTGGATTCTGCTCGTGCCCATGTTAAAGAATTCGTGAGACGCCATGAAATCCCCGAAGACAAACGAAAGTAACGTTTCAAGCTTGTCTGATTGCTACGGGAGGGTGTCACAGGTTCAATTCCCTGAACTGCTAGAGTGTTTTCCTCCGTGGGAACACTGGAAGGGGAGAAACTCAGCTTCGTGAGACCAATTGAGGAACTACTTAGTTGTTAAGTAAAGTCTCTAAGATCTGGAATGATGACAGGGGCTGGGAGAGTAGTGAGATGAAGTCATGCCTCAGCATGTCACTCTTAAATGTTATTATAAGAAAAAGGCCGACAAGGTGGACCTGAACGAGGAGTGTCCGAGATAATCGCAGTATTCTGGACTAATTCATATGATTTGCTTTTCAGACAAATTACACTTATGCAGACTGGTACAAAATTTTGGTTACAATTTAGTTTTTTTCTGTGACTTAAATCACAAGGTTTCTCATGTGTATATTGCGTCGCCTTCATCACTCTGTTGTAGTGTCTTGGTTCATCACTTCTGATTTTTTGTTATATCTGTAGCACGTGATTCGGTAGTTTAATTTTTTTTAAATTTCCTGGCAGAATAAAACTGTGTGCCGAACCGAGTCTCGAACTTGGAACTTTTGCCTTTCGGAGGCAAGTGCTTTTATTTGTTTATTTTTTGACTTCATGTATTCGATCTTCGTTAGCTTCATGATTTAATCCTGAATAATGGATTATTTGTACTAGGTACCTGAATCTAATTTCATGAGAAGTTTTGTCAATTTGGGTTACTATAGTTATTAACAAAAGCAATAAATTCCTAAAATGAGTCTGCAATCGTTATGATTTTTGTGCTAATAAATCTGTCTATATCGCTTAATGTGTAATACAGATCTGCCATCGAGGTACTAAGGGGTACCTCCCAAATCCTGAATGTTTGCTTGCACATCATACATAAAACGCAATTTTGGCTGCAGTTCCATGAGTTTTTTTCTAGAGAATGAATCGATTTTCTACCGGTTGGCTATAATTAAAGGTCAGCTACTTGCGGAGGGTCGGTACAGGGTGTAATTATTTTACGGCAGCGAAACATCGTAGATATGCGAAAGCGTTGATCCGAAACCGATTTACGCTGGAAAACGTCTTAATTCCTATTATGGCCACCAGGTGTAAAAATTGCACTGTACACTATTTGTATGACGGTAGGACATCCTCGATGTGATTTGACAAGTCATAACGTGAGTGAACCGAATGTCTATCGAAAAGCGAAACCATGTGCTCTTACAATCCGCTCGTCATAAGAATAAACCTGATGTAGACAAACACAAATGCGATGATTGGTCAGCAGCCGTAGCACTCGTGCACTGGTGCTGTTACGCTCTTGGAAGTAGGTCCTACTTATGTATTAGATATCTTATTACTAAGTTACTTTAAATGAAACTTTAAGATATTCAAATGTATTAACAGCCACCAACATTTTTCTTAAGCACGCTTTAGCTATGTAGTTATTTATCCAAAAACCGTGTAGTCACAGCCTCTGCAGGGTTGTGCTCCGATTGTCGCGCTGTTAATGTGCAGTATAAAAATGGCTGAGGCTGCTTTCTGTTCCGTAGTGAAACACGTGCGTGGAACATTGTTAAAAAGTACCGAGAAATAGGCTGTTCTTAATATTTTTCATAAATTTAAGGAGATAATTGGCTTTGAAGTTTTCCCAGCACTATATGTATCACAGTTGATAATCAGACTACAACTGAACATGTAGCGCACTCCTTAGCGTAATGTGGTAGGATGTGAACTATACATGGTTATATATCGGTAGCCTCACATCTTAACAGTACCAATTTTTTTTTTCTCGTTCAATCTGAAATACACTTGAATACACTTCGTAATTATAAAAGTCATCACTATTTTTAATGAATAATTATTCTAGTTTGAAATTACATATTGGACGCGAAATTCTGGTTTCCATTTCAAATACAAATTCTTAATTATCGATGACATATGAAAGACTGTCCATAAAAGTTGTTTAAATTAAGGAAACATAACAATTTAATTTTTAAGGCAAAAATGGAAAACCAAATCCTCTTTATTTGGACTTTGTCCATCTTTTATACCACAGAAGTACATAAGTATCGTAGAAACATGAAAAACAATCATTTTCAAGCATCGAGCACATCATACAAATGTTGTATTTTTACATTTGCTACTGTACCATTACTATATGAACCCAACAGAACTGATCTGGAGCCAAGCTGCGGGATTTGGTCCGAGAAGTAACAAGACTGTTAAGCTGCCTGACGTACTGGAGCTAACGCACGCAGCTTTTTTACACGTCACTGCCAAACGCTGGCGGGATATAGAACGACTAGTCGTAATAGAAGAAGAGAAAATGCTGCGGCTGGTTCTCTTCGTGGATTTATTGTTGATAGGCCCGTTATCAACGTAGCAGGTGAGACTTCCAGAACTAAAATGTATTTCTCGGATTCGGATAAGTAAGGAACTAAGAAATTACCAGACGACTGTAAGTAATACCTCCAGTGGCTTCAATATTTAACTATACGGTGAAATCCTTCAACATTCTCTTACGTTACACACAGCTTATGCAGAAAAATTACCCTGTGGTTAAGTCAGGAATTTTCTTGTTTTACAATAGTTCAAAAAATCGTTCAAGTGGGTCTGAGCACTATGGGACTTAATATCTGAGGTCATCAGTCCCCTAGAACTTAGGACTACTTAAACCTAACTAACCTAAGGACATCACGCACATCGATGCCGAAGGCAGGATTCGAACCTGCGACCGTAGCACTCGCGCGGCTCCAGACTGAAGCGCCTAGAACCGCACGGCCACAACGGCTGACGTTTTACAATAGTACGTTAGCTAAAAGCGATAACGTGTTGCGGTTTTCGTCTAGTCTTCTAAGGAGCGTGTTGTGGGGGATTTGCAGTGTGTTATTTCATTCTGCTTAAAAATTAAATGACATTCGAAGCTGTATTGCTCCTTGGCTCGTCTTTTTTTTTTTTTTTTTTACATGTGAACTGCAGATGGCCACGTCACTGCAGGCTATCTGTACCATCTAACCGGCCAGTCTTGTCCATGTTAAATGCGCCGGTGTAGCTGATGACCCGTATTACCGATCGCTAAGATAATGTGCGCGTAACTCACAGCACAAAACGTAGTCTTACTATCCTACTTGACAGAACTCGAGACAGCTTGGCTGCTGTCCCACGTGAGACGGAAATCCAATGAAATCCAACGCGGAAGAATACATAGTGCAATGTTTACATCTGGTTTATTCTTATGATGAACGGATTATAGTGAAATTGTTGTACATGAACAGCAGCAATTACAATGCTGCACTGAGAGAGTATCGCTGACTGAATGGTCTGAGGAGAGGCTCGATGTCATTAAATGGATTAAAGATAATCTCTCCTCCGCTCTCTCCTCTGCATTTAATAGTGGAATTCCCATTGCACTCTTAATGTTACCACGTTTCCTTTTAATTTCACTGAAGGTTGTTTTGACTTTTCTGTATGCTCAGTCAGTCCTTCCAAGAATCATTTCATTTTTTTTCGTTTTATTCACATTGGCTTCCTAGTACTTCTTGTTTATTTCTTTCCTAAGTATTTCTGTACTCCTCTTCGTCTGCTTAGCTGCGTGGTAAAGTGCTTGCAATCCATGCAGCGGGCCGCCAGTGCGATTCCCGGCCGCGTTGGAGATTTTCTCAGCTCGTCGCCTGGCTGTTGTGCTGTCCTCACCATCATTTCATCCTCATCACAGGCACGCGAGTCGCGCCGGCCACTGTGGCCGAGCGGTTCTAGGCGATTCAGTCCGGAACGGAGCGACTGCTACAGTCACAGGTTCGGATCCTGCCTCGTGCATGGATGTGTGTGATGTCCTTAGGTTAATTATATGGACATGGTGTCTGTTCTTTCGGACATGTCCGAAAGAACAGACACCGTATCCATATAAGCATATACACTCCTGGAAATGGAAAAAAGAACACATTGACAGCGGTGTGTCACACCCACCATACTTGCTCCGGACACTGCGAGAGGGCTGTACAAGCAATGATCACACGCACGGCACAGCGGACACGCCAGGAACCGCGGTGTTGGCCGTCGAATGGCGCTAGCTGCGCAGCATTTGTGCACCGCCGCCGTCAGTGTCAGCCACTTTGTCGTGGCATACGGAGCTCCATCGCAGTCTTTAACACTGGTAGCATGCCGCGACAGCGTGGACGTGAACCGTATGTGCAGTTGACGGACTTTGAGCGAGGGCGTATAGTGGGCATGCGGGAGGCCGGGTGGACGTACCGCCAAATTGCTCAACACGTGGGGCGTGAGGTCTCCACAGTACATCGATGTTGTCGCCAGTGGTCGGCGGAAGGTACACGTGCCCGTCAACCTGCGACCGGACCGCAGCGACGCACGGATGCACGCCAAGACCGTAGGATCCTACGCAGTGCCGTAGGGGACCGCACCGCCACTTCCCAGCAAATTAGGGACACTGTTGCTCCTGGGGTATCGGCGAGAACCATTCGCAACCGTCTCCATGAAGCTGGGCTACGGTCCCGCACACCGTTAGGCCGTCTTCCGCTCACGCCCCAACATCGTGCAGCCCGCCTCCAGTGGTGTCGCGACAGGCGTGAATGGAGGGACGAATGGATACGTGTCGTCTTCAGCGATGAGAGTCGCTTCTGCCTTGGTGCCAATGATGGTCGTATGCGTGTTTGATGCCGTGCAGGTGAGCGCCACAATCAGGACTGCATACGACCGAGGCACACAGGGCCAACACCCGGCATCATGGTGTGGGGAGCTATTTCCTACACTGGCCGTACACCTCTGGTGATCGTCGAGGGGACACTGAATAGTGCACGGTACATCCAAACCGTCATCGAACCCATCGTTCTACCATTCCTAGACCGGCAAGGGAAAATGCTGTTCCAACAGGACAATGCACGTCCGCATGTATCCCGTGCCACCCAACGTGCTCTAGAAGGTGTAAATCAACTACCCTGGCCAGCAAGATCTGCGGATCTGTCCCCCATTGAGCATGTTTGGGACTGGATGAAGCGTCGTCTCACGCGGTCTGCACGTCCAGCACGAACGCTGGTCCAACTGAGGCGCCAGGTGGAAATGGCATGGCAAGCCGTTCCACAGGACTACATCCAGCATCTCTACGATCGTCTCCATGGGAGAATAGCAGCCTGCATTGCTGCGAAAGGTGGATATACACTGTACTAGTGCCGACATTGTGCATGCTCTGTTGCCTGTGTCTATGTGCCTGTGGTTCTGTCAGTGTGATAATGTGATGTATCTGACCCCAGGAATGTGTCAATAAAGTTTCCCTTTCCTGGGACAATGAATTCACGGTGTTCTTATTTCAATTTCCAGGAGTGTAGTTCTAGCAACACCGGCCATGACCTTCTTCTTCTGTGCAAATGCACACATATTCCCTGAACTCTTAGGGACTTGGTAAGATGTCTTTCACGAGTAATGAGTGTGTTGGGCTGGGACACTACGAATGTACTGTGTGGACATACAAGGTGAGAATGTGGGTCTCGCGGGAGGCGTGCGCGAGATAGTCCCTGCAGTCGCGCTATCCTCTGTGGCATCGGTGACCTAGATGGATAGAGCGTCTGCTACGTAAGCAGTAGATCCCGGGTTCGAGTACCGGCCGGGGTACACATTTTCACCTGTCCTCGTTGATATATCAACCCCCGTTAGGAGCTGAAGATATTAATATAATTATAATTTCGAATTAGGTTAGTTAAGTTTAAGTGCCGGGAGATCAAAAAGTTAGTATAAATTTGAAAACTGAATAAATCACGGAATAATGTAGATAGAGAGGTACAAATTGACACACATACCTGGAATGACATGGGGTTTTATTAGAACAAAAAATGCAAAAGTTCAAAAAATGTCCGACAGGGATGGCGCTTCATCTGATCAGAATAGCAATAACTAGCATAATAAAGTGAGACAAAGCAAAGATTATGTTCTTTACAGGAAATGCTCAATATGTCCACCATCATTCCTCAACAATAGCTGTAGTCGAGGAATAATGTTGTGAATAGCACTGTAAGGCATGTCCGGGGTTATGGTGAGGCATTGGCGTCGGATGTTGTCTTTCAGCATCCCTAGAGATGTCGGTCGATCACGATACACTTGCGACTTCAGGTAACCCAAAGCCAATACTCGCACGGACTGAGGTCTGGGGACCTGGGAGGCCAAGCATGACAAAAGTGGCGGCTGAGCACACGATCATCACCGAACGACGCGCGCAAGAGATCTTTCACGCGTCTAGCAATATGGGGTGGAGCGCCATCCGGCATTTTGGTTCTAATAAAACCCCATGTCATTGCACGCATGTGTCAATTTTTACCTCTCTATCTACATTATTCCGTAGTTTATTAAGTTTTCAAATATATACTGACTTTTTGATCAACCGGTACTTCTAAGTTCTAGGGGAATGATGACCTCAGATGTTAAGTCCCATAGTGCTCAGAGCCATTTGAACCAATTTTGAACGCGAGTCGCCCAATGTGGCGTCGACTGAAATCAGACTCGCACTCGGTGGTCTAACTTTCCCGAATTGAGCCTCCCGAACCGGCAATGCCATACGATCATTTCATGTCTCTATGCCTGGACTTCTCTGAACATTTTTGTACTTTCTTCCTTCATTGATCAATTTAAGTATTGGAGGCATATTAGAATAGGTAAATACGGTTACAATTCAAGCAAGACCTAGAATCGACTACAGCTTTGAAATTCATCACGTTGCAATGATGAAACCCACAAGTTGTATTTGTGGCATACTATGTTGAACGGTGTCTCAGACGTTTTCTTCGACGAGCACATAGGTAAGGCGACACGCGACAGTTCTGCTGCTAGCTCCTGCAGGGCGCATTCTTGGTGTGCTCAAGTGATGGCGCCGGAGGGACGATGCTGCCGATCGCTGCAGGCGGTGGACGTCGGGCTGCAGCCGGGCCCCAGCTCCGCTCGGCGCTTGAGCCGCCGTTATTGTTTGCGCTATCTCGCAGCCCAGCCGTAATTCCGGCGGCCGTCTAATCCACCCTCACCCACGGCGGCCGCTGATGATCCCGAATTACCGGAGAGTTTAGCCTGACCGCCGGTGGCCGTCCAGATAACCTCCATTATCGATTTTCGCTCCGCTTCCCGACGTGCTTCGGCTGTTGTGTTCGCGACTGGTAGGAAACGCGTCTGCAGGGTACACCGGAGGAACGGCTGCCGAGTTGTTTCTCAACTTTTCTGCCGTTCACACAGTGTGGCCGCAGAGACCGTGTGTCCGCCAGCTGAGAGATACATTCAGTCAAAATCGCGCTTAGTTCACGATTAGCCCGTCCCTATGCTCCTACTGTAGTGACATACTGATAGAGCTGTAACTGTCCATTCGCGTGAAAAGTTGGCTCTTATTACTTTCGTTCTAACCTAAGGAAGACTAATGAGATATTAAAGGGTTTCCTATTTAAATTTAAAAAGAAAAGAAAAATGAATTAGGGGCGATCAAAAAGTTTTATATTTGAGGGCGTTGCAGAGCGTACAGGGTGTCCGGAATAGAGGTACACAAAAACATTTTCTTATATTTCAGTACCTATTAAACTTTATAACTTCATTTGTTCAGTATTGTACATAGGAGCTCAAACATTTTTATGCTTGTTCGTACAGTTTAGTGTGGACACCGTCTGTAGCTCGAGAAGGTGACAGGTGTTATGGCCTCTACTGTGGCGTAGATCCGTTGTCTGTAACCAAACAGACCTCGAACCCTTGTTCTGTAAACAATGTCCTTGATAAACCCCCGTGTGCTCAAATCCAGCGGAGTCAGGTTTGCAGAATGAGGGGCCCCGGCAAAGATGCTCCCTCCCCGTTCCGATCCAACGCTCAGGAAATATGACAACATCCCAATGATAGTGAATGGGGGCTAATTTGTACTGGAAAATGACACCGGGAGACGTCTGTGGGATTGCCTAGTTTGCCAACACGTCGAGATAGGTGTACCCTGCCACAGGCACACATGCGCCATGTGACTCAGCAATGTTCGTGATATGGTGAGGATCACATCTTCGAGAGTGACTCTAACGGCGCTTATCTATCCTACAACATAAAATGTCGAGTTATTTCGTTTTAAGGATTTGTTTGTGTGTCTCCCTAGCTCGAATGTCCGCCTCCGTAGCGTAGCGGTAACGTTACCGCTTACCACGCAAGGGGGTCTGGGTTCGATTCCCGGCAGCGGACTGGGTATTGTGTGTCCTTCATCATCATTGACTCGCAACTCGCCGAAGTGGCGTCAACTAAAAAGGACTTGCAATACGGCGGCCGAACTCCCCCGAATGGGGCCTCCCGGCCAACAATGCCATACGAACATTTCATTTTTGTCTATCTGGAACACCCTGTATATGCAACGTTGCGTGACTCCGAGGAGGGTACGTAAACATCGACCAGTAGCCAAGGGATTAGTGTGGCATTACTGTACTTTCGACATATGTGCGGTAAATGACGAAACGCAACCTATGGTAACGTTATTACCAACTGCGTCCAACAGGACCAATGTGGTGGTACTCTTTTCTTGGCTACCGAAGAACAAACATCGATAGACATCCATCGTAGAGTGAAGAATGTGTACAGGATCGCATGTCTCTCGGAAACGTCCGAGAAAACTGCGACGAGGGGTCCTGGTGCTTTATGATAACGCACGTCCCCATAGCGCAAAACGCATGACTCAGAAGTTACGCCAACTCAAGTGGACTCAGAAGTTACGCCAACTCAAGTGGGAGACCCTCGAGCACCCACCCTATGATATTGATCTCTCCCCACACGATTATCACGCCCTCCGTCCATTAAAAAAGGCCTTGAAGAGAGTCCACGACTCCTGTCGGTCGAGGATTTGCAGCAGGCAAATGCGAACTTCTTCACGAGCAGGACGCGTTGATTTCATAATGGCTGAAATGGCTCAAGCACTATGGGACTTAACATCTGAGGTCATCAGTCCCCTAGACTTAGAACTACTGAAACCTAACAAACCTAAGGACATCACACACATCCATGCCCGAGGCAGGATTCGAACCTGCGACCGCAGCAGCAGCGCGGTTCCGGGCTGAAGAGCCTAGAACCGCTCGGCCACAGCGGCCAGAGTGTATTTCGGGAAAATGTCTCAACGCTCAAGGTTCTTCAATTTCCAGCTACAGATTGGGGTCAGTCTATATGTACCAGAAGCGCTTGATGCCAAAAGAATCGTTTTCCATTCATTTTTCCTTTTTACCTTCTGAAACACGTATTTCTTTTATGGAGGCTAAGGATCTTGTAGGCCACAAACACATATTTCTTTTATGGAGGCTTGTAGGCAACAGCTTAAAATTAAGAACGGTTTCATCGGCACTGTGAATATGGTCCTTAGTGAAGCCTCGGCTGTAATATTCAAACTCAGGTTTCAAAACATCAACTGCATCTGGGTCTGGTAACTTTTTCCACATACATTAATCTGCCGAATGTTTTTAAATCTGTGTAACCACCCAGAGCTTGGAAAAGAATCTTTTCTTTGCTCACCTAATAGCTCAGTTAACATTTTAGCTTCCTCTTGTACCGTCGGGCTACTGAAAGACAAACCTTACTCCGGTTGTTCGGCGAGCGAAAGATAAAGAGCCTCACCTACTTGGATACTTTCAATGTTTTTCTGCGAAGATTTTTCACATCTTGCTCTAAAAATTTAGGATTCGCCGATTCCAAACCGATAAAAATGCCACTTCCGTAATTAGCTTTAAAAGTTTTCAATAAACTTCCGTTTTCAACACCTCCTGTAACAAATAATTTATTAGCGAAAGTAATTGCAATATACTTCCACATAGCCTCCATAGCACACAGATATACACGCAGCGGAAGAAAACGACCACTTGAATGCACTTTTGTAGTCAGTGGAGCCAAATTTAGATATGTCAGTAGGTGGCTGCGGAAGCAACTCAAAGTCGATTACCTCCCCCTACTAGCTACAGCGCAGGACACTCTCGCCCTCGAATTATTTCCGTGTATTGCTATCTAATTTTTGGTTTTGCGATTTTCTCAAGCGTTTGGGATAACCTGGGCTTCAGTTGACCCGAGTTAGGTTAACAGGGGCTACACTGTACATGTTTAATATAGTTTCTCATTCTATTTTTAAATGATATCATTCACTCTTTGTGCAGAACACACTTTTTCTGAAATTCCAGAAATACTCCACAAAAGTAAAGATTTTCGAAAAGCGAAAAAATCTTCCAAGGTACAATATGGTCATGTACGTAGGAACAAATATATTCTATTGAAATGTTGAAGTGTTGCAATCGTGAATATCTTGTCAGTACTACATGTAATTGTCTCTTTCATTACTCTACCGCACATCAGTGATCGGTAAGTAAAATCAAAGTAAATGGAATTGTTGTCAAAAGCCGGATACAAGGTTACATACCTTTTGAAATGGAAACTATTGGAAACTGGAACAAATTTTCATTTTCAAGACCTGCAAATCTGTTATGGCATTAAAGAAGCTCACTTCATTTGCAAATATTGCATGTTCCATGCTGAAGACCTACTGTTTTAAGGTAAAAACATTATGTATGACCGGCGAAGTTGGTCTTAATGGCACATGTTATACAACAAGTTTGAAAAATGTGTACCGTTTTACTCACTATAAACTTCTGTAATTGGAGAATTAATGACATCTTCAGAATAGCGTTTATACTGGGTGATTGTAATTAAACTGACCATGTTCCGAGCATTGCAGTGTTGACTGTGTACATCGCAGGATGCTGAAACATCGTAGGTATGTTCATTAAACGGTACGCTCGTGGAGTATGCTGAAAAGAAAAATAATAGTTCCATTTTCAGTCACCAGGTGAAAATATAGCGCTGTAAGCAGTTGGAATGTGTTACGACGTCGTGTGCCCTTTGTTGCATGGAGACGCACGTTGATTTCTTTTGTGAAGTGATTGTTGGTGTAAGAGGTTAAGAATATTGAAGTTTTCCGTATGAAATTCAATGGCTACGTAGAAGAGAAATTGCTGGTAAAGTTGTATCGGAGGGGCAGCAATAGCGGCGCTACTTTCGGAAATATCACGAACAGAAAGACCGGCGAAGTGGCCTCACGTCAGTATATGCGTTAAAGCACATGACCAACTAATTTTAAGAAACAGGTGATTAAGTGGTGCAGCAGGAAGACAGAGGGCCTCCCATCCCAACTGTTGATGATGTTGCTGCAGCTACAGACGACTAACCAGTACATGCCTCAAATTCTAAAACCAGTGCTCGAGGTGTATTACGGAAATCCTCTCTCCCCTGATCAACACTTCAAAAGATTTTGCGCCGCACTTTACACTGATATCCCTACAAGACTCAGAACGTACATCAAATGAGGCCCCAAAATGGGATACAACTCCACGACTTTGACCTTCGTTTTTGGCAGGATAGAAATGGATGACATGAGGCCAGGGGATGTTCTTTGGACAGCCGAGGCACATTTTACTCTGCTCGGTGCCGTGAATGCACCTGCTCCGCCATATGTTACGTGGGAACATACATTGCACTCGGTTTATATGATAGTGTGGTGTGGTTCACGAGCTCCTTTATTCTTGGTACGTTTTTCTTCTAGGCCATGACATTTTACATGACTATTTGGTGCACAGTGAGATGTGCTTGTTCAAAGGACCTCTTTGTGGAACACTTAGTTCGAGATTTGCAATTGGGTCCGCATCACTAATTTTATGTCGCTTGTCAGGTAAAAGATTTACTTCGAGAAACCTTTGGTAATGACGGGATCATCTCTAGGCAATTTCAAGGTCTTAAGAAACGTGCTAGTACCACTGTTATCATAAGTTTGACCGTTCCTGCACCCACCCAACATTCTGACTGCTTAGAGCGCCTTGTTTTCACCTGGTGGCAGAAAGTGTAACTAATATTTTTTCAGCGCACTCTGCGAACGCACGGATTAATGTACATGCCTACGATGTTCCAGCGTCCTGTGGTGTATACAATCCACACTGCAGCACTCGGAACACCGTCAGTTTAATTGTAACTATCCGGTTATAGCTGAAAAGTGTAGAAGTCAGAATATTTACAAATGTTGCACGAAGCACAACCTCAGACGCCACAACAACAAAAATAGAGGAAACGTTTTATGGTAGTCTCTAGTGCCCATTCTAAAATAGGTCTCTGACTTAAGACACCGGACAGGAAACGTCATGTGTTCCTAGGTGCACAACCGTCATGATACAACACTCTCCCCTGTCTTCTGCTGTGTACCTCACAGTGTGACTTCTGAAATTTTCCCGGCGTATTTGTTCTTCTAATAATTTCCGGGTATGCAGCCGGATCCCTTCGACATTCTGCCACGATATTTCGGCCCAGAGACGTCCGGCCATCATCAGGTGAGTACACAACTACTGAAGAGCACAGGTGCAGTCGCGGTATTTATACCGATTCTCGCGCACGTGTTGACATGCGCGGCATAGCCGAGTTGTACGTGCTGCCCTCGGTGGTGAAAGTAAAAGATCATCTAGTCATTGAGTATCGAATGACGCTGTCTATTCCGCTGTGAATGTATAATTTTAATAACAGGATTCCAATTTTTATCCAGTTGAAAGCCGTTGTCACGATTTATAAGATTATCGGCAAGACGTATTTCCACTGATTCCTTGATTACGGAATCCCAAAATCCGGAAACCGGAGCTAAAATTTTTGTTCCATTGTATTCCATTGAATGTCCCAATGAAATACAGTGCTCTGCTACTGCCGATTTTGACGGTTGCCGCAGACGGGTGTATCTTTCATGTTCTGTACATCGTTCATGGACTGTTCTTGTCGCCTGGCCAATATATGCAGAGCCACATTCACAGGGAATTTTGTAGACGCCAGCTTTCTTCAGTTGTAAATCGTCTTTAACGGATCCAACCAGAGCCCGGTTCTTTGCTGGTGGACGGAAGATAACCTTGATTTTATTCTTCTTCAGTAATCGGCCTATTTTCGACGACACATTCCCGGCGTATGGAAGAAACGCACTTGATTTAAAGTCGTCATCAGCGTCCTCAGTGCGCTGTTTCTTGTTATGACAGTTGCGCATGGCCTTTCTTATTTGGCGTGAAGTGTAGCCATTCTCTTTAAAAACCTTCTCCAAGTGTTCTAATTATGCGTGGAGGTTTTCATCGTCCGATATTACATGCGCTCGATGTATTAAGGTACTGAGAACACCGGCTGTTTGTGCTGGGTGGTGGCAGCTTGACGCCTGGAGATACAGATCTGTGTGAGTCGGTTTCCTGTACACAGAATGTCCTAATGACCCATCATTTTTACGGCATACAAGCACGTCTAGAAATGGTAAAGTGCCATCTTTTTCAATCTCCATCGTGAATTTGATGTTCTCATGTAAAGAGTTTAAGTGATGAAGGAATTTCTCCAGTTCCTGTCTGCCATGAGGCCATACAACAAAAGTATCATCTACGTACCGCCAGAAGACCGTAGGCTTTAAGACAGCAGACTCAAGTGCTTTCTCCTCAGTCCTCCATAAAGAGATTAGCTACCACAGGGGACAAAGGGCTCCCCATGGCGACGCCGTCTGTTTGTTCAAAGAATTCGTCATTGAATAAAAAGTACGTTGAGGAGAGTATATGTTCAAACAAGGCCGTCATTTCTGCACTGAATAAGTTACCAATAAGATGTAACGATTCCATTAAAGGCACTTTGGTAAATAGTGAGACCACATCAAAGCTGACTAATAAATCCGAGCTGCTAAGCTTAACTTCCTTCAAGCGACTGACAAAATCCTCGGAATTACGTATATGGTGGCAACACTTACCCACATACGGCTTTAGTAGTGAGGCCAGATATTTTGCTGTACAATAGGTGGCAGCACCAATATTACTCACTATTAATCGTAGTGGGGCACCATCCTTGTGTGTCTTGGGAAAACCGTAGAGTCTTGGTGGTACTGCATTGTGTGGTCTCAGTCTCTTGATAATTTGTTCAGGTAGAGAACAGTCGTTCAAAAGGGTAGCAGTTTTCCTTGATATTCGGCTTGTTGGGTCCTTTTCAATTCTGCGGTACGTGGAATCATTTAGCTGACAATATATCTTCTCGTTGTAGGCTTCCCTTGTCAGAAGAACTGTGGCGTTTCCCTTATCCGCAGGCAGTACGACTGTGCTAGTATCTTCCCTGAGGCTGCGGAGAGCAGCTCTTTCAGCTGGCGAGATGTTACTCTGTTGTGGCGCACATTTCAACAACGTTCGGCAAGATTCACGTCGAATTTCGTCTGCATTATCCGCAGGGAGGCGTCTAATGGCTTCCTCAATGGAACTGATGAAATCCGTTAAAGGCAGTGAAGCAGGAGTAGGGGCGAAGTTTAAACCTTTCGCAAGCACTGACATCGTCGCATCGTCGAACGATTTCTCCGTAAGGTTCACCACGGATCGTCCAGAGATAGCTTCTTGCGGCTTTCGTGTTACGAGTTGGCTAAACTTCGCACTTTGCCTGTTCGTACTGTTCCTGTAAGCCCAGTCTGCCTTGGCCCAAGATACACCGTCAATCCAGTCCCAGCTAAGGGAAGAACATCTTGCTGCAATCTTCAGATGTAAATAATGTAAATTCCTGGCAACAGTGTCTAACTCACGACGCGTATAACGGATTCGTTCTCTTAATAAAGCCAGACTCGCCTTGCGTTTTATATTGTTGGCGGCCACACTATAAATAAAATGAACAACTCTGGCGAAAGTTGGAATCAAGTTATTGTTTCTACATTTCAGTAAAAAAATTAGTGAACACAGCAACCTGGCTCTTTTCTCACGTAATTTATCCAGTACGTGGATATCCTGAACCATCTCCTCCCCGTAAAGGTATTTCATACGACTTCTGAAATTTTCCCGGCGTATTTGTTCTTCTAATAATTTCCGGGTATGCAGCCGGATCCCGTCGACATTCTGCCACGATATTTCGGCCCAGAGACGTCCGGCCATCATCAGGTGAGTACACAACTACTGAAGAGCCCAGGTGCAGTCGCGGTATTTATGCCGATTCTCGCGCACGTGTTGACATGTGCGGCATAGCCGAGTTGTACGTCCTGCCCTCGGTGGTGAAAGTAAAAGATCATCTAGTCATTGAGTATCGAATGACGCTGTCTATTCCGCTGTGAATGTATAATTTTAATAACAGGATTCCAATTTTTATCCAGTTGAAAGCTGTTGTCACGATTTATAAGATTATCGGCAAGACGTATTTCCACTGATTCCTTCATTACGGAATCCCAAAATCCGGAAACCGGAGCTAAAATTTTTGTTCCATTGTATTCCATTGATGTCCCAATAAAATACAGTGCTCTGCTACTGCCGATTTTGACGGTTGCCGCAGACGGGTGTATCTTTCATGTTCTGTACATCGTTCATGCACTGTTCTTGTCGTCTGGCCAATATATGCAGAGCCACATTCACAGGGAATTTTGTAGACGCAGCCTCAGAGAAGATACTAGCACAGTCGTACTGCCTGCGGATAAGGGTAACGCCACAGTTCTTCTGACAAAGGAAGCCTACAACGAGAAGATATATTGTCAGCTAAATGATTCCACGTACCGCAGAATTGAAAAGGACCCAACAAGCCGAATATCAAGGAAAACTGCTACCCTTTTGAACGACTGTTCTCTACCTGAACAAATTATCAAGAGACTGAGACCACACAATGCAGTACCACCAAGACACTACGATCTTCCCAAGATACACAAGGATGGTGCCCCACTACGATTAATAGTGAGTAATATTGGTGCTGCCACCTATTGTACAGCAAAATATCTGGCCTCACTACTAAAGCCGTATGTGGGTAAGTGTTGCCACCATATACGTAATTCCGAGGATTTTGTCAGTCGCTTGAAGGAAGTTAAGCTTAGCAGCTCGGATTTATTAGTCAGCTTTGATGTGGTCTCACTATTTACCAAAGTGCCTTTAATGGAATCGTTACATCTTATTGGTAACTTATTCAGTGCAGAAATGACGGCCTTGTTTGAACATATACTCTCCTCAACGTACTTTTTATTCAATGACGAATTCTTTGAACAAACAGACGGCGTCGCCATGGGGAGCCCTTTGTCCCCTGTGGTAGCTAATCTCTTTATGGAGGACTGAGGAGAAAGCACTTGAGTCTGCTGTCTTAAAGCCTACGGTCTTCTGGCGGTACGTAGATGATACTTTTGTTGTATGGCCTCATGGCAGACAGGAACTGGAGAAATTCCTTCATCACTTAAACTCTTTACATGAGAACATCAAATTCACGATGGAGATTGAAAAAGATGGCACTTTACCATTTCTAGACGTGCTAGTATGCCGTAAAAATGATGGGTCATTAGGACATTCTGTGTACAGGAAACCGACTCACACAGATCTGTATCTCCAGGCGTCAAGCTGCCACCACCCAGCACAAACAGCCGGTGTTCTCAGTACCTTAATACATCGAGCGCATGTAATATCGGACGATGAAAACCTCCACGCAGAATTAGAACACTTGGAGAAGGTTTTTAAAGAGAATGGCTACACTTCACGCCAAATAAGAAAGGCCATGCGCAACTGTCATAACAAGAAACAGCGCACTGAGGACGCTGATGACGACTTTAAATCAAGTGCGTTTCTGCCATACGCCGGGAATGTGTCGTCGAAAATAGGCCGATTACTGAAGAAGAATAAAATCAAGGTTATCTTCCGTCCACCAGCAAAGAACCGGGCTCTGGTTGGATCCGTTAAAGACGATTTACAACTGAAGAAAGCTGGCGTCTACAAAATTCCCTGTGAATGTGGCTCTGCATATATTGGCCAGGCGACAAGAACAGTCCATGAACGATGTACAGAACATGAAAGATACACCCGTCTGCGGCAACCGTCAAAATCGGCAGTAGCAGAGCACTGTATTTCATTGGGACATTCAATGGAATACAATGGAACAAAAATTTTAGCTCTGGTTTCCGGATTTTGGGATTCCGTAATCAAGGAATCAGTGGAAATACGTCTTGCCGATAATCTTATAAATCGTGACAACGGCTTTCAACTGGATAAAAATTGGAATCCTGTTATTAAAATTATACATTCACAGCGGAATAGACAGCGTCATTCGATACTCAATGACTAGATGATCTTTTACTTTCACCACCGAGGGCAGCACGTACAACTCGGCTATGCCGCGCATGTCAACACGTGCGCGAGAATCGGTATAAATACCGCGACTGCACCTGTGCTCTTCAGTGCCCCAGAGCGGCCTGAGCTAGCGAGGCGAGCGCATCGCTGCCGTTGCGCGCTACGCTAACTCGGCCGTTGAGAGCTCGTGAAGAGGTTTCTGTGCTGTGGGAGCCGTGGAGAGCAAATTGTCGTGCGTTGTTTTCACAACGCGTGCAGATTGTCGTGTTCGCGCCTCACAGCATGGGAAAGAAGGGTGCGCAGAGGAAACCTGCCGTTATGAAGGGTCCTTCGGTTGCGCAACTCTCTGAGTCTGCCGACCATGCAAGGAACTCCCGAGAAGACGAGTCGCGGCCTGTCCCCCCTTTGTACATCAAGTGTAAAGGTGGGTGGACAGCGCTCTTCGACACCATGACGAACTGCGCTCGGAACGAAGTGGTCTACGAGTCTGTCGATACAGACTCGCTGATCTGCGTTCGAGCTGCAAACGTGGCCGACCACAGGGCGATGAAGGTCGCAGTGGCCGACCACATCGTCGACGCGCCGCCGGCGCGTGAGAAGGCACCTTCCGCAGGAAGGATGAAGACGACCAAGGCACTCCTCAGGGGGCTACCTTGGTGCTGTGACTAGGCAGCGGTCCGGGAAGGGCTGCTGCGAGCCGGGTTTGGTGGTGTAACCGCAAGGCTGCGCAACCGGACCAACAAGAAGAGGGCGCCGCTCTATGCCGTGACCGTGCATACGGTCGACGGCGGGAGCGACATCTTCGACTTGCGGAAGCTGCTGGGCTTCCCGGTGACGTCAGAGGCTCTCCCGACCCCCATGGACCCGCAGCCCCAGTGCTTCAGGTGCCAGGGCGAGGGCCATGTTGCGAAGTATTGCCGCAACGCGGTGCGGTGCGTCAGGTGCTCAGGGGAGCACGACAGCCGCGCCTGCGACCGCGGCAGCAACGTTCTGCCGACCTGTGTTCGGTGTGGCGGCCCGCACGTCGCCAGCTGGCGCGGTTGTGCTGCTATTGCAAGCCGCAGCCGTGTCGGGGGCGGCGAGGCTGCCGCACCGACGCAGCGGAAGAAGCGAAGACGGCGCCAGAAACGGCGTAGTACGCAGAACAGCCCGGCGCAGCAGAGGGACGGCGCAGCAGCAGCTCCACCTGCCAGGAGCAGGGAAGACCGTTTGGAAACGGGCGGCCAGGACGCAGCCCGCGCTCCCGAGAAGATACGTGACCTCGAACTCGGCACCGCCGTGAAGGAGGCCACTGCAGCCCTCAGAGCCGTCATTGCGACAGAGAGGGCTGCCTTCGCAGCCGCCGTGGCTGCAGAGAAAGAAGAGGCCTAATGCAGCTGCGAGCAGTCTTCGCCCGAGCCCCGGCGCAGTAGTACCTGCGAACACTCCTGCGACCTCGCAGAAGGACGTCCGCGCGCCTGAGCCAGCGGTTGCCCCAGCAGCACCGCAGGTGAAAGGTGCTAAGAAGAAAACCGCCGCTCCAGCTGAACCGGTGGCAACGCCGACCGCTACGGGAGCGGGTCCCCCAAGGGATCGAGAAGCCAAGAGGGCAGCCTTTATCGCCCAGGCGCGAGCGAACGGCAATACTTCCTCGGACGCTGAGCTGTCGCAGCTCTTCGAACAATCGGAGCTCATGGAAGCTACATTGCGAAAGGGCTGCGGCGTGCAGTAGAGGAGGACGCTGAACGGTAGCCTCGGTGCCGTTCTGCACCAGCCTGATGAAGCTGCACCAAGTCACCGACGACAAGGCGCAGCAGAGGGCCTAACAGCAACGCATCCGTTGCCGCGCCGAACTCTTATGTTACAGGGAGGAAGCCACTGCGGCCGGCCCAGGAGATTACAAGCGAGCCCAGCCGCAGCACCCGGACTGACTCAGCTAACGGACACGCAGCACATAGGTAACGATGCACGATACCTCACGCTAACCGACCTCACCTTGCATGCTCTATCGCAGCTAGCAAGCCGCTACTGCCCTTACTACCCGTCCTACCGTCGCAGAGGTTTTTTTTCCCTTGGCTCTGGCCTTGGCACTTTTTTTCCCTCTGCCCTTACAACCGCTACCCTTCGATCGCTTTCGACCACTTCTATCTCCTGATGGACCATGTAAATGAGTAATCTTACCCAGACGCATGGACAACATCACAGCCTGCATCCTGTGACGCCTGATTCAAAACTAACATGCTTACGGAGGTGACAGTAGAACTTTTGGTTTAGTCACCACGTTAGTGCGGGCGTGGAGGGGCCCCATCCTATATATATGTGCTCTTCAGTAGTTGTGTACTCACCTGATGATGGCCGGACGTCTCTGGGCCGAAATATCGTGGCAGAATGTCGACGGGATCTGGCTGCATACCCGGAAATTATTAGAAGTACCTCACAGTGGTTTGCAGAGTATGTGTGTACATGTAAATGTCAGTAACATCTCTGCACTGAGTATGGTGGTAAAGACACTGAACTCACATTGAAGAGGAACGAGATTTAAACCCCTGTATCGTCTTTCGATTAATGTTCACCGTTGTTTATTTAAAACGAAATGCATGCATATGCTCAGAGAGACACGTGGCTCTAAATCGATCTCAGTGAACACGAAGATGAAACTCTACATCACAGTGATATGCCCAGCAGTAATGTAAGGTTCAGAAACATGGAGTATGACTAAGCGAGAAAGGGAAAAACTATTAATATACCTAATACAGCCAATGTGCTAGACGATGCATTTGTTGTACCATAATCTTCGCCTATCCTTCTATATATCTCCCCCCGTTACGAACTATTATTCCGTGATAGTGCAGCAGATTTTCATTAAAAAACTGCCCCATCTCCTCGTACGGATTTTTTCTAGATGTCGATCCTCGATTACAGTTTATAGGGCCTCTAAATTGCGTACCAATCTCCCTTAATGTTTAATGTTTTAAGGTACTGTATATTCCTGTTCTTTGGTTTACCCATAATATACTTTTCGATGTGTTATACTTCAGAAGTTCTGTTTAAAACACTTCTTCCTCAGTCTACTTCAGTACATGACACAATTTAAGCCCTTTTGATCTATAATGCCTTCTTCTCGCATGCCATTTCAATGTTGTCTGCCTTGTTTCATCTTGCGCAAGGCTGCTTCGCAGATACAGGATCTCTATCATTTCTTCCAGCGTAATCTTCTTCATGTTTGATGGTTAGCAAGTCATTATTAAGGCTTCTATGGCATCCAGATTTAAGCTGAAGGAACTTTAGCTAAGTTTAAAATGCGGTCTCTCTAAGAAAACAAAAAAGAAGAATTCACGTAAAAATATCTCTAAGTGGATGAAAGTACATTACAAAATATAACAAGTTGCATAAAATAAATTTAATTTCTTTACCGTTTTTGGGCACTTAGTGTCCTTCTTCAGAAGATTATGTCTATCACGTTACTGACACTCGCAAATAATGCGATAGGCATAACCTTCTGAATAAGGGCACTAAGTGCTCGAAACCGGTAAAGAAATGAAATTTACTTTAGCAGCAGGTTGCTTATTGTATCATTATTTACGACTACAATTGCTGAAGATTGATAAAGTAATAAATGACGAAATGCACTATTTTCGGTTTTTATGGTATTTGCATGTATTAAAATTGTACTGTATAAACTAGGAGTTTCAGGGACTACCGTCAACATCGATAAACTAATAACAACAAATGCCTCGGGCCTGGATGTGTGTGATCTTCTTAGGTCAGTTAGGTTTAAGTAGTTCTACGCTCTAAGGGACTGATGACCTCAGAACTTTAGTCCCATAGTGCTCAGAGCCACTTGATTAATAACAACAAATATTTTCAGTTAACCAAATTGCATAATAATACTGTGTCTCAAGTCTTTTGGGTCAAATTGAAATAGATAATACTGGGTCCACAACCGATTATATTGAGACAGGGATCCAAAGTCGGAAACTCGTATTTCTTCTGTTATAGACATACACAACATACACCACATAACAACACTGTAGTTCACAATAACTGTTCAAAGTAACGACCGCCGCTTTAAATGCATGCAAGGCAATGGCGCATGAAGTTTTGCCGCACTCTCTGAAAGATATTTGTTGTCTCTTGTACCAGGAGATAGGCAGCTCAGACCCTTGCAAGCAGGCCTTCTACGGGAGTTCAATACATCAATGTCTTGACGTAACGCAAAAAGATAAAGTACAAACTGTGAGATACGGCAATCGCGCTCGCCATGAGACAGGACATCACCGTCCAAGCCAACGGTAAGGGTACCTGTCGTTCAAGTACCTGCGGACATCGGAGTAGGCTGGTACACCGTCGTGTTGAAACGACATCCTTTCGACGGTAACAAGACGTACAGTCTCCAAGAACCGTGGAGCACATCTCGCAGGAACAGCAGCTAACGTGGACCTGTGAAACGGTGAGGCAGCAAATAAGGTTCTGTGAGATGATCTTGGAGAATACCTGCCCATACGCTAACAGAAAATTGTTGCTAGTGGACACCGATTTGGGTGTCGTGGGGATTGTCTTCATTCTAGAAGTGACCTTTGTGACATTTGAAAACACCATGGCGGCTGAAGGAAGCCTCATCCGTAAGCAAAACAAACTGTACTAAGTTTGGCACTACAGCACCATGATGGGTAATCCATTGACAGAAGTGAGCGTGGGGTTCAAAATCTATTGGTCCCAGCGCTTGCACTCGTTCCACCAGTCTCTCCACACTATAACCCCGAAGTGTGCGATTCAGGGACAAGCTCAGACGTGCTTACTGCCGGGTGGTCGGCCACACGATCCAACACCATCTTCTCATAGTCTGGTGTGTGGTGGAGAGAACATTGAACAGCCTTCTATGGCGTGAGCGTCGCCGTCCCTCGTAAGTTGGTATCCACGAAAATAAACTTCTTCCAGTTAGGATGTCGGCTTTTGGGAAAGCGTTCTCTGTACATTCGTGCTCCCCTACGGGCACTACTCTCTGCTGAGGAGTACATTAAATGCATGTCTGCCAACTTTCCTGACGAGTAACGCTCCACCTTTGATTACACCTTGTGCACTGCACACAGTAACACACTCACCATGGACATGTCTACACGCTGTCTGATGCAACGGATAACAGACACCAGGGATAGTGGTGTCGACGTGGACCAGGGATTGTGGTATCGACGTGGCACAGGTTAATCTGCCGGTGCGATGCTTGTGGCCCTCACATGACACACGTGCTATGTTCTAAGTTGTGTGTAGTAACACTAATTCGTGGTCAGTGACATACGCTATTTATTAGCCGCTACCTTTTCCAGTGTACAACACACTTCTGGGATCTTTGCGAGAGTGCGGCAGAACTGCAAGGGCCGTTGCAGTACATGCTTTGAGCCTGGTAGTCGTCGCTTCGAACAACTGCCATCAGTTATGTTGCTGTTATGCGGCATGTGCTGTGTATGTCCTTAACACAATAAATATACTTTCTCGATAACAAAAGAAAGAGAACACCATAAAATCAACCGAAAGAATGGCAGTTAATTTTTTGTTCCGCCATTTAGACCTCTGACTATATCGCAAAGTGCATGTTACTAGTATGAGCATTGCAGTCGTAGGAAATATTGTTCCTATTTAGAGCTACAGTAAACTTTCCTGCAGAGAAGTGTATATTTGCTTTGCTAGGAAGAAGGCACAGTAGAAACAACGGAAAATACTGCTAAATGGAACACACATATGCTGCGAACGCGGCAAGTAAGAGAGATATAACCGTAACACATCACGCAGAGTGAAGATCCGAGAAATGCACTTGGATTCTGGAAGCGTCCACTGATCTCTCGAGATGGAGTTCGCCGCGCGCTCATCGCAGCTTTTAGCTCCCTAATTAATTTGGCGAGGGAGCGAGTTATAAACACTGGAGATAGCTCCCACTGCAGATGCTGGGCCGGGGGCGTGTATACAGTTTTCTGACGCTCTTCCAAGTCTGCTTCATTAGTCGCCGTCTTTAAAAGAAAATCAAATAGTAGCCTCCGAGGCAAATAAAGCGATCTCAGAAAAGAAATTCGATACCTCGGGCGGAGGGAGTGAATCTTCGTAGAGTTTGGCTCCTTCGCTGCCATCAGGAATTGTGAATGAGGATTTCATTACTCGCTGGACTTGTTTCCACAGCAAGTATGAACACGTAATCATAGACGCTTTAATCACCGGAATCTGAGACGCTGCATGCCATAAAAGATGGCTTATACTTAAACAAGAAGCTAATTATGAGGACAACAATGTAGCGTTTCTCTCGTACAGCTTGCCTTGCAGGAGTATCGTTTTCATCGCCAGAAATGTAATCACTGCATAGACTAGGAGGGTTAAGTTTTAAATGAAGCCACTGTTGTAAAGCATAGTCACATTTCGTTTACAGCATCCAGGAGCAATACATTAGATGAGACAATCTCTAGAAACGAGAATAAAGCTACGAACAGAGATTGTTGTCAAAATATAACGAACATTCTCATAGGTGTTTGTCCTACAACCAACGACTTTATGAGACACACATTTTTATTTTGTCAAATTTTTAGCTATACTGCTGGAGTACATACGCAATAACAGGCTTGTAGAGTCGAATGTACGATGTGTCGATTGTGTAACTGAAGGTCAGATAGCAGAATGAAGGCTGTTTATTATAAGGAAAGACAAAAAATTATTTATAGACGGAAAACACAGAAATGTGCATGTTCTGCAATATTCATTGATTTAGTTGGCCAGTGTTTGGCACAGAAGGTAATCAGGCAACAACTATCGTCGTCAAAGAGCATACAGTATATTCGCTAACAACGCTGGAAACTATATTACACAAAGAGGGTTAGATGCAAAAGTGTAGCACATATCATCTTTGACAGTCCATTTAAAACATACCTAATAATATTTAAGCTAAACTAAAAAAAATTGAAGGAAAATACCGGCGGGCACTAAGACTAAACATAAAAAACCCTCGCGCGCGAGGGTGTGTGTGTGTGTGTGTGTGTGTGTGTGTGTGTGTGTGCGTGTGTGTGTGTGTGTGTGTGTGTGTTGTGTGTGTGTGCGCGCGCGCGCGAGTCAGAGACAGAGAGACAGAGAATGAGGTGAGATGAAATGTGGGCAGTATTCTCTCTCTCTTTCATACACACAGACACACGATGTTACGTAAATTCATATACGCCCAAACGTGAGAAGCGTTCATTGAATTGGACAGTAAAATTTCGCCAACCAGTCCGACAAGAATCATAAGACGCTTTGATCTTACTGACATCGAAACGAAATATTACAGAGAGAAGAGCGAAATACTGAATTCAGTTTACGAAAATTGTTCCACTCTGAAAGATCGTGATATGGTTCCTCCTATTAACTACCGCACAAACGACAAAACGGTAGATGCTGAGGTTAGCGATCATAGAATGGAAAATGAGCTAAAATCACTCAGGATGAGACAACTGTGAGATTGGACACAGACTTTTCCAAAGATATTGCTCCACTTCTAACAGCATTTTACTGTACATCACTGGAGAAAAGAAAGGTATCATGACTGGATTAAAGAGCAGGACACTCCCGTTTTCAAGAAGAGTCGTCGAGGAGATACAAATAATTATAGATAGGTCTATATTGCTGACGTCAATCTGTTGCAGACGTGTGGAACGTGTGTCATGCTCACTAATTATGAGCTGTATGGAGAACGAAAATTTTCTCTATAACTGTCAATATGGTTGCGCAAACAGAAATCTTGCGAAACTCGGGTTGCTCTGCTTGTCCATGAGAGGCAAAGGGCTATAATCAAATGCTCCCAGGTTAATGCTGTGTTCCTTGACTTCCGGAAGTGATTAGAAACCGTTCCACACTTCGTTAGTGAACAAAATACGATTCTATCGTGTATATGACCAGATTTGTGATTGGATTCATAACATTATAGGAGATAAAGCTGAATAATGTTATTCTTAACGAGACGAAATCGACAAAAGCTATTTCGGGGGAACTATAAATCAGCGTTATGGTGCAGTTGTTATTTACAGTAGTTATAAATGAGCTATTGGATTAGCTTTTCATAGACCATGCACTTATCTGTTGAAAGATTGCAACGCCAAGCGAAATGTAGGAACATCTGCAGAGGATCGATGACTTTTGGGCACTAACACTTGATCCCCAACATAAATAAATACGACACATTGCACATAAAAAGGCGAAAAGATCATTTACTGTTCAGTGACATTACAGACGAGGAATTACAATGGAAACAATAACAACTGTAAACTACAGAATGCTGCAGAACCAATTAAACAGCTTTGAGCAGATATAAAAAAGAAATCGGTATATATAGAGAAAAACGTATTTATTTTCGAAGTTAGTAGTTCATATCATTTTACACTCAGTGTTCAATATGATGTCACTCAAAACAGCGGCTATTAGCAGCAAAACACTTTTGGAGACGACACATGAAAATCTGAACAGATCGTTTACACATATCGTGGGGTTTGGCGTTGACTTCTTCAGTATTCCGCTCCCTTAGGTGTGGTAGGGTGTGAGGGCGACTCTTAAACACCATTTTCTTCAAATATACCCAAAGAAAGAAGCTACAAATCATAAATCTGGTGACCATGCAGACCACCCCATATCACCCGTTATAGACACCAGACGTCCTGGGAACCTTTCTCTCAATATATCAAATGAATTTCAGAATATCTGAGCTGCAGTACCATACTGTTGAAACCAGAAGTCCTCTAATCCCCCTTCTTCAACAGTATCTTCCATTCTGGGCAGCAGAGAATTTCTCATCATTGAAACATAACGTTCGGAATTCACGGCCACCGCACGCTTTTCTCCTCAAAGAAGAACACGCCTTTCATGCCACACTGTGATCGGCACAGGACATCTCAGTTTAGGAGATTGTAGCGGTCTTACGTGAATAATTTGGCGGTTATTCTCAGCCCAGCAGCGAATATTTTGTTTATTCACAATCCAACTGACGTGAAAACGTGCCTCGTCGTTATTGAAGAAAGTAGGGGTCTGCTCAAACATTTACTAACACAAATTTCGGCGGTTGGCATAGTCTGCTATGTTCAGTTATCGAACTATCATTATTTTGAATGGATGTAAATCCAAACTGAAATGTAGAATCTTCCTCAAACAGCGGTTTGAAATTTCTAATACAGAAGTATGCCTTGGAGCAGAACGTCTAGGCGATTGCTCAAATGCTGCTCCCACCAACTGTCCATTTTCTGGTGTTCTGATGGATCTGCATCGGCCATGCGTATCTCTTCTTTGTGTGCTACCAATGTCCTTCGACTGATGAACCCAGGACCGAATTATGCTTCTATTAGGAGCAGCACTGTTGCGGGCAGTGTTGGACCGTCACCAAAAAGCTCTTCGTGTCGTGATGACAGATCGGTTCTTTTCAAAATACGCTTGCTGGGCAAAGCTCCGATGTGCACTGATCCAATTCAGGTTGGATACTGAAATGAGATCAAGAGGGAACGAAAGGACGCCAAGTGCAACTGCCTCCTCCGAGCACAACCCTAGCAGTTATTCCACGAAACTGCTTCGACGATTCTGTCGTACTCTTTATATAGGAGCAATGGCCCAGAGCAAAGAATTGCGAGGGGCATCCAATAAGTAATGCAAAACATTTTTTTCTGGATGCACTTTTTATTCGAGATTGCAATACGCCATATTAGTCCTCACTTTGTTTTCTACAAAATCTTATTTTTTGACATAATCTCCGTTCAGTAAGATGGCCTTACGCAACCTGATTGTGAGGGTCTGTATGCCCGCTTGGTACCAGTCTACCTCTCGACATCAAAGCCAATGTCTTGATGCGTCAGTAACCTCTTCACTATCCACGTACTGTTTCTCTCAGAGTTAATCCTTCATTGGACCCAAACAGATGGAAGTCGGAAGGAGCGAGATCTGGGCTGCAGGGTGGACGAGGGAAACCAATCCAGTGTAGTTTTGTGAGCTCCTGTGTGTCAGCAGCACCAAGAGAGACGTGCGCTTGAGCAACGAGGTGCTTGATTGTGATCCGTCGAACATCTCGAATGAGAGTGTCTACGCGTTCCGAAAGTGCAAAAGTCACAGCTGCGTGCGGCCGGCGGGCACGCGGAAGATCGGACAGGTATGTGCGAGCTTGCAGTGATGACAGACGCCTTGCTCAACGACTCGCCGTGCTTTTGTTCACTGCCAGGTCTCCTCAGACATTGTCAAGCACCTAGGCGCAACTGCAATGCTCTGTTTTTCCAGCAAAAGAAACTCAATGACAGTTCTGGAGCCTACGTATAGAGCCGCCACCTACTAGAATTTCATGAATCTGTAAGGGCTCAAACGGGAATGTCCCACGATATTCACACTTTGTCAACCGAAATTTTCCGAGGAAAAGAAAGTCTTGCAATACTCACTGAACACCGCTCGTACATATAACGAATTGCAGAGACGGCAGACGCATATAGTACTCACTGGAAAATATTAAGGAAATGTAAATGGTCTACAAAAGAAGTCTTATATAAAACACGTGTAGGGATTGTTCAAGGGTCTGGGACCCTAACTAGTAGGATTAATTGAAGGTGGAAGACCAAACCAAGAGAGTATCGTCATGTGATCGTTTAATAAGCGCGGCAACATTACGGAGACGCTTAACAAACTCGAGTGGCAGACACTGCAAGAGAGGAGTTGTACATCAGCGAAAAGTTTGCTGTTGGAATTCCGCGAACGTACGTTCCAAGAAAAGTCGTGCGATATATTACTTCCTCCCGTATAGGTCTAATTAAATATCCAAGATGTTAAAATTAGAAAAATTAGAACTTATTCAGAGGTCTTCACCGAAAGTCTTCGTCCATCGCACCATTCGTAAATGAATAGGGAAAGCGGGGCTATGTGACAGGTGTAGGAAGTAACGTCCACCACACCTTAGGTTTCTTTTCGGATTACAGATATACAGGTTGTCCGTACTGGAAGTGTACACAAACAAGTGCTTGTAACAAAAGAACTCGACGTTTTATGTAACTGGGTAAATATGCAGTTAGTAGGGACACTTTCCGAGATGTGGTCGTCACCGTCCCTTGAACAGCACAGAGTTGTCTGACGCACGCGCACAAACGTTTGCCGTGTAGCAAGCAGATGTACTCTTGATATTCAGTTTGTAGACGCCATAATGAAGGGTGAAGTGTGTCCTGTGGTTAGCAGTGGTAAAATCTGTAACACGTGTTCAACAGCGTGCAAGAAGAGACTGGGACTTGGACCCTTCTGCTTGTAAATCCATGTATCAGTGGGACTGAACTCTTCGAGAAACGGGAAGTTTGGTTTTAAATGCTGGAAGACATCTTAATACGCATGTGAATGACGAGACCGTGGAACGTACGCATGAAGCACTCGCGAGAAGCGCACGTGAACCACTTGGACAAGCTAATAGTGGTGTAGCCAGACCCCATACGACGGTGCACGAACTTGTGCACAGTTGCCACGTTTTACGTATTTCCAAACTTCAAAATTGACTTCACATTAAGCTTGCTAATCACCGAAAACGATGTGATTTTGTAGTTGAAATGTTGCATCGTGTAGACGACTATATCAGTACAGTGCAGTTCGGTGACAAATCTAACTCCCACATCTGTGCAAAGTCAACCGACACATCGTCGAATATGGGGAAGCGAGACTCCAGGAACAGTGACTGAGTACGAAAGGGAAACACCAAAAGTTAATGTGTGTTTGGAATTACATAAACATGGTGTAAGTAGTCTGAACTGATTCCGCTGGATTTGAGTACATGGGGCCGGCCGCTGTGGCCGAGCGTTTCTAGGTGCTTCAGCCCGGAACCGCGTTGCTGCTACGGTCGCAGGTTCGAATCCTGTCTCGGGCATGGATGTATGTGATGTCCTTAGGTTAGTTATGTTCAAGTAGTTCTGGTCTACGGGACTGATGACCTCACATGTTAAGTCCCATACTGCTCAGAGCCATTTGAACCATTTTGAGTACGTGGGGGTTTATCAGGGACATTGTTTACAGAAAAAGGGTTCGAGATCTGGTAGATCCGAGTCAACGGTTCTACGCCGCAACAAAGGACACGGCACCTGTTATGCTTATGAACATGGGGCAAGAAGTGGTGTACAATTTCGATATCTGTCGAGCTACAAACGGTGTTCACAATGAACTGTACCAACATGCATACAAATGTTTGAGTGCTGTCTACCATGTTCGATAAATAAAATTATAGACTTAATAGATTGTGAAATACAGTGAGGCGACCAAAGCCATTGGGCAGTTCTACAAATAAACAGGTGGCGGTAGTATCACGTACACCAAGTATAATAGCGCAATGCATTAGCGGAACTGCCATTAGTACGCAGGTAATTCTTGTGAAAGGTTCCTGACGTGATTTTGGCCGCACAATGGGAATTAATGGACTCTGAAAGTGATATTTGTGGTTGGACTAGACGCATGGAACATTCCGTAGCGGAAATCGTTAGGAAAATCAATATTCCGAGATCCACAGTGTCAATCATGTACCGAGAATATAAAATTTCAGGCATTATCTCTCACGACGCACAACGCTGTTGTCTACGGCCTTCTCTTAACGTCCGAGAGCAGTGGCGTTTGCGTAAAGCTGCCAGTGCTAGCAGACAAGCAAGACTGCGTGAAATAACCCAGTAATCAACGTGAGCCGTGCGACGACTGTATCCATTATGATAGTGCGGTGAAATATGGCGTTAATGGGCTATGGCAGCAGACGACCGACGTCAATACTTTTGCTAACAGCACGACATCGTCTGCAGAGCTTCTCGTGGGCACGTGACCATATCGGTTGGACGCTAGACGACTGAAACACCGTCGCCTGTTTAGAAGCGTCCCGATTTCAGTGGCTGTGAGCTGCTGGGTGGGTTCGAGTGTGGCGCAGACTCCACGTAGTCATGGATCCAAGTTGTCAAGCACTAAGGGACTTAACATCTGAGGTCAGCAGTCCCCTAGAACCTAGAGCTACTTTAACGTAATTGAACTAAGGACATCACACACATCCATGCCCGAGGCAGGATTCGAACCTGCCACCGTAGCGGTCGCACGGCTGCAGACAGAAGCGCCTAGAACCGCTCGGTCACACCGGCCGGCCTCAAGTTGTCAACAAGGCACAGCGCAAGCTGGTTGTGGCTCCATAATAGTGTGGACTGTGTATATATGGAATGGACTGGGTCTTCCAGTCAAAGTGAACCGATTATTGACTGGAAATAGTTAATTACCTGAAGACCGTGTGCAGCCATTCATGCTCCCAAAAGAAGATCGTATTTTTGTGGATGACAATGCGCCATGTCACCAGCTCACGATTGGTTTGAAGAACATTCTGGACAGTTCGAGTGAATGATTTGACCAGCCAGATTGTCCGTCGTGATCCACATCGAACATTTATGGGAGATAATCGAGAGATCAGTTCATGCACAAAACCCCTGCATGGGCAACGATTTCGCAATTATGGACGGCTACAGAGGCGGCACGGCTCAATATTTCTGCAGTGGACTTACAACGACTTTTGAGTCCATGCGACGTTGAGTTGCAAAAGGAGGTCCGATACAATATTGGGAGATATCCAAGGAGTTGTGTCACCTCAGTCTATAAACAAATGTTTCTGTATACCTCCAGACTGGACACCCCGTAGAGGGCGAAAATCGATTTGCTGCAGGATTCTAGAACATATTCTGAGTTCGAAGACAATTAAATTTCTTGATACCGGAAAGCTTATGTCCATGAACTAGCACAAATTTAAAAAAACGTCGGTCGTGGGAAACTTCGCAAGAAATTCTTCCGATAAGTTCATATTTCTCTTTAGATTATTTCAGATTTCACTGCGAACAGTTGGTGGACGATACTCGTGGAGCAGAGTTAATTGCGGGCGGGTCCCCGCCGCCGCAAGCTAATGCGCTCCGCCCTCAAGCTGTGCTTCTTGTAGTGGTCCAGAGCTGCCCAGCCCTCTTACCTCAGACCCCGCTGTGGGGACGCCACAACATCCTCGGCCGCCGCTGCCCGCATTAGCAGTCGCAGGCCTTCTTTGTGCCGAGTTTTGGGCAACAGAGGCGCCGGCGGCTCGCCGGCAAACACTGGTGGACCAGAGAGAGCGCTCCAAGTTGGCGACTGCCAGAGACGGCGCTCCTTTGACGCGGTCTGCGGCGGGCGCCTGCACGCAACAATGACCACTGGATGCTGCGCTCCTCCCAGTATCCGCAGTTGCTGCACCCCGGGGCGGTCTCAGAGATGGTGGCTGGGCCCTTGTCACGAGGCATCTACTCGCTCCATACTTCCTAACACCTCAAAAAGCATGGACTGAAATGGAGAGGGAAGTTTAGTTTGCACTGTTTCCAAAAATTGGGAATGTAATTGGGGCTGCTGATGAGAGGAAAAGATAACTAAGGAACATTGGACCGGCACATATACAGTACTATCTCATTTCGAGAGCATTTCCGAAGCAAAAGGCTGACAGTATTCGCAACATCCTGAGTTGCAATGACTTGACTTGCAAGGGACTCCTGTATATAAGAAGGGTAAAGAAACGAACCCCCCAAATTTCACCCAAATATCCTTAATATCGGTTTTCTGCAGAGTTCTAGAACATATTCTGAGATCGAATATAATGAATTTTCTAGAGACCGGAAAGCTAATATCCATGAATTATCACAGTTTTAGAAAGCATCGCTCTTATGAAACTCAGGTTTCCCTTTTCTCACATGATATACTGAGCCCTATGGATAAAGGGCAACAGGCAGATGCCATAGATTTTCAAAAAGAATTTGACATGGTGCCCCACTGCAGGCTGCTAACGAAGGTACGATCATAAGTAAAAGGTTCCCAGATATGTGAGTGGCTCGAATACTTCTTAAGTAATAGAACCCAGTACGTTGTCCTCGAAGGCGAGTGTTCATCAGAGACAAGAGTATCGTCAGGAGTGATGCAAGGAAGTGTTAGAGGACCGCTGTTATTTTCTATACACATAAATGATCTTACGGACGGAGTGGGCTCCGGCCGAAGTGGCCCAGTGGTTCTAGGCGCTACCGTCTGGAACCGCGCGACCGCTACGGCCGCAGGTTCAAATCCTGCCTCGGGCATTGATGTGTGTGATGTCCTTCGGTTAGTTAGGTTTAAGTAGTTCTAGGTTCTAGGGGACTGATGACCTCGGAAGTCAAGTCCCATAGTGCTCAGAGCCATTTGAACCATTTTTGAACGGAGTGGGCATCAGTCTGTGTTTGTTTGCTGACGATGCTGTGGTGAACTGGAAGGTGTCGAAGATGAGTGTCTGTAGATGATACAGGACAACTTAGACAAAATTTGTAGTTGGTGTAATGAAAGGCAGCTGGCTGTGAATGTAGAACAATGTAAGTTACTGGGGGCTGAGCCGCAAAAACAAACCCGTGATGTTCAGGTACAGCATTACTAGTGTTCTACTTGACACAGTCACGCCATTTAAATATCTGGACACAACGTTGCAAATCAATATGAAATGGAACGAGCATGTGAGGATTATGGTAAGGAAGGACCATGGTCGGCTTCGATTTATTGAGTGAATTTTAAGAAAGTGTTGTTATTCATTTGCAGAGGAGACCGCATATAGAACGCTGGTGTGACCTATTCTTGAGTGCTGCCCGAGTGTTTGGGATCTGTACCAGGTCGGATTGAAGGACATCGGCGGTATGCTAGATTTGTTACCGGTAGCTTCGAACAACACGTTACGGAGATACTTCGGAAACCCAAATGAGAATCACTTGATGGAAGGCGACGTTCTTTTCGAGCAACAATATTGAAAAAAATTGAGAGAACCAGCAATTGTAGCTGACTGCAGAACGATTCTACGGCAGCCAACATACATTTCGTGTGAGGACCACGAAGATAAGATACGAGGAGTTAGGGCTCATAGGGGAATATTGACCGTCGTTTCTCCCACACTCTATCTGCGAGTGGAACGGGAAAGGAAACGAATGGTAGTGGCACAAGAAACCCTCCACCATGCACCGTACGGTGGTTAGCAGATTGTGTATATAGCTGTAGATGTAGACGTAAATTGAAGTGCAGAAATAATGACGTTACATACGGAACATTTCGCTTATGGAGTGGTTATGGATTTGTCCTCTTGCAGCGTTTCGAATGCTTTCCAGTATTCATCATCTGACCATTATGTTACTCTATAGATAACGGGAACATACACTTTCTGACAAATTAAAGCTGTATGTTGGAAGGGAGCTCGAACTAGAAACAAACGTCTGGGTTGTATTTCCAGTCCGGCAAACAGTTTTCATCTGTCAGAACCTTCTAACGAGCTCAAGCTTCGCTGCAGACTGAAAATTCATTCTGGCATCCCGAGAAGATTTTGTGAATGAAATGCGCCGCTTAAACCTTCTTTCTTGTACATAGTTAGGTTTATCGTGTAGTTTCCAAGGAACATTTTGACATGTGGAAAATTCATTCAAAACATTCATTAAAAGCAAGGCTGGTAATAAGAGTGCAACGGAAATGCCGCTGTTAAACGCAGAGGAGAGAGCGGATAAGTAGAAAGAATACAGTGAAAGTTTGTATGAGGGAGAGGATCTGACTGATGTGATAGAAGAAGAAACAGGAGTCCGTAGATAGGGCAGCCAATATTAGAATCAGAATATAAAAAAGCTTTGGAGGACCTGTGATCAAATAAGGCAGAAGGGATAAATAACATTCCATGAGAATTTCTTAAAATCATAGGGGGAATTGACAACAAAACGACTAGTCACTTGGTGTGTAGAATGTGTGAATATGGCGACGTACCAGTTGACTTTCGGAAAAAAATATCATCCACACAATTCCGAAGACTGCAAGAGCTGACAAGTGCGAGAATTATCTCAAAGTCAGCTTAACAGCTCATGCATCCAAGTTACTGACAAGAATAATATACAGAAGAATGGAAAAGAAAATTGAGCAGGTGTTAGATGACGATCATTTTGGCTTTAGGAAAAGTAAAGGCACCAGAGAGGCAATTCTGACTGAAGAAAAATATTAGGATTTGTCGATCTGGAAAAAGCGTTCGACAGTGTAAAATGGTGCAAGGTGTTAGAAATTCTGAGAGAAATAGGGGTAACCTATAGCGAGAGACGGGTAGTATACAATATTTACAAGAGCCACGAGGGAGTAATAAGAATGGACGACCAAGAACGAATTGCTCAGGTTAAAATGTGTGTAAGACAGGGATGTCTTTCGGCCCTACTATTCAATCTACGTATGTCTGGACTTAAATAGCGGCAACACTGCTGTCGAGACACTATGCAATGGAATCTACTGTTGTCGCTAAGAGCACTCGTTGTTGACATACCTACGTTGCCTCAGAGAAAATGGACTCGCCTGTCCCACGTCACCAGCGTGAGCAC
Source organism: Schistocerca gregaria (assembly GCF_023897955.1). Taxonomy (NCBI): domain Eukaryota; kingdom Metazoa; phylum Arthropoda; class Insecta; order Orthoptera; family Acrididae; genus Schistocerca; species Schistocerca gregaria. Next base: position 218,638,836 of record NC_064924.1, read on the forward strand.
AATCGAGGGAAATACAATCAATTGTGAGAGAGTGGTCTAACGTAACGGTGTCACTAAGTTTTCGAAATAGGGACAACGGATATGGATCAATATTTAATGCACCAGAGGTCGTACATAACGACAGTGTCACCAAGGTCTTCAAGAAGGGCGCAGGGAATCGGCATTGCACGCTAGATAAGAGCCTTCGACGAAGGTCGACGACCTGTGGCAGGCATGCATTGAGCAGGTCGTCCTAGCGTCTGTGGAGAAGAGGTGCATGCAGTTGCCGCGTTAGTGGACAGTGATCGACGCTATACGATTCGTGAGCTCGTCCACGAAACCGGCTTACCACACGACTGTATTAGGCATCCTGAAGGAACGCCTGGGCAAGCGAAAAATTGCATCAGGAAGGGTTCCGCATGACGACGGAAATGCAGAAATGGATGCGATACGACGCTGCTAAGACGCACTTGGAGCGCTATGAGCGCGAACGAAAGGCTTTCTTAAGCCGTATCGTAACGTTGAACGAGACATGGGCCATATCGTACGAGCCAAAACTGAAACGCCAATCCAACGAATGGCGTCATTGTAGGTTGCCGCAGAAGTCGAAAGTGCTTCAGAACCCCAGTATGGTGAAGGTTACGGTGATTCTCGTGATAGTGCTATCTTAACACATTACGTTCCTCCACGGCAGACCGTCAATGCACAGTATTACTGTTCCTTTGTGGAGCATCACCTGCAACCAGGTTTGCGAAAGAAGAGGCGACACCTTCTGCGCAACCCACCCATCATTTTGTACGACAATACAGGGGCGCATACAGCGCAAGCTGTGGCTGCTCTGTTCAGTCGATGGGGCTGGGAAATACTGTAGCATCCACCATAATCCTCATACTTAAGTCCTTGTGACTCTGATTTGAATCCGAATATGGAGGAACCTCTTCGTGGCACTCGCTTCAGATTTGTTCCAGAGATTCGACAGGCAGTAGACCGCTCCATTCGCACCATCAACAGAAGAGGCCCTGCTGACGGTATACTACGCCTTCCACATCGCTGGCAACGGGTTCTACACAACGCTGGTGACTGCTTTGAAGGACACTAGCAGGTCCAAACATGTAACACTTTTGTATCGGTTGTGAATAAATAGTTGCCACTATTTTGAGTTCCAACCCTCGTACACATCGAAGAAGCAAAGATGGAAATAAAAGAGAGCTTCAGGAGTGGATTTAAATTTATGGCGAAAGGATATCAATAACACGATTCGCTGATGACATTGATATCCTAAGTAAAAGAGAAGAATTACATGATCTGCTGAATGGAATGAACAGTCTAATGACTACAGAACATGGATTGAGAGTAAATCGAAGAAAGACGAAATTAATGAGAAATAGTATAAATGAGAGCAGCGAGAAACTTGATATCAGGATCGACGGTCACGTAAGAGACGAAGTTAAGGAATTCCGCTACCTAGGCAGCAAAATATTCAATGACGGACGGAGCAAGAAGGACACAGAAAGCAGAATAGCACAGGCAAAAAGGACATTCCTGGCCTTTAGATGTCTACTAGTATCAAACATAGGCTTTAATTTCATGAAGACATTTCTGAGAATGTACGTTTGGATCACAGCAATGTATGATAATGGAACATGGACTGTGCGAGAACCTTGTCTGAAGAGAATCGAAGCATTTGATATTGTATGTGGTGCTGCAGACGAATGTTGAAAATTAGGTGGACTGATAAGGAATGAGGAGGTTCTGTGCAGAATCGGAAAGTAAAGGAATATGTGAAAAACACTGACAAGGAGAAGGGACAGGATGATAAGACGTCTGTTAAGAGATGAGGGAGTGACTTTCATGGCACTAGAGGGATCTATAGAGAGCAAAAACTGTAGAAAAAGACGTAGGTTGTCAGAAGACTGATGGCTCAAAATAAGCCTACTACTGGCCGATTGAGGGATCTAACATTCCATGATCCGATCCATAGTACGCCAGTTTTGTTTCTCCTGACGACGACATCCTCCTGAGTTACACTTGGACTGAAAAAAATCTGAGGACAACATTCAGAATTCCAAAACTGGTACGAACGGAGAAAGAAGAACTGCGGTCAAGAGCCACCTGATGGCTTCGCGACTTCATGAGAAGGACTCGAAGCCTCTTTTAAACCCGCCAATGGGAAGGCAATTAAGGTAGTGTAGAAGAAGCAATGTCGTCGTTCAACTCCGCAGTCAGTACTCGTAGAGCTTCAGGTTAGTCACTATGAATTTTCACTGTCTTGATTTCTGCACAGATAAAAGTCTACAAAATGCAGTCCTTGAGGAAAGAGTTTTAATTCCGAATCACGTCATTCATGGAGAAAATAATAGTGTCTTATGGCGTGTAAATACCAACATGTGTGGACATATCGCAATCAAACTCTTGTTCACTGCACAGACAAGGGTTTACTTTTATCACTGGTTCTGTTTTTGATCTATATATAGCAATTTATTTCCTATCTGGAGCTGTTATGTAACTGTCTTACAAATCGAATATCACTTAACTCAGAGGAAAACTGTGTAAGTTTGTAATCTTTCCTTTGCTTGGGGCCTCAGTCACATAATACTGTTTAAATGAAAATTCTGCCATTTGACTGTATAGCTTCTTTGTTCTATTGTACAGTTATGATTCTGCCCTTTGTACATTTTCAAGTACCACAATGATAACCGTGATCAGAATTCTGTGAATGAAGACATCGTCGAAATACACTAAAGCTGTTTACGTAATGCAGTTTAATACAGCAGTTTAACATATTTCGATGATGACTTCATTTACAGAAGTCTCATCATGCGTAACATTGTGGTACCTGGAAATGTTTGTACAGCAGAACTATCACTTAAATTGTGTAAATTTGCTTTGTACAATTGGCTTGGTTGGGAATTTGAGAAGACGCACTACCTGCTTTTTCTTTCACTGGGTCTTAGCGATGTGTCACAGGACTTAGGGCAGTAGATTCACTTTCTGGAAGTGCGTGCTTCCATTCCTTGACTGTCCTTTCGTGACACTAGAGAGAATTGTAAAATTGTAAAGAATCCAAACAGTAGTTGAAGATCGAGTACTCTGAGATAAACAGGGTAGTACAGGAGAGGACTTGTTTGGAGCCGCATGAAACCAGAAGTAAAGAAAAAAAGTGATAGTAGGGATAATAGGAAACGATCTGCATGGATAACATATACCATAGAATTATAGATAGAAAGAACGGAGTCTATGGATTTTAAATAAATTTCTAAATTAAATCTACATTTACATCTGTACTCTGTAAGCGACCTTATGTCGAGAATGGGAATAACAACTGTAGATAAACCTCTGTATGGTGAATTTCTCTGATTTTCTTGCTGTGGTAACTGCGTGTGACGTATATGTGAGGAAGCTGTATGTCAGCTGAATTTTCTTTTGAACACGCACTTTCAAAAGTTCAGCAGCAAACTACTCCTCGATACAGAGCGCCTTTCTTGTCGTGTCTGCCACTGAAGTTTCGTGGCTACTTTGTGAGGCTCTCGCGCATCGTGGCAGGAAACGGTGGGAGTGGAAATGGCTAGGTGCTTGTCAGCGTAAATCCTTAACAACTATTAAATATATTTATTAATCAGACACAATAACACCAAGGGCATGTATAAGGTTACATAAGCAAGGTATTCAGCGCTAACATTACCAAAATGCAAACACAATAGAACACACAGTAGAATAAACTGTGTCTTTGATTTTCACCAATTTTACAGCAAAAGGATCACGAGCAATCCACCACCAATAATAACAACGTTAAAAGGATAACGCGAAAAAGCAGCAGTAATCAAAGCTCGGCCTAGAATGCAATATTCTAAAATGTGCCTCCCCAACTAATACTATATAATCAATTACAAGAGACAGAATTTAGTAGCAGAACACACCACTCCAGCTTAACAGCTAGCCCCATTAAAGGGACACAGTAAATCAGAGAATGCTAGAAGGAAGAAGATATCCAACAAATTCACCTAATACAACAAACTATAAAATGCAGATTCTGAGGCTTAATACACGAGGCCCTACAGCCTCCTCTGCCTTGACCACTTGTACAGCTCAAATCGATCAAGTCAGACACCATCATTTGCTCTACAAATATAAGCACTGATTACAATGAGCACAATCTCCTTTCACCATCACAGCTGAACACCCACTACAGCATCCACAACATGTATCGCAGCCATGCCATATTGTCTGGGTCCACGAAGCAAAGCACCATCCACTCCTTCAGACCTGAACCGATGCACCATGTCGACAGCAAGCTGATGCAAGTCCAGATTACGAGGTCCCACCAGGCTGACTCGCTACTGCCGGTCGGGGTGGCCGAGCGGTTCTAGGCGCTACAGTCTGGAACCGCGCGATCGCTACGGTCGTAGGTTCGAATCCTGCCTCGGGCATGGGTGTGTCTAATGTCCTTAGGATAGTTAGGTTTAAGTAGTTATAAGTGCTAGGGGACTGATGACATCAGAATTTAAGTCCCATAGTGCTCAGAGCCATCTGAACCATTTTCTTTTTTTTACTCGCTACTTCGCTGTGCACACTTCCTGCTTCGCCTCGTCCAAGTGACTGCTGTCTTAGGAAGCTGCTAGCTGTGTCTTGCTGGCTGCCTTGATACTGTCGTTCTCCACTGAGGCTCCAGTTCCTGAAGACGACAGCGACTGCCCCATTCTCCAAATACACGGGGTTATAATCACTGGTTACTCCCAACCCGACCACGCCAGAACGTAAAAGAGCCGGCGCACCAAGCCTAGCGCAGCACTTAACGCGAAGTCTTGTCCGGTTTTTTCCTCCTCCCCGGTGCTGGCTCCAAGACATTGCCACTTCCTTCACTCAACCGCAGCTTCTCCCTGCTTTTACAAATGGCCACACCTCACGTTATCGTAGCGCTGCGTTTGGGAACTAGCAGACAGGTGCACCTTCTGGGACAGCAGGGTCCATGAGTATTGCTGGTGGCAACTCTTTGATGGGACAAGAATTCCACTATGCCGTGAATTGCTTACTATACAATCCTGTGGCGAAACTTACCACTCTTCATTAGATTACACTAGCTAAGAGTGCCTAAGTGATGAGCAATACTCAAGTATTAGTCTTACAGTTGTGTTGTAGGCCACTTATTTCGTGGATAAATACATTTCCTTTGCATCCAGCCAAAGAATCTCAGCCTGGCATCTGACTTTCCTACTACAAATTTTGTGTGTTCATTCTGCTTCAAATCGCTTAAAACAAATTACTCCTAGGTATCTTATGGTCCTTATTGTTTCCAGCTTTTTTTTGTCAACAGCCGAACCTAACAGAATTAGAAATAAGAGTACGGTATTGTTGGCTGGACGACCCCAAATGTTAAGTTCAGGCCTCTTATTGGAAAGGTATTCTTTCTACGCACTGGCATTTTTCCTTCCGGGAGTGTCAACTTTGTGCCTTGAGGATATTTTTCATGTCTAGACGACAGTAATGAGAGTATGTGTGGAGTTTTAATGTTGCATTTATGTCATTGTTAACTATGCGAGAGAGAATGGATATGGCGACATTTGGTGCCGTCATATAGCCTGCACCTCTCGAATAGTACAAGGGAACCCATCGACACATGCACTTCATGTCGCACTGTGGCACAAATCTAGCGATCAGAAAAATTATGTCCCCACCGCTCCTCTCTTATCCGACGAAATACTTGCTGTGAAAATTTCTTCAGCTTTCTCAAGTCGAACCGGAACCCACTGGTTCTGAGTTTAGCGGCTTCGTAAGTCGCTTCGCTTATATAGACATGTTTGTTAAATGAAGTGGTATCAGGAAAATTCCTTTGAATGCACGTCTGGCACATATTTTCAATTGTTGCGACACATGTTCTGCCCATATCATAAAATAAAGGCCCCCCGCCGCGTTTTTCTGTCTCCATTAAAAGCTGATATCATGAAATACTGTGGAGATTTTGATACAGCTTCCACTAATAAATAGACTGATTCACAAGAAGGTTAGTGTTTATAATGTATTACCGCTATACCAGACAAGTCGTCCGACGGTAGATAGTACTCACTATTTATTATCTGTGCGAAGCCGGGATGTGTGGCTGTTTCATGGGTAATTAATTATGAGAAAGTTCTGTAGATTGACTTGTTACTGTGTTTGAGACATGGGTGTGCCATTACATGTTACTAATGAAGCAGCAGTGAAATTCGTGTACGAGAGACGACAAATAATACAGATTCTTCTTGTCGTAAATCTTGAAAATAGTCAATTAATTTGGTGAAACAAACGGATGGAAAAAATTCGCAACACAAAAATAATTAATTTGGAGTAATGAAATTTCAGAAATTCATTTGTTTGGACAACATATTTAAGTGATCAACATCGCAAGATCACAGATTAATGTAACCGCGAGATAAGCCATTGCAAATATAAGATGCTTGTAAATTAATAACTGGTGCAATAGGCAGAATATTTAATGCAAGCATCAAACGTGACTACCGGAATGTCAGTTTCTGGCATGGAGTTCCATGCTTGTCGCACTTGCTCAGTTAATACGGGACGATTAACACTATTTGTTGATGAAGGTAGAGCTATTGTCTGATGATGTGCTAAATGTGGTCGACTGGATACAGATCTGCTTCTCAGGCAGGCCGCGCCACATATAGAGCATGTTGGCTTAAAACACAGTATGTGGGCGAGCGTTATCCTGTTGAAAAATATCGCCTGGAATGCTGGTCAGGAATGGCAGCTCAGAAGATCAAATCACCAAACTGATATACAGATTTGTTGTCAGAGTGCATGGGATAACCACGAGAGTGGCCCTGTTGTCATGCGAAATCACACCCCAGACCTTAACTTCAGGTATAGGGTCAATGTGTATAGCAAACAGGTTGGCTGCAGGCCCTCAAACAGTCTCCTTCTAACCAACATACGGCCATCACTGCCAGTGAGGCAGAGACAGATTTCATCATGAAACACAACTGACGTCCACCCTACCCTCCAATGAGCTCTCGCTTGGCACCGCTGATGTCGCAAATGGTGGTGGTTTCGGTCAGTGGAATGCACGCTACAGGGCGTTTGGGTCGGAGCTGTCCTTAAAGTAACCGATTTGTATGTTTGTTGTGTCACCGTGCTGCAAAGATTGCTGCTGCAGATGAAGTACGATGCGCCTGAGCCATTCGTCGAAACGGTGGTCTTCCTTCTCGGTGGCGCCTCGTGGCCGTCCAGAGAACGGTCACATTGCTACCATACATTCTTGTGCTCACCGCTGCTATCAGACATGCACAGTGGCTATATTCCTGCCAAGCTTTTTTGCTATATCGCAGAATGAACATCCAGATTTTCATACCCCTATTACAAGACCTCGTTCAAAGTCGATGACATGTTGACAATGGCAACTTTCTCACTAGAAAGGCTTTCTAGACTAATGTCAACTCACGGCGTTCAATCTCAAAAGTAAATAACGCTCACGATCCTTACGGCGTGCATTTAAAGAAAACTTGCTTTGCAACATCATAGTGGCGGTACTAGCGCCACTCTTACGTGACTGATGCGAAATTTGTACATACATCATTTTTCAGGTGCAGAAACACGCCTACCAGCTTTCGTATATGTCGTACGACTCCTTCTTGGCACAGCGATTTTTTTTCCGTCAGTATATAAGAGAGAAGAGGTCTGCACTGAATAGTAAAGTCTCATGTTACGCCTTGACTATGCATCTAACGATGAAGGTGCTTCGACAACAAACAAAACTGAAAAGAGCACCTGCTACAGTCTTCGGTTTTGGCATTCACAGAACTCCATCTGTTCTCGCAGCTTATGAAACTGATGGCTGGACAGCGTGTTAGTTGTAATGAAGAGTTATTGACAGTTGTAAAAAAATGGTTCAAATGGCTCTGAGCACTATAGGACTTAACATCCATGGTCATCAGTCCCCTAGAACTTAGAACTACTCAAGCCTAACTAACCTAACGACATCACACAACACCCAGCCATCACGAGGCAGAGAAAATACCTGACCCGCCGGGAATCGAACCCGGGAACCCGGGCATGGGAAGCGAGAACGCTACCGCACGATCACGAGACGCCGGCTTATAGCTGTACATAGGCACTTTTGGGGCATTTATGAATCACATCCAAAAACTGAATCTACTGTCATTAAACAAGTTACATAAAGCGGATTCTCCTACAAGAGGACAACGTTGAGAAATCAGTACATTTCAGTTCTGAAACTACTGTCTCTCCGTGGTAGCAAGAGAACTTTTCACCTTGTCGTCGTACAGTAGTTCACTTTTGTGTTAAATAAATTCTTCGGAGTGTACCTAATGTAGACTTTACCAACATACAATCCTTATGGATCGCTCTCAGTATGACATTCATTGTTTGCTTAAGAGTTATATAAAAAGATTACATTCTCTGCCTTGTCATATGTTTCCAGGAGGGAGTGACAGTGGTAAAAAAATCATGGAACTGTTTCGCTACATGCAACACTTTTATTTTAAATTTGGATTTGACTGTCATGTGCGTCACTACGCCCAATACAGTCTGGTACGAAGAACGCTAAAAATAAAACACGCGTATGAACAAAAATAATTGAGCGGAATTCCTGTAGATCATTTGACTTTTCCTATCTCGTAACAGAAACCAAAAACTAGAATATTGTTTCGGTGGCGATACCTTATAATTGCGACGCACCTGCTCGCACCGCGTCGGCGTCGTTTCTGAGCCGCGATATCGCGGGTAGGAAATGACGCAACGGGGGTCGTTGGTAGGAAGTATCTGTGTCAGATGGCGGCGCAGGAAGCGCTAGTTCAGATTTCGACGCGGCCACCACTTCCCGCAGGTATCGATGTCGCCCGCGCACCGGCTCCACGGATCTTATGGCATAAGCACCGACACTGCGGCTTACTCATATCATATCTGCTACCAGTGCACCTCAGCACCGGCATCGCATTCCGTCACTACGGTATCCAGGCACCAGGTATGCCAGCGCCTTGCGTCATTCTGGCCCTTCTTTTCGTTTGTCTTCACCAATACTGACTGGTTCACATTAATTTGTAGCCAACTGCTTGTAAATGTTTATCGTGTTTCTTGCATTCGTGCTGCAGTATTCGAAACTTTAAGGCATTTCATTCTACATTACCTATGTACAGGGTGCTCAAAAAGTCAGTATAAATTTGAAAACTAAATAAACCACTGAATAATGTAGATATAGAGGTAAAAATTGAAACACATGCTTGGAATGACATGGGGTTTTATTAGAACCACCCCATATTGCTAGTGGCGTTGAAGATCTCTTTCCACGCGTCGTTTGGTGATGGTCGTGTGCTCAGCCGCCACTTTCGTCATGCTCGTGTGCTCAGCCGCCACTTTCGTCATGCTTGGCCTCCCCGGTCCCCAGACCTCAGTCCGTGCGATTATTGGCTTTGGGGTTACCTGAAGTCGCAAGTGTAACGTGATCGACCGACGTCTCTAGGGATGCAGAAAGGCAATACCCGACGACAATGCCTCACCATAACTCCGGACATGCTCTACAGTGCTGTTCACAACATTATTCCTCGTCTACTGCTATTGTTGAGGAATGATGGTGGACATACTGAGCATGTCCTGTAAAGAACATCATCTTTGTTTGTCTTACTTCGTTATGCTAATTATTGCTATTCTGATCAGATGAAGCGCCATCTGTTGGACAAGTTTTGAACTTTTGTATTTTTTTTATTCTAGTGAAACCCCATGTCATTCTAAGCATGTGTGTCAATTTGTATTTCTCTATCAACATTATTCCGTGATTTATTCAGTTTTCAAATTTATACCGAGTTTTTTATCACCCCGTATTTCATTGATCTCAGCAAACGTAGTTTTTAGCACTCTCCATGTTGCTCGATACTCCATCCATTCAATAACTTACATATAGCTCAATATATACTGCAGTACACTAGTCGAAATTCAAGGTAGCACGGGTAAAATACAGGGGGGAAAGGCTATTTACAACTTGTGCAGAAACCAGACAGAAATTATAAGAATCGAGATGCGTGAAAGGGAAGCGGCGGTTGAGGAGTGAATGAGGCAGGGCTGTAGCCTTTCCCCGATGTTATTCAACCTGTACATCGAACAAGCAGTGAAGAAAACCGAACACAAATTTGGTGAAGGGATTAAAGCTAAAAGAGGTTTTCCGATGACGATGCAATTCTGTCAGAGACAGTGAAATACTCAGAAGAGCAGTTGCACGGAAAGGACAGTGTCCCGAAAAGGAAATAAGATGAACATAAAAAAATAAGGGTAATGGAAAGTTTCTAACAACCCTACCACAACAAAGGTCAAAATTTAATAATGATTGTGGTGTTGCTCAGGCTGCTAAATACTGCATTTTCGGGCGTCATTAGAGCACAGTTAATAAAGTCATTTCATGTAACAATGAATAAACTAGGCACTCATCTTTTCGTGTTTCCCACGCTGGTCTCGTTGTAAAATCATGGATCAATCGTCGAAAATCTAGGTGGTGATATTTCGAAACTCGGATGCAAAGAGATCTATGTTCTACTCTGCGATATTCAAAAGTTTTTTAGATGCGCTTCACAAACCATTCTTGAAGATTACACTTTTGCAGGATAACGGTGATGTAAAAAAAGCAATCAGCACACCGAATTTAAGTTACACTTCTTTTTTATTACTTTTGTTGCAATATCACGTAACACATACAACATCACTTCGCAATACAAAACATACTTGAAGACATCTTCCTCACTGTTAAAGTTCATATTTTATAAGCTGACTTCAATACGCGTCTTTCTAACATGACGTCCAAGACTTGACTTTACCAAGGTCTGACTCTCTAACTAACTAATAATCGCTTACGCGCCCAAAAATCAGAGTTACAAGTACGTCAAAGATCATAGTGATAAAAGAAAGAATACACATAAGAATAATATCATTGCAATATAAACATATCGATGTATCAAAAATGAAATCAAATCTGAATTTTATCTCAGAAACATGTTCAGGTGAGGTGCTGTAACGGTTACGTAATTCAAGTACCATTACAAGTTTTAGAATTAAACCAGACGATGCTGAGGAAATTAGATTGGGGAATAAGAGAATAAAGTATTCGATGTGAACTGCGATTTGGGCGGCTGGAGCAGAGATGATATAAACTGCAGACTGGCAGTAGAATAAGCTGTTTCTGAATAAGAGGAATTTGTTAACAGTAAATATAAATTAAATGTTAGGAAATGAAACGTAAACGAGGCTTGAAATGCTCAAGACTCAAAGAAATCAATGACATTAGCTGCCAGAGGGTACTGATTTAAGTCAACGGGGAAAGTCATTTTTGTCGGACTGGAATTCGAGCCTGGGTATTCTTCCTAGGAGGGAGACGCTGACCGCTACGCCATCTGAACACAGTTTACGGCACAACAGCACAGACAACCCTAGCATGCGTTCCGTAAGACCCGTACATTAATGATGTTCAGCCCCTTGTCCATTATCCTCATTATACATGGCATTTCGCCGGTACTCGAAAGTGTTCGAGCTTGGTGTGCATCTGCACGGTAATGATCCTCGCCTTAATTAGATATGTGGTGTCTGTTTTATCGGACATGTCTGTAAGAACAAGGGGCACTACATCAGTAACTTGTGGGTAAGCTGAGAATTTTGGTCTGACGGGAGGGATGCTAGGGTAGTCAGCGAAGTTGCGATAACAAATATGTCTGGGTAGCGCAGGGTCAGCGCTTCAGCCTTCTGTAAACAGGAGACCTGGGTTCGAATCCCAATCTAGCTCAAATTTTCAATTTTCCCCATTGATTTATATCGATGCCTACTGGCAGCTAGTGTCTTTAATTCCTCTGCGTCTTGATTCACAGTGGCTGCAGGATCAAGATGGAGTCTATTCTTCGGACATGTCCGAAAGAACAGACATCATATATATTTGAAGTGTTGTTCTTGTACAGAAGACTGCTGAAGATGATGTGGGTAGATGGAAGAACTAATGTGGAGGAACTGAAAAGAGTTCGAGCGAAAATAAATCTATGACTTGCCCTGACTAAACGAAGAGATCGGTTAAAATAGTATATTCTGAGGCAAATGGTTCAAATGGCTCTGAGCACTATGGGACTTAACACCTGAGATCATCAGTCCCCTATAACTTAGAACTACTTAAACCTAACTAACCTAAGGACTTCACACACACATCCATGCCCTAGCCAGGATTCGAACCTGCGACCGTAGCGGTTGCGCAGTTCCAGACTGTAGCGCCTAGAACCGCTCGGCCACAACAGCCGGCTATTCTGAGGCATTAAAGACAAATCAGTTTTGTACTGAAAGGAAATATGGACGGGGGTGGGAGGGGGGGGGTTGGAGAAAGGGGGAGCAGAACTATGGAGAGAGACCAAGGTTTGACTACAGTTAGCAGGTTCAGATGGGTGTAGGCTGCAGTATTTATGCGGACATGAAAAGGCTTGCTTAGGAAAGACACGTGGAGAACAGCATCAATCCAGTATTCAGACTGAAGAAAACAACGACTACTTATTATCTACGCATCATTGTCTTCTGATAGGAATTGTTTGCTAACCCACAAAAGCTACTAGATTATGTTGGGAATGTCTTCAGCGTGCATCAATTAAACGCATTGCTCCTTGCAGTAAGAGCCCTTTCCAAATCACAGACGGAGCTTTTATGAGTCCTGTGGCCCTGTAATTGGAATAATCATTTAGTTATGCATGACGGGTGTACGATGTGTTATTTTGTAGTCACTTTATTGAAGGAAGGAAGATCAAACATTCCGCCTATAACGAAGTCATTAATTAAGGAGCTCAAGTTCAGACTGGGGAAGAGAAACTGACAGTGTTCTTTACATAGAAGTCATACATATAGTTTGTCTTTAACGATTTAAGGACGCCATAGAAAATTTAAATGTGAACAGTTGGACGGTGTCTGAACTAGTGTCCTAGAGAATGCGAATCCCTTGTCACTCCAAAAGAAATGCACGAATTGTCACACTACGTTGGGATAGGGTAAGGAAGTGTTTGCAGAGTACTGAAAATGTTGGCGTTAAAAAGTTTTGTGCCAGGTGGGTTCCCAGGATGATGACAGTGGCTCACAAAGAAACAAGAAAAACGGTATGCAGCGAACTTTTGGAACAGCACGAGAATGGTGGAGATTAATTTCTTGGAAGAAACATGGCTGCATCATTTTTCATCAGAGATGAAGAGGCAGTCAATGGAGTGGCATCATGCAAATTCACCCAAGAAAAAAAAATTCAAAACCACACCTTCTGCTGCAAAAGTTATGGCTACGGTGTTTTTCGATTCCGAAGGACTCTTGCTTGTGGACATCATGCCAAGTGGAACCACCATAAATTGTGATGCATATGTGACGACACTGAAGAAACTTCAAGCTCGACTGAGTCGTGTTCGACCACATCGGCAAAAGCAGATGTTTTGCTCTTGCACGACAATGCACAGCCACATGTCAGTCAACAAACCATGGAAGCGATCACAAAACTCGGATGGACAACACTGAAACACCCGCCTTACAGTCCTGATCTGGCTCCATGTGACTATCATCTCTTTGGGAAACTGAAAGAATTTCTTCGTGGAACAAGGATTGAAGATGATGACTCCCTTGTGCACGCTGCCAAACAGTGGCTCCAACAGGTTGGTCCAGAATTTTACCGTGCAGGTATACAGGCGCTAATTCCAAGATGGCGTAAGGCAATTGAGAGGGATGGAAATTATGTGGAGAAATGAAAATATTGTTCCTAAAGGATGTATCTACACACTGTAAAACTTTCAAACATGTAGAATAAAAGATGGATTTTAAAAAAATCGTGTGCATTTCGTTTGGAGTGATCCTCGTATCACCGCTGCATATCTCAGACAGAAGTTACGTTGTTCGAAATGCATTGTGCGAAATCTAGCACGGTATATGAAACTAAAGAAGGAACAGTTGGGCGTGTTTCATGACATGCGCGTTAGCTTAGCTTGGTTTGGTTTCGTCAGTTACTTTCGTCATCAAATGGCTTTTCGCCCACCGCGAATCCAAAGAACTCGTCATACATGTGAAACTCAGCGTACAACCTGTGAACAGTAAATATTGTGTATGAATTGTTGGCATGCGTTGCAGTTGGCCCAACGGCAGTCCATCATCGTTCGTGAAGTTTTTTAGTTGCATATTTTCTGTGCAGCAACTCTGCTGAGAGTGAACTGGAGCGATGTACGTATATGAAATTCTGTTCCAGACTTCGATAAACTGGAACGGAATGTGACAATATGCCGCATTGGAAGTACAGAAACAGTGCATTATCTAAGAGTTACGTGTGCTTTTGGTACAAACGTTTCAATGACGGTCAAGACTGCGTGGAAGATGTGGGAAGGCCAAGAAGACCTGGGCTGCTTATAAACTTGCAACAGAAAAGTTTCTGAGCGTGTATTATGTTCGCAGTTAGCGCCTCACGGCCTGAGTCCTGAACAGAACGGTGTCATGAAGGGGACTTGCGGAGAGCTAGTCGGCATGATGGATGGTAATCCCATTTTTCCTGAACGGGCCTTTCGCGATGCTTGAAACACAACAATTGATCGAAGGAAACAAAAAATAGAATTGTCGAGCCCAGGTCACCGAAATCCAAAGAGGTTATAAGCAAGAAGACGTTCAATGCTGATTGTCTAGTTTGATATTCTAGAGGTGATTCGAACGGAACCTACCTGAAGGTATGTGGTCTCCCAGGTGGACATCTTGGATCGCCTCCTGAAGAGGATCAGATGTGTTCTTCCGCAATATATCACATATGGATCTAGGTGCCTGTTGCAGGATTATGCTTGGCCCCATACCCCTGTAGCATTCACCAGTTCGTGGCCCAATAGGAGGATTGTTTTCCTTCATCGCACCCTAGACCAGTTTTCCTTTCTTGAAGAACCCATTAAATGACAAATTCTGTTACGATATTCCGGACATCAGATGCAGTGTCCACGGCGAACTCAACCGTTGGTTTCTTCCAAGGTATTCGAAATCTCTATTCGAACCATCTGAAATGCGTAATAGAGGAATGTGGTTCGCTGGTTGGACAATGACCTGTATTTCTCAGTACACAGATCTCTGTTCAAGCAAGTAAACCTTTAATCGTACTTACTGATTACAAGTTAGTCATGACTAAGCAGCTGTAAGCATCATGATTAATTCATGAGTACCAGCTGCTTTGTGTTTTAAATGTGTGGCGATCTATTTATACTGATCGTACTGGATAAATGGCCATCTGATAATATCAGAAAATGAATATGTGATGATGATACCAGTCGTTGGAACTGTTAGTGGGAGCTAAAGAAATGACTGTGACTGATAAAAAAGTTATGTAGTTAAAAACTAACGATCATGCTCGGAGCATTTAATAGAAAATATAAATAAAATCTTTGAAGCTGTTTAACGTTTAATAATATGAAAAGTACATTAGGGTGAAGATTTTTTTATATATAAATATAGCTTAGACTGAATAGCTTCATATTTCATGTATGTGGAGAAAAAATGTTATCCTTTGCACAGTCTGATCTGATACACAACTAGAATCAGCCTTGCCTCGAGGAGGAATGAAACGGCAAACTTGTAATCTGTTGTCGTTATCTGCTTGCCATAGAATGAATCAGACTAAAATATATCCCATTTCACGAAAAATTTAGAAACTACAACATTATTATAAATCAATCCTCTCTCTTCCGACTTTAATTGAGTCCCCCAAACGGCAGGCACTAAAATATTAGTGTGAGTGAGACAAGAGAAGTGCACTGCGTTTTTATAATTCACAGATGGCGCTGACACGAAAGCTCCATTGGAACACAGAGGCGGCTGCATGTCCAATTACACAAAAACAGATTCCACTTGCAGGCAGATTTTTGACTTACTGCCAGACTATATTCGGAGACCAGTTACTCACAATGCATCTGTCACCGTGTCATTAAGTGGTTCGAATTAAGAGATTTTCAAAACTACGAAAGGTGACACCATCTCGCGTGCTGAAACAGCGAGAGATGAGATTGGAATGTTCTAATTTTTTGACGTCTCCAAGGAAGAGTTATAAAGCTTCCGCTATTCCTGATCTACAAAAACGATTTAGTAGACAATCTGAGCAGCACTCAAATTGTTTGCAGATGATGCTGCTGTTTACCGTATTGTAAAGTCATTACATGATCTAAACAAACTGCAGAATGATTTGCACAAGCTATCTGTGTGGAGCGAAATGTTGCAATTGACTCTAAATATTCAAAAGTGTGAAATCATCCGCATGAGTACTAAAAGGGATCCGCTAAATTTGGATTACACGGTAGATCACAAAAATTTCAACTAAATAAAGGGGAGTAAAATTACAAATAACTTAAATTGGAACATCGCATCGATAATGTTGCTACGAAAGCAAAACTAAGATTGCGATTTATTGTCAGAACACTTAGAAAATGTGACAGGTCTATTAAAGAGACTGTTACACTACGCCTTTCCGTCCTATTCTGGAGTATTTCTGTGCGGTGTGGGACCCGCTTCTGCTAGGATTGAGGGAGGACATCTAAAAAGTTCAAATATTTACTTAGTTTTAGTTCTTCAAGATGAGTGAATTGTGTAATACTTTTATGTCACTAGGCACAGACTCCTATTAATATGGTAATCTTAATTTATCTGTACTATTTTTGTCTATAACTCCGATTATTTCTCAGTTTTTCATTTGGTCCATATTCATTGAAAAAACGAGGACTGTACAATAATGTAACTCCTGTAAGCTCATGTTATTTTACTCATTCAACTTAGTTACGTCATTTTATCTGGAATAAACGCCGCTTTTTCCAAAGAATTAATCTAGTTTGTAGATGTTATGGATATGAGAGTTAGTTATATAATACATTAACGTCTGGACGCCTTTAATTTTATGTTTATTAATATTATAATCTCAATCAGAAACGACCACAATCAGAGCATCAGGCATTACAGAGATAGAAAAAATAGAACGTAAAATACTCTGAAAGTTTTTGGAGCAGTACACAGAGATGGCGTATGGATGAAGAGACCAATCAAAGAATTATACGAATACACAGACCGGCTCACAGACGTGATCAGAAAACGCTGACACAGAAAATGCACTATAAGAGAAACAAAAAGCTTACTATCATATCTACAGCAGAATACAGAAGAAACGAAAGTGCAGTATGAGCAAAAACATAGACATTTTAAGAGCATAGTGAGAGAAGCCCACCAAAATTCCTGGGATATATTGTCAAACAATGAGAACGATCTGCAAGGTAGACACCAGATGGCTTATAACTCCTTAACCAGTTTAACAGACAGGAAAAATATTGAGCATGATTACACATAACAGACACGGAAACTTTACTATTATGGGTAAAAAACATGGTAAAATTAAACAGAAATTGACCAGGTCAGAGAACAAGATGATGAAATGTACCAAGAATGCAATATTACACTGCAGGTGATACAAGAAATATTAAAATTCGCCCAGATAGCCTTGAGTGTAAGACGCCGCTTCCACGCAGGCCCCAGACTGAATCTGCCCGGAAGATTAACAGAGAGGGTCTCTGTGCTGCCTAGTGTGGATATGGCTTTTAGGCGGTTTCCACTAGATGAATGCTGCGCTGGTACCGAAGTCCAGCTTCATTTACACGATTTGCAAACATTTAGAAAACTTTCTCTAACTTTTACATGAGTCACACTAGAGACAAACAGCAGGGATGCCCATATTCTGCACTGAGAAAAAATGGGGTAGTGACAAAAAGATCATCTGGCCACCTCTTAAACTAGTCATGCCAAATTCGTAAATAACTATGCCGACCCTGTGCCAATGCAGGACAGGGCACAAGTGAAAGAAGAGTCAGAGAAGATACAAGAAGCATTAAAGCAGATGAAGAATAGAAAAGCAGGAGAGCCTAACAATATTAAGGTAGAACGTACCATGTGTAGAGGATTAATGTTAGAATTTAGGCTGTTGCTCTTATGAAGTGTATGTACTAATGGAAAGTGATACTCGACTCATAAAGAGTGGTGCAAGTTATATCACTCTGTAACAAAGGAACTAGAAATGCTTGTGAAAATTACAGATGAATTACTCTGTTGTACACTCACTATAAATTATATCCACGAATAAATAACAACAGACTGGAAAGAACAGGTGACACCCTTTTACTGGAGGAACAAAATTATTTTAGAAGAGAACAATCATGAAGTGACAATATAACAGAAGTGTGGTAGGTAACTGGGAAGGAACGACAACGTAATCCGGAGACTCATATAGCATCTGCAGACTACGAAAAAGCCTTCGACAAAATTAATAGGTACTTTTAGTGGAAAATAATGAAAATACGAGGTTACCCTAAAAATTTAATACAAGTGATACGAATTTTGCGTTTAAATAACGAGATTTAAATTAATACAGGCAAAGAGAGAACACTACCGGTACTAGTTAATAGAGGAGTACAACATGCACGCAGTCTCTCACCCACTTTATTTAACGTATGCCAGTGTTAGACGATGAAAAAAGAAATTAACACAGGAATAAAAGTAATTTCTAGAAACACAGATTTAAATACTGTGCTGTTTGTTGATGTCCCAATAATTTTACAAGAGACGGAGGGTGGCTCACAACTTTCTCTACATGGCTTGGACTGAATAGGCAAACCCTACAAATTGAAAATATCGGAAGAAAAACGGGATATCAGAATGGAAAAAGCATATTGGAAAAATGTGGGCACAAAGAATAGTCAAACATGTAACAGGTTAAAGACCTAAAGAAATGAGAGATACAGGAAGACCAAATAAAAAGTTCCTTTTTTGAAGCGGTACAGACTTTATGCCTACTCCTTGAAGTAAAAAAAAAAGAAGAAGAATAAGACTATTTGGATAACCGAATGACACGGTGAACACCATATCCGCAATTTTGCATCTCTACGTGGTCAAATAGCCAGTTATTGGTTTCAGCAGAATAAGACATACCTGAAGAAGCTTATAGGATTTCCTTCTTTGTAGCTGAAAGCGTTGACTAATTTTTTATCCGGTGGGGCTATAATCATGTAAGAAGATCTCGTGGGATAAAAGACCACTACAGATGCATTCTAATTTTTTTCTTATTCGTTTGTGACTAAAATAAAATAAAATTTACACTGCAGGCGTAGATGTCTTAAATACTGTACATTCAAGGACGGCAGAACGGTGAATTGTATTCTGCTCTTTCAAGATCATATCTTGCGTGTAACTACTGCCCCGTCTCTACAAGAATCAGCCACTCTAAGCAAAGCAACAATAAGGCATGTAATTCAGTTTGAACGAGACACTCGATGACATGGAAGGACTACGAAAACATGGACTTAGCGGTCGTTAGGCCACCTCACTGTCCAATTTTTGGTCGGCTGTGTCATTTCAGCTCTGATTAAAGATCTTTTTACCGACTCGTCGACAGTTAACGGGCGTGGACATGATCAGCGGTGTGGAACCGTCCGTTAGACGTTTCTCGCGGGACGCAGAAGACGAGGTAAGGTAAGAAAGAAACCGCATTTTGACGATGACTCTTCTGCGTAAGCCCAACAGAGGCAGGGAGGCAAGGACTCCGTTTTTACGTGATAATGACAAATAAGGCATAATACTGACGAGTATTGGAAACGCTACTGTGATTCCTAACTTTGCAGATTACCATTAAAGTAGAAACAGAAGTGCGACCTCCGATAGCCGAGCTCGCTATTATACAACATTTATTGTAATGACCCGTTTCACCAAAGCACGTTGCCATCAGAGGATCTGTAAGGCAAAGATCAAAATATTCAAGCACCACGGAATCAGATGTAAAGGAGCGTAATACAATTTTACTTATACCTGGAATATACCATGTGATACATCATACCTTCTGTACTTCATTTCATTAAATCTTGAGCACATTAATATTATACCATGTCATATCACAGAACCATGCTTCATGAACATGAGGCAATAGTAAATAAGAGAGTTAAGCATAAAATAGCTATTACATAAAATAATGTGAATGTTGCACGGATCATAAAAGCTTATGCCCGTATATTAGCAAAATGAAGACTGAGATTCTCAAGTAAATATAGACGTTACAATCAGCTGTCTTCATCTTAAAGTGTTCATCTTACTGAGTAAATATACGTACGGATTTTTCAGGAGGCATCCGATTTCAGCAAAGGAAAGAAAGGCGAGGACGCGTGTAACGTAATTAAAGGCGTTACGACTCACGTCGACAAAATACTGGTTATATTGTTTGTCAAACTCATCTTATTTGGCTACCTGTTTCGGCGATTTACTATGTCATCTTCAGGCCCCTGACCGACGTGCTGGTCAAAACAGGAGCCAGCGTTCAAATATTGGTATCTGTAGATTCCTGCTTGCTACGGAGGACATCGAGAGGGTGCAAAGAAGGGCAGCTCGTTTTGTATTATCGCGTTATAGGGGAGAGAGTGTGGCAGATATGATACACGAGTTGGGATGGAAGTCATTACAGCATAGACGTTTTTCGTCGCGGCGAGACCTTTTTACGAAATTTCAGTCACCAACTTTCTCTTCCGAATGCGAAAATATTTTGTTGAGCCCAACCTACATAGGTAGGAATGATCATCAAAATAAAACAAGAGAAATCAGAGCTCGAACAGAAAGGTTTAGGTGTTCGTTTTTCCCGCTCGCTGTTCGGGAGTGGAATAGTAGAGAGATAGTATGATTGTGGTTCGATGAACCCTCTGCCAAGCACTTAAATGTGAATTGCAGAGTAGTCATGTAGATGTAGATGTAGATGTAGATGGCGATCACTTCAACCATCGTCTGCCGACAGGAATGACAGAGAAAATAGAGAAGATCCAAAGAAGAGCAGCACGTTTCCTTACAGGTTCATTTAGTAAGCGCGAATTCGTTAGGGAGATCCTCAGTGGAAGACACCGCAAGGGAGGCGTTCTGCATGGCTTTATGATCTACTCTTAAAGTTCCGAGAGCGTAGATTTCTAGAAGAGTCAGCCAATATATCGCTTCCTCCTACGTGTATCTCGCGAAAAGACTGTAAAGGTGAATTTTACCAACAATCATTCTTCCCGTGCATCATTCGTGCCAAGCAGGAAATGAGGAAAGTGACAAGTGGCTTGCGCAGTATAGCTGTAGATGTAGAAACAGGCAAACTATTAAATTATTGCTGCAGGTCGGTTATCGTGTTGTCATCCTAGAACTGTAGCAGGAGACGTAAGCTCGGCAGGAAAGTCCACTATTTCTAAGATCCCACCCCGCCAACCCCGCACCCCATAGAAAGAAAACTGGTTTCGTCAAGGAGTTTCATGAAAGAGTATAAAACTTCAAGCTACGAGCGTCACTACAAAAGAAATGCACACTATTTTTGTAAAAATACAGTTTTCATTCTACATGTGTGAAAGTTTTACAGTGTGTAGATACATCCTTCCCGCTTGTTTTCAAACTTAGTTCAACTTGTCTACGTGAGTGCCACCGTCACAGCATGTCTTCAAGATGGCTGCTACACTTGATGTTCGTCAGAAGCAAAGTGCTGTCATAGAATTCCTGTGCTGTGAAAACGAGACAGTGAGAATCATCCGCAAGAGGTTGTACAGTTAGTCGGTGGGCAAGTAGGTTACGTGATGAAAGCGGGCGCGGCAGTATTGAGGATTGTCCTCGCAGAGGCAGGCCTCGCACTGCACACACTCCAGACAATGTGCCGAGATTTAACGAAATGGTGACTGCTGACAGACGCCTCACAGTGAACGAATTGTCACGCTACGTTGGGATAGGGTAAGGAAGTGTTTGCAGGGTACTGAAAGTGTTGGCGTTAAAAAGGTTTGTGCCAGGTGGGTTCCCAGGATGGTAACAGTGGCTCACAAAGAAACAAGATAAACGGTATGCAGCGAAGTTTTGGAATAGTACGAAAATGGTGGAGATGAATTTCTTGGAAGAATTGTGACAGGTGATGAAACATGGCTGCATCATTTTTCATCAGAGACGAAGAGGCAGTCAATGGAGGGGCATCATGCAAATTCACCCAAGGAAAAAAATTCAAAACCACACCTTCTGCTGGAAAAGTTATGGCTACGGTGTTTTTCGATTCCGAAAGACTCTTGCTTGTGGACATCATGCCAAGTGGAACCACCATAAATTGTGATGCATATGTGACGACACAGAAGAAACTTCTAGCTCGGCTGAGTCGTGTTCGACCGCATCGGCAAAAGCAGGATTTTTGCTGTTGCACGATAATGCACGGCCACATGTCAGTCAAAAAACAATGGAAGCGATCACAAAACTCGGATGGACAACACTGAAACACCGGTTTACAGTTCTGACCTGGCTCCATGTGACTATCATCTCTTTCGGAAACTGAAAGACTCTCTTCGTGGAACAGGGTTGGAAGATGATGACTCCCTTGTGCACGCTGCCAAACAGTGGCTCCAGCAGATTGGTCCAGAATTTTACCGTTCGGGTGTACAGACACTGGTTCCAAGACAGCGTATGGCAGTTGAGAGGGATGGATATTATGTGGAGAAATGAGAATATTGTTCCTAAATAATGTACCTAAACACTGTACAACTTTCGAACATGTAGAATAAAAGATGGATTTAAGAAAATAGGGTGCATTTCTTTTGGAGTGGCCCTCGTACCTTACCTTCTACGCTGCTACTCATTTACACATTCCGTGGCACGCCTCGATTGCCAGCAGTAGGGGGGGGAGCGCGCAAGGGCGAGTTCCACGAAGATCCGCCACCTTATCAACGGATTAAAAAGAAAAGAAAAGTGCCGGGAAATGTAGAGAGCTGTTTGCTCCCCTAAGATTAGAGGTAGCTAAGCAAAAGACTGGATAATGCAATGTTTTGCATCACTAATTACCGTAATTAGTTGCCGTTTCAGTCAAACATGAGCATAGAGGGTTCGTGAGGGCTCGCAGCAGCGACTCGGGCAAGCAAGTAATGAAAATGATGTAATTCGAGGTTCATTAGGCAAGGTTAATTAGTAATCAACGCCATTATAGAGCCCTGAGGATGTATAACGGCAAAATCGTTTCGGTAAGCTGCAAGGCCCCTTTCTTTCTTCCTCCCTGGCAGTCCCCAGTGTCCTGTTGCGCAGCCGGATAAAGACAAGTCCTGTATCAAGCGGTGCTGCTATAATAGGCTTTAATGTTCCGGTTTCTTTTTAATTAAGCCATTTCGGGTAGGGAGCAGGGGATGGGAGGGAGATGTTCTCTAGCTGGCGAAAGAAAACAAAAGTTGAGACGTCTTTAAGGAACAAACTCTGAACACCAGCTATGCAGCCTTCAGTCTTAAGAGTTTGGATGAATAGGTGATGCTGCTGGACAGTGATTCGAGACTCATTCCTCCATAATATGGGTTCAGTGCGTAACGCAGCGCTATCTCACTCGACGGTGGTTAAAACAATGGGCTCACATTTCGCAGTAGCAGGTGTCCAAAATTTCATAAACAATTTTAGTCGAATTTCAGGATGGTTTCTCACTTCCCTTGTCCTCTACCAACTGGTACAGTCAGGGGCGTAAGTACAGTCACGCAGGAATTGGGGAATACCTAATGTTGGACCACGTGCTATATGCCTGCCATCATGGCAGCCAGGCATTATCTCAACGAAGTGTCTCTCCCACACCGTTTCTCATAGCCAACCCCCTCCCCCCGCAATAATACACATACTGCATTACACCTTATACTGGGCGCTTCACTCTTTCTTGAGATAAAAATGAAACAACGTAAATATAAACACAAAATATTTCCTATGAAACCTAGTTATCATTTATATGTTGAAACTGTCAGTAGTGGGGGTGGTCTGTTTGTTAGGGGGTGCTCAATTACGAGATTATGAGTTCCTATACGAAAATTAGCAGCAACATATTTGGTGACAACCTAAAAAATGCGATGAAAGAAATAGAAAGCAACCGCACATAAAACTGCACTGACTCTCTCTTGATCTCACCCATGATCACTCGAAAATCACAACAGCGTTAAAAATTGTCAGAGGTCCTAAAATTTTCAGTTAAAATACGACCAAGACAAGATTAAAACTAAAATAGATTAACAGGAATATGGGGCTGGCCGATAGCTTACAAAAAAAAAAAAAAACAGAGATGAACCAGTTTCATATAGTAAAAACGTCGTTCTAAAATTTCAGGGACACTGCACATAATCCTAAAAGGCGTACCACACTATTCTCATTGTAATTTACAATAGAGAGCAAATCGGACGAAAAATCAGCTGCTCTTCTATTGTTCGAATACAAAATACAATCCAATAAAACTTGGTGTGCCAACGGTTTTGCGCAGTGGTAACACCGTTTCCTTCAGATCACCGAAGTTAAGCGCTGTCGGGCTTGGCTAACAATTCTGTGGGTGACCTTTCGGGTCTGCGAAGCGGTGATGGTAAGTGGGGTACACTCAGCCTTTGTGAGGACAACTGAGGAGCTAACTGATTGAGAAATAGCAGTTCTAGTGACGAATACTGACAACGCCCGGAGAGCGGTGTGCTGACCACATGCCCCACCAAATCCGCATACAGTGACGCCTATCGGATGAGAATTACATGGCAGTCGGTCGGTACAGTTGGACCTTCGGAGGCCTGTTCGGACGGAAAGGAAACAATGTGGCGCACCATGATCTGCACGCTCCAAACACCACACATTGGAGTGTTCTCTCCCAGAGCAGGAACCATACGTCACAGAGCTGTGTTGTATGCGAAGAGTGAGAAGGAACTCATCTCGTCTATATGGCTTGAAGGAGGTGCACCATGGCCGAGTTGTAGACTTCACCAGACGCTGTGCCACTCATCTTCCCATCAACGCGAGTTGACAATATGCAGGCAGATTGCACACTGAACGAGATAAGGGTCGCGACACGCCTCATTGGTTGATACACTCATTATTTCATTCCCTTTAATACTGAAGTGCCTTGGCGCCCAGCAGAAAAACACCTCTCTCCCCAGTCTATAAGTGGAGAATTGTGTTCTGGGTATCCTGGACTACTTTGTCTTCTGAGTACAAGTGCTGTAGAAACTGAAGTGCCATCAGGGAATCGGAACAGACGAGGAATCCAGCAAACACGAAACATCTCATCTGCTCCAGCGCCCTCAAAATTGCGTATAATTCGGGATCGAGGACAGGGCAGTTTTGACTTGAAGAAAACGAATCTTGAGAACACAACAGAGCAGCCAGTTGTGGTGCTCATTTAAAATGTCGTAAAATATCGTATTAAAAATGTATGCAAGGATGCCTTCTTAACTGTACTGCACTAAATCTAAAATTACTCTGGGCCTTTGCAGTAGCCAGAGTGGCAGCCGGTTCCAACCCTGGATTTGGTCCTGTTGCCCCGCTCCAAGTGATTCCAGCTCCCGCTATTCGCTTGTAGCAAACGTCCTCATAGCTCGTTGACGACTAAAGAAAAGGCATTCCACAGCTGGACGAGCAACAGTATGATAGTGGTGAACTTGGAGCAGCGAGCATCTTATACGTTTCGACGCACCATGCGAAGTCGCCGCCAGTGATGGCTTCCCAGCCTGCCCTACAGGTAGCCAGCCTGATACTGCCATGATGGACAGCTTAGGTAAGAAGGCCCCGCTGATACGTACGCTGTGCACCCATAGTCTAGCCGCGATCTCACCAAAAAGTCATTATCTGCTGCTGTTACGACGAGTTTTGTCAGCTGTTGGTTGCCACACCTGTAAGTAGTCTGTTTTGGTTTTTATGTTGGTAACGCCACGCAGCGCTTTATATGAAAATCACTGACTGTGCTGTGTGTAGTCTGTAGCTGGCTTGCAGTGTTGGAATATTCGCTATTGTAGTGTTGGGCAGTTGGCGTAGCGTTGCGCAGTTGGCGGTGAGCCGCCAGCAGTGGTCGATGTGGGGAGAGAGATGGCGGAATTTTGAGGGCGGACGATTTGGACGTGTGTCCATCAGAAACAGTAAATTTGCAGTACTGTATACCATGAACTGATATATATATATATATATATATATATATATATATATATATATATATATATATATATATATATATATATGATGACTTTTGAATATTATTAAGGTAAATACATTGTTTGTTCTCTATCAAAGTCTTTCATTTGCTAAGAATGCCCATCAGTAGTTAGGATCATTTATTAAGCTGGTAGTATTGGCGGATGCTGTATTGCAATAATTTGAGTAACGAAGATTTTTGTAACGCAAGTGATTCATGAAAGGTATAGACTATTGTTAGCCAGGCCATTCTTCTCTGGGGATTACTGAAAGTCAGACTGCGTTCCCGTATCTGCATTGTTTTCTTTAGTATACTATTTTTTTCCTTGTGGGTATGTCCTGTTTAGATGTAAGTTATTGCATTTGCTGCTGCTGTTAGCCAGGCATAATGCTACTGAATTCCACTTTGTATTACTCTGTTAAGCCAGTTTTACTACTCATTTATTATTCTTGTTTGCTGCACATTGCCTTACATTAGTTGTAATATTGGATTTGCTTTGCTAATTTAGATATTCTGCTGCTTGCTTTGCCAATTTGCATTGTTTTTGTCATTGCTGTTTTTGTTAATTGTTTTGTACTGCTGCATTGCCTCGTCCCTTAGTTTATCTGAGCTCAGTAGATTTAAGTTAGCTTAAGAGGGGGGGATACTATATAAGAAACTACCTATGGAGAAAAGGTAAAGAATGCATTGAGAAGTTATATAAAAATGATTTGGGCCAAAATGAGTAGTGTGCAATGAAGAACAATTATTTTGAAAGAGGATATGAACAATAAAAGTAGGGTTTAGGGACAACAGGTTTAGGTAGGATTTTCTTAGGAACAAGTGATAAGATAATGGAAAATAAATAATCAGGTGAGAAATATGTGAACATATAAATACAGAAAGCATGATTAGATAGGATTTTTCTTGCGGGAACAAATTTTGAAATAAGAGGAAAGATCTGTGGAATTAAATTTTTGGTTGGACTGCAGTACCAAATGTTATACTGAAAACAAACTCTGTCCTTTCCTATTGTGTTGTTCCGTTATGTATTTGTATACCTATGTTTTTGTATTCTTCCTGTCTTTATGTGTTTATCTGAGAAGAGTTATGTCGTAGAATTTTTCTAATAGTATGATATTTACTTTGGAAAGATGTTTAGACATTATTTGTTCTGTTCTGTTTTAATGCTCATGTCGGTAGTGAATGTTTCGAAAGCTTTTCTCATTATTTTATGTATTTACGAATGTCATAATTCCTGTAACACTGATTATTTCTATTCTTTTGTAAGGCCTGCATTACTACAAATGTTATCTGTATTATTATGTTCTTTAATGATGTATTTTGTACCGTTGTAATTGTATTCTCATGTTATAAAATTGACACCAGTTCATCAAATTAAGTAACTTGTAAGAAATCATTTCAGTGCACACATTCGTGTTGGTCATAGTGTATGCACAATATGTGAAAAGTTGGGACTGTTAGTGTTTGCACATGCGTTAATAATTCAGCAAGGAACTGGTTAACAGCATTGCTGGTTCTAAGGACAATTCTAAAAAATTTGTGAGTAGACAAGTGATGGTTTATGGACTTGCTATATTGTCCGCAAGACTCTTCGACGGTGATTGTGCACCAGCACAGTAGCAACAGATGGAGATTATTGTTAGTCAGGGCCATTCGTTTGTGGGGATTATCGGAAGTCACATTGCGTTGCGCTAAAAATATTGTGTCAGTTTAGCGATGATCAGAATAAGTAAAGAGAAAAATGTCTGAGTAAGTTCAGTTTTGCTCAGCGGTTTGAAAATCAAATAACGTAAGAGGTTATCAGCAAAGTAATTCATAAATTTTTCTAAGGGGAGGTTTCAAACCACAGTTACATAAAGTTGGTGCAGTATCGTTAAAGATGTACAAGGTGTCGCAATAGGAATGGTCAATATTCCGGAGGATGACAGGAATGATGATTCGGAGCAAAACAGTGTAGTAACCATGGGTTCTAAAACACATCTCTTGAGGCATATGAGCATTTCTTCATCTTCGATACTGTGAAACAAATCTCCTCTATGACTTCCATATAATGAGAGGTGATAGTAAGGATTAAAACAATAAAAAATGTCCATTAAATTTGGGCTCTAAAGTGCATCCGTTAAGAGGTATGAGGACCTGTTCATCTTCGCTACTGTGGAACACATCTCTTCTACTGAAAACGTGCTCACAGCACGTAAGGTACGCATTTTGTAGCCCATGTTTACCAGACAATTTTTTATTGTTTTGGATCACACTACCTCCTTCCAAAACATGTAAAGCAAAGAGCGTGCAGTAGAAGAATTTGTTCCACAGTATGGAATATGAAAAGGTGCTCATAACTCTCAAGGTATCAATTTAGATTGCATTTTCACTACATTTTTTGCTTGGAATGACCGTTTCTGTCATACCCCTGAGTAATTACCATTTCACCCGAGATAACCTGCATAATGTTCATATCTCCAATCATTCTTAATCAACATGTAAGGTATACGGACGGCCCTTTGAAAATGTCGCATCTCAGTAGATTTTTTTCTGTACTCTCTCATAACCCGAGACGAGGAGGGCAAGGTGATCTGAAAACAAACAACAGTACAAGGACAAATGCGAGTCTTTTAATTTCATAGTTTAATTTATTATGCCCTATAAATTAATGTTCCAATGCGGTTGTCTGCTTACCCTTCACTGAATGGTTAACAATGTGACTGCAGTTTTCTGCCTGCGTACCTATGTACAGTATGACAGTAAACAAATTCTGGAGCAAACATTCCGCAAAACCGTTAATTCAGTTTAAAGTCCCCACTAACTGTTGGAAAACCCGATGTCGTTATTTGCGCTGGCCAACTCTAGTATTTACCGACGTAATTAAATGAACTGAATTTCTAAACAGGTGAGCGAAGTCAGTCGAATTACAGAGACACATCCGAGTAACGATTGATGGTTCTCTGTCCAAGCATTTGACACTACTGCGTAATACGCTAAGCGGTTTTATGAATTATTGTGTATTAATGCTATTAAATTTCTTTCCGTTCTTTATATACTGCTAGAAAGTGGCACAGAAAATACCAGTGATTTGCACAGTTGGGAACAGTTAGTAAGGCGTTAGTTTAGTTACATCGGGTATTTCTCTCGTCCTGTTCCTTACAATCGGAAAATTACTTTTCATTTACGATAAAGCAAAATTATAGCTTATATTTTTGTAGATTAAAAGTCTGAAATATTTTTGTTCGTAGAAATATGAGTTTCAGGAATTGTTTCCTACTAAAAACATTCAACAGCAAAGATCGTGTGAATATTTCTTTATTTACAACTGATTTCGACATCTTCAGGTCTTAAAAAATATTTTGTTATGATAGGTGTTCATTTTACGTTGGACCTCACGCCAAGTTGTCACTTTGATCAAAATTCGCACAAGACGGTTTTGAAAACGTGGACGGACGGACAGACAGATAGAAGGATAGGCAACAGTTTAATCCTATAAGGATTCCGTTTTTACCGATTGAGATATGAAACCCTAAAAAGGACTTATTTCTTGTATACTGACTGTAACAATAGGGATGAGGGTACATGCCACACGCACGCTGTGCTTTGTTGTCGTCCGCCCTCAATGTATTGATGAATGGAAAATTACCTTGGATGCCGTTTGGACTACCGATGACTTGGTTGGTCCCCACCAACCAGACCATGAGAGATATTCCTGCTTCGATGATTTTGCTTTTACGTTTTTCCACTGAGACGGACTTGTTATTACCATACTCTGGTATGAAGTCAAAGGGTTATAACAAGTTAATTATTCAGCTTAATAAACTGTCGAAATTCCTGATCTGATCTGTTTTACTACGAATGTCTAGAATTCCTCATATCTATGTCGCTACAAAATGAATTTTGTGGAACCGATAATTTCCAAAAGAAATGGTTTGTATCGTTATACAACACGTTTTGCTTAGTAACTGAAAGAGTGATGGACGCCAAGATGGGAGTTACACAAATTAAATTTTTGTGCACTCCTATTCCTTATATACGTAACGATCTATCAGTTAACATCACTGTAGCTAAGTATGTGCAATTTTCAGAGAAGTCACGTTCCTTATAATCGTCACAGGATAAGCAAAAGAAAAAATGTAACAGTGTTTTTCAAAAAAATATAAAAACCTTCTCTCGAAGTGTTCCCTCCCTTGATTTTGATGAAACACATTTTAATCTGTTACATACTACAAACAATAACACCAACAACAAATATAGCCCAGTAAAAGAAGTCAGGAAACAGGACTGATTGTTGTGGGGGGTTATGTACTGAAGAAATATTGACTGAAGGAAACATATTACTGCTCAAATAATTAATTTGAGCAATTATTATTCTTTGTATAGTTGTTTTTTTCGGTACAAAGGAAATCAAAATGTTAACATATTTAGTATATTTCAACTCATTAACGTTATATCGCGTACTTTTCTGAGTAAATCCTCACTTAAAAAAGTATTACTTCCCGTGAAGTATGCAGTTATAGAGATCGTATTTTTCATCTCCTGTCAGGAATTTTATCGCTCCCTCACAATAAGTATATCCTTCTAAGATCAAGAGGATTGGTTTTATCCACAGCTACAACGCTAGAAGAAATAATCGTGCACAAACAGATTTATACAGTTTCACAATAACATAAAATGACTCACAGATAGCACAGCAGATTTTAAATCTGGCCTAAAATAGTTTTCTCTGTGGCATTCCGAATTTTCAGTAGACGAGTAGCTTTTACAAACTGGTAGCAAAATTAAGTGCATCATTTGTTACATCAGTGGTACTGAAAACCAATATATCCATTCTTTTTAAATTTAAGCCATTGCGCTGTTTAGCAGCTTGTAAGTGGCCAAAAAACACGTTTACGAATCCTGTAAACTGGATAAAAGTTGTGCAAATGAGACATACAGCATCTAACTAACAAAAAAAATGAATACCTACTTTCAAAAATCAAGCGAAGTGCAAAAAAATTATTTTGCTTAATGTAACAAGAAGGGAAAAGAAAAGAAAGGAAGTAAAGAAGATTGACATGCTTACATTTTACACGAGCACAGTCTTGTGTTGTGCGCACCGCATACAGAACTCTAAGTTTTCATTGTTTCTTTAATTGCTTACAATCTTTGATACATGCAATGCTTCCTGCGCGTTCACACACATATGCTGTGAATGGAGAAGACATAGATTACTTATGGAGTACTAATGAAAACATAAGAGGATTACAAATTTTCAAACGCATGTTAGATTCTTACCTCTTAAAAGTAACCTCTAGCATTAGTTTTCTTTCTTAAAGTAGCTGAAAAATCTCGAGTAAAGAAGTTCAAACATATTGTTAAAAATTGTGTTAAAAACAGAACATCGTCAGCTGAGTCTGGAGGAATACGCCCTAAACCATATTGCGTCAATGAATTAGCATAAAAAACGTGAAAACTTCCATATTGTGAAGTACCTGGTATGTTGAAATTATCACAAAGCCAAATCTGCATATTCAGTATCTGTGCTTGATAGTGTCAAAATTACCTATATTATTATGAGAAATTATGTTTACCGTTTGGCAAATTTCTCCAACAGGTCTGCTTTTTTTAAATTTTGCATTCGTCACAAAACATTCAGGTATTCGCAGCTTGTAAGTGAAAGTCTAAGAATTTTACTTTTGTAGACTTATAGACGCCTTGAAACTAAAGGAAAGGAATTTAAATCTTACTGGGAAAGATCACCATTACTTTGAATCACGGTGCAGCAGGCCCTAAATGCAATGTTTCTTCTTAATATAGATGGCTACCAGTAACGTCGACAAGTTAGATAAGGTATTCAAACGGTAAGATTAAGTTGCCGTTCACGAAATTATTTGTTGTGTTCAGTTTAGTTACAATTCAATTTATATAAGCTTATGAACATTACTCATATTTTCAAGACACTAAAATTCATACTAATCAGTTTGCTTAGGAATGGTTTATGTATCTTGTTGAAATTTATGTCACGTATTAATGTCTTCAGTCCCTTGACGATGAAAGAAGTGAAGCTTGTAAGTTGTTGTTGTCGTTGTCTTCAGTCCTGAGACTGGTTTGATGCAGCTCTCCATGCTACTCTATCCTGTGCAAGCTGCTTCATCTCCCAGTACCTACTGCAACCTACATCCTTCTGAATCTGCTTAGTGTACTCATCTCTCGGTCTCCCTCTACGATTTTTACCCTCCACGCCGCCCTCCAATGCTAAATTTGTGATCCCTTGATGCCTCAAAACATGTCCTACCAACCGATCCCTTCTTCTAGTCAAGTTGTGCCACAAACTTCTCTTCTCCCCAATCCTATTCAATACCTCCTCATTAGTTACGTGATCTATCCACCTTATCTTCAGTATTCTTCTGTAGCTTCTATTCTCTTCTTGTCCAAACTAGTTATCGTCCATGTTTCACTTCCATACATGGCTACACTCCAAACAAATACTTTCAGAAACGACTTCCTGATACATAAATCTATATTCGATGTTAACAAATTTGTCTTCTTCAGAAACGCTTTCCTTGCCATTGCCAGTCTACATTTTATATCCTCTCTACTTCGACCATCATCAGTTATTTTACTTCCTAAATAGCAAAACTCCTTTACTACTTTAAGTGTCTCATTTCCTAATCTGATTCCCTCAGCATCACCCGATTTAATTTGACTACATTCCATTATCCTCGTTTTGCTTTGGTTAATGTTCATCTTATATCCTCCTTTCAAGACACTGTCCATTCCGTTCAACTGCTCTTCCAAGTCCTTTACTGTCCCTGACAGAATTACAATGTCATCGGCGAACCTCAAAGTTTTTACTTCGTCTCCATGAATTTTAATACCTACTCCAAATTTTTCTTTTGTTTCCTTTACTGCTTGCTCAATATACAGATTGAATAACATCGGGGAGAGGCTACAACCCTGTCTCACTCCTTTCCCAACCACTGCTTCCCTTTCATGCCCCTCGACTCTTATTACTGCCATCTGGTTTCTGTACAAATTATAAATAGCCTTTCGCTCCCTGTATTTTACCCCTGCCACCTTTAGAATTTGAAAGAGAGTATTCCAGTCAACATTGTCAAAAGCTTTCTCTAAGTCTACAAATGCTAGAAACGTAGGTTTGCCTTTCTTTAATCTTTCTTCTAAGATAAGTCGTAAGGTCAGTATTGCCTCACGTGTTCCAACATCCAAACTGATCCTCCCCGAGGTCTGCATCTACCAGTTTTTCCATTCGTCTGTAAAGAATTCGCGTTAGTATTTTGCAGCCGTGGCTTATTAAACTGATAGTTCGGTAATTTTCACATCTGTCAGCACCTGGTTTCTTTGGGATTGGAATTATTATATTCTTCTTGAAGTCTGAGGGTATTTCGCCTGTCTCATACATCTTGCTCACCAGCTGGTAGAGTTTTGTCATGACTGGCTCTCCCAAGGCCGTCAGTAGTTCTAATGGAATGTTGTCTACTCCGGGGGCCTTGTTTCGACTCAGGTCTTTCAGTGCTCTGTCAAACTCTTCACGCAGTATCGTATCTCCCATTTCGTCTTCATCTACATCTTCTTCTATTTCCATAATATTGTCCTCAAGTACATCGCCCTTGTATAAACTTTCTATATACTCCTTCCACCTTTCTGCCTTCCCTTCTTTGCTTAGAACTGGGTTGCCATCTGAGCTCTTGATATTCATACACGTGGTTCTCTTCTCTCCAAAGGTCTCTTTAATTTTCCTGTAGGCAGTATCTATCTTACCCCTAGTGAGATAAGCTTCTACATCCTTACATTTGTCCTCTAGCCATCCCTGTTTAGCCATTTTGCACTTCCTGTCGATCTCATTTTTGAGACGTTTGTATTCCTTTTTGCCTGCTTCATTTACTGCATTTTTATATTTTCTCCTAATGCAACCAAAAGATAAGGCCATTTATGTCACATATTTTCGTATTCGCAAACTCAGTTATCAAAACAATCAGGGTACTTCCCGTAAGTATAGAATCATGAAATTTGCCAAGAAGCAAGGATACACACTACAACCAAATGAAAAAAAAACAGAAAACTTTTAATTTGTAGCTATAGATAATACTTTTTTTCTCATTTGTCATTTGTTATTAGACTGTCCACCTATCTGTTAAGATTCCTTTTTCTCTGGAATTAGTTCACTATCAAGCTGAAATTTGTGTCTCCTGTTGAGGCCTATGGTTCATTGGTGGTATAATAAAAGTTAACTTCTATGTCAGTGCAATCAATGATATGGCCAATTATGTCAAGTATTTTGATAGTCGCAAACTCAGTCATCAAAGCATATAGGGTACTTCCCATTATTGTAGAATCATAAAATTTGCCAAGAAGCGAGGTTTAGCAGTACAAGAAAATGAAAAAAAATCCGTAAATTGTTAATTTCTAACTGTATTACACCAAAAAATGTCATTTTTTATCTGTCTGCCTGTCTATCCGACCATTGGCTACGACCCATTTTTCTTGGATACGGTTAGATGTATCAGGTTGAAATTTGTGTCACAGGCTGAGGACTATGGTACCTTGACGGTACAATAAGCTTATGTATGTTTTCAGGTGAGGATATTCAGCAGCCAAGCAGTTGTTAAAATTCATGGTGAAACCTTCAGATGTCATTTGTTATTCGCTACTACTTTCGGTCAATGACCATTATCAAGTGTAGCTGACATAAAAGGCAGGAAAGTAATTTGCTCTTTTAAGCCCACTTAGTACGGAAAAACTTTGTCACAAAAATAAGCTAAGCTTGAAAATGGTCGTTGACCGAAACTATTAGTGAACGTGCAAAATAAATGACAGCTGAAGGTTTCACCGTGAATTTTAACGACATAATAAGTGTTAGCTACAAGGGCAGTATAGTCAAAAGATATGGAAATTTATGTTACATATTCAGCTACTCGTAACCCCACTCATTAAAAACTTACGGGTACTCCATCTTAACGTAGAATCACAAAATTTGGCAAGAATTAAGCTTTCACGGTAAAAGTAAAGAAAACAATCAGAAAATTGTTAATTTGTAATTATACAATACGAAAAAATATTTCTTTTGTCATTTATTATTGACGGTACACATGAAGTTAAAACATTCTCAAAAGTCGCGGAATTTCTGTGAACGATATCTTACCAGTATCGAAGTCGATAACAGACAAAAATCGTCGAGATTCTTGATTCCCGGAATGGATGGATTGTCTACATACATAATTAAGTTAGTACGGGACCCTCAGTGCGCGAGCCCAACTTGCACATGGTCCTTTTTTTACTCTTTTTCCATCCTCCTCTAAGTCACATCTTCCTTCACCTCTGCCCCCTCCTCAAACCCTCTACCCCTTCCTCCCCATATCTATCCATCTCCTCCTCCCCCTCTCGCAGTCCATCTTCTCCTCTCCCCTTCTATGTCAGTCTCCTCCTATTCCCCTCTTTGCCCATCTCCTCCTCTCTCCCTTCGTGAACTCTCCTCCTCCGCCCTCTTTCTGTTCATCTACTACCCTCTCTCTGTGATCTGTTCCTCCTCCCTTTCTCTGTACAACTGCTACTCCCTCTCTCTCTTTCCATTCCTCCTCTTTTTTCTGTTCATCTCCTCTTCTTCCCTCTCCTGCCCACCTCCTCCTCTTCCCTTTCTCTTTCCAATTCCTCCTCTTCCTTTTCTCTCCACCCCAACAGCAAGTTGCTGGTTCTTACCCTCCCCCTCCTCCCCATTATTTCTTTCCAGACAGTCGGTAATATGCATGTCAAGTTCGATTTAAACTGATCCTGGAGTTTATGAACAGCTTTTATCAACAATTTTGCCCGTTTACGCATTTGTCACATATAATTTAAACATTTGTCTCACAGATGTATACATATTTCACCTGTACTACGAATTTTGCTCAGCAGATTCGTTTTCACCCAGATAAATGTTTATAACGCCGTATCTTCTGAACTATGCGTCGTGTAATCATGTATCTTTGCAGATACATTCAGTATTATATGTGAATACTGTCTGTAAATTCTGTTGCGAATAGACTTAGAAGTAAATAAATAACACAAAAGCACGTCATGACTGATACGACATCTTAAAAGCATGAACAGTGAAAATGTAGTAAGCGATGGACTTTTTGGAAATTTTATGGGGGTGCAAGCGAAAAAAAATATTAAAAAGATTGTAAAGTATGTGTAACGCTTTTTTGAGTGTTATTAAGCGCTCTTGTTCTTAAAAACTGGATTAATATAAACTGGCTATTCGTGCTTCGTGGGCTGCGATACGTTTTCACCCCCGCTCTCATGCCTTTGAGAGGAAGACGGTTCTTACCCTCAAAGCGATTCTTGTAAGTGATACGTGTGTACATATGTGTTGTTGAATTCGATCCGTTGGTTTAAGAGAAGATGTGGAATATTCATACATACACTTTCATAATACGTATGGATGTATAATTCGTGGAAAGCTTTTTTTAAGCACGTGCCCCTTCAACACATATGTAAATTCCTTAACATATTTACAAAGAGTTGTTGTACAAGAATGTTAACAGTTGATTGCCAGTTGCAGTTATATCAAAATTCTCGTAAGAGCGCTTCGAGAAACGTGGATACACGGCGGCTTTATTAAAGTAATTAGCTAACAGACCCGGCATTGCCGAGTTGTTTACTTCACCAGTTTTATATTGGAAACGGAGACAGAATTAAACTGTGGTTGCAGTGTACTACGGAAAAATTTTCGTTTCCAAGTATTCGTGAAGACCTCTGAATTCATTAACAGTCGTACAAAGATCACGTCCATAGCGTCATTTCATAAACGTCTCCTTATACCTCTGTAAAGTGCTAATGTTTTCGCCTACAACTGTTTGCGCTTCTCAGTTGAAAGTCGTCCTTAAGTAGACTCGACTGTAGGAGTGTCTTAGTACTAAAGAATAAATGTACTAAAACCTCATGAGTGATCATGCATTTTTTCACGCATCTCAGTGCTTATGGCGTCATATTTCTCGAATTGTGTGTCACATAGTGATACGTTTGTATACGTACATTCAGCGGCATATGCGGATATTGTCTGCAAAATATGTTGCTAATAGAGGTAGTAGCAAAGTAACAACATTTAAACGGTAAGCGTGATGCGGCAATTTTTCACGCATCTATGACGTCATATCTCCTGATCTATGAATTACACAGTGACATAACTTTGTTGGTACATTCAGAGGCATATGTAGATAATATGTGACGAATAGAGTTAGTAGCGATGAAGCAATAAATTTAAACGTCATGCACAATGCAGCAGCTTTTCACACATCTTAGTGTTTGTGACTTCATTTTGCAGTAGATCTACATACTGTCTGCGAAATTTATTGCAAATAGTATTGACAGCATAGAAGCAGTAAATTTAAACGTCATGGCTGATTCGTCAGTTTTCCGCAGCTCTCATTGCTTTTGACGTCGTTTCTCCTGAATTACGATAGGTAGATGGTTCTTACCCCCACAGCGATTGTTGCCTAACAATAACAAATATGTGTACCAAGTTTAGTTGAAACCGATCCTATGATGTAGAAGGAGATGTGAAAAATACTTATTTACATACACACGCATCCATCCATTCCTTTTGATGGATTACTAAGAACCGAAGAATTTTCTGGCCACAGCGCCACTGAGAACAAATGTAGAGATGCCAGACCACGTGATGATATAATGCCGTGAGAAGTAAAGCACGCTCAGGCAGTGTAGCCAACAGCTTGTACGGGACCGATATTTAACGAAAAAGGCGTTTTAACAGGCTATGGTTGCAACTCGAAAACTCGTGCTAATACTTGAATTTCCAATATCCAATTCAGTGGAGTTAAATTAACAAAGCTTATTTCATTTCGTTTCCACAACATTTTATACATTTTGTTTTCATCTGTTATTTTCTTGTAAAGTTGACAAGAGAATGTTCTGATACTGGTTCGACAAGCAGAACGCCGTTCGGTAATGTAAAAGGCTGACTCTAGGGCATGCGATTGTAAGTGTTATTTGTTAAACGCTCCGTTGTGATGCTGCCATTTCACAGAGTACGCTCGTTTCACAAAGTCAGGAAGGTGTGGAACTGTTGAAACGTACAATGAATTCGCACTGCAGTGATATCCAACTACGTTGTCTCATCAGTTTTTAGCATGCTGCAAGCCACTGAAACGGTGCCTAATTTCACTTCTGCCCAGGGAAAATTCTATTACTTTCTTCTTCTCGAGCTTACAAATGTCATACAAAGAGTAGCGTTTTCTCATTCACTTTGCTATGCCCTGCAACTCTGCCCTTATAAATTACAGAAATGACTCAAAAAAGCAAAATCCCCCCAAAAATATAGAAATGTTAAGACAAATTTTTTTTAATTTATTGGCTCTCGGAACATGCCCATACAGCCATATCAGCATTGGAAATGATATACTACAATTTGTTTTGACAATTCAGAGTATATACTGATTTAAGTCGTACCGTGGTACATAGGCCTAACAACGAAGATTCCGACATCAAACAAATTTTACATGAACAGTATACTGGACCTAAAAAACAAGATAGAACGGTAACATAGGATACGCAGAAGTATTAGTATGCTGTAAACTCTTACTTTAGCACAATGAGAAATGAGACAGCGCCGTTGGTACGCATTTGACATATTCACAGTTTACTCCACATCAATAACTATGTATCTAAATCAGCAATAAAATGTTGTTTTGTATGTTCTGTAAGAACTGTTTCAAAAGCTACGGATAGATAATTGAATATTTTTGTAGGTATATAAGTACCATCTAGACAGAACATGACAACGGTATACAAGAACCTGGTTTGCTATTGCAGCCATACGTATAGACACACCAACGACAAAAGCTGAGACTGATGTTAACACGATAGTGCTGCAACATACAAAGTGCTCTCACAAACAACCAGCAACAAACCAGCGGACCTACAATTCCCCATGTGCAAAATTTTAGTTAGTACTGCGAGAGTGAGATAAGCCAGTTGATTAGGCGAACATGGTCCAATAACGTCGAGCTATCATTTACAGAATGTCTGTCTTGGAGGTCAATAGGCCGATATGAGGACATTTCAGAGAGGGCTGGTTAGCTGTGTAAATGTTCGTACCTCTGTTGCTTTCAATTTGTAGCAACTTTCGTTAACTATCCAGAAGCTTTGACGTCCAATATTTTCTGTTAGGCATTTGAACAATGACTCAGGCGTATTTACTGAACGTTGTACTTTGCTATCTTTAATTACAGATCCATTCTCTCTCTCCCTCCCCCCTCCAGTCTTTCCACCTTATTGGGAAAATAATCTCTGATAAAATACTGACTCATTTACAAAAAGGAGAAAGTAAGAGGAGAGCTCGCAATAGTGGCCTGTCAGAGCTAAACAACAAAAATTTCTCTAGAATGAGATTTTCACTCTGCAGCGGAGTGTGCGCTGATATGAAACTTCCTGGCAGATTAAAACTGTGTGCCCGACCGAGACTCGAACTCGGGACCTTTGCCTTTCGCGGGCAAGTGCTCTACCAACTGAGCTACCGAAGCACGACTCACGTCCGGTACCCACAGCTTTACTTCTGGCAGAAGTAAAGCTGTGGGTACCGGACGTGAGTCGTGCTTCGGTAGCTCAGTTGGTAGAGCACTTGCCCGCGAAAGGCAAAGGTCCCGAGTTCGAGTCTCGGTCGGGCACACAGTTTTAATCTGCCAGGAAGTTTCAAAAATTTCTCTGTTGGTACATACTCTGACAGTGCCAAACTCTACTTTATAGATAAAAAGATTATGGTATTACTGTCACCCCTCTTGCATCGATGGAATCTTATGTACATACTATACATACAAGAAAGAAGAGTGTCGCTTTGACCACCGTGTCACTGGAGTAATACTACAATCAGAATCGGTTAAGAAAGAATGTGGAATCTCACAGCATTCAATTATTAGGACCAAATCCTCTCTCAACCGGTATAAATGACCTTCCAAGGAATTTAAATCATTTACCCCTATACTAGGATACTAATGAAGGGCCCAAATTCAAACTTATTTGTCATAGTCCAGATGACGTAAAACTGATTCATAGCAAATAGTGTATGTCTTGGTTAACCACAGAATCATATTAGGGTCATTCCGTATCAAATAGCCTATTTTTGAACATTTTCGTTCTGAAAATCATGAAATTCGATGAAACGTTGTGTGAGCATTCGTACACGTCCCCGTTGAACATCAGGAAAGTTTAACGTTCGCCGAAGCAATACTGACCGAGCTATAGCCACTCGTTTGACGCCATGTGCAATTTGGAGCAGACCAAGCATGAACTTCTGGCAACTTTGAGCTGTTTTATCTCGGGCAATATTCCGTTGAAAAAAATGAAATTTGGTCGTCTTGTACAATATGTGTTCTCTCAAGAATAATAACGAAAAGTATTTTACGAGCAATAAAAGTTTACACAAAATGTTCCGAAAACATTTGATAAGTTGCCTTGATATATCTCAGGGACTAAAGTTAATAACGAACGTGAAACCTGGAATGCAGTAACCCAACAATGCAAGGTTCTCAGATGTAAAGTTTTGACCATGTACCAATTTCCAATACTGAATAAGTGTCCAATAACTGCAAAACTGAAGATTTTATAAAAATATTAAAAAAGCGCTATTTCCGACCTGATCTAACAATAAACTTTGTTTTGTAAAGGTTTCCAAATCACGTTCATTTGAAAGACAATTGTTCTAGCCACCAAAAAAGTGTATTTGATTATCTAACGCGGGCTGAACTTGAATCAAATTTGGGGGCGAAAATCGCTGCACGAAAGAGCTGTAAACTTTGGATTCTTGTATCTCGTAGAGAAAACGTATAGTGTGCTTGAAACTTAACACACAATAGTTCGGTAGCACAAAGATGCGAAATTAATAATACAGAAAAAATGACGATTTTTGTGAAAAGGTGAAAATTAAGTGATTATTCGACACTTCTTTTACAGCTAGCGTTTCCTGTTAGAGTTTCAAGACCATTTTAATTCGAAATAATGTGTTTTAAGTCACCACTACAACAGCTGATAAAGTTTCCAGCGTGGGCTAACAATTCTACATAAACTGAGGCAAGTTATTGGGGAAAGAATCGTGCTGCGAATAACATTTTAACTTTGGCTTAAAGGTGCGATAAACATGAAACATCGGGAATAACACCATTAGTAACATAAGTTTTCCAATATCAGATTTCATTCACGTACCGCTTTCAAAATTATCTACAAAATTATTTTAAACTTGATTTTCGTACAAATTACAAAAATAGATATTCAATTTGGTTACAGAAAAAAACTAATCACAGTTGGAAAGCATTCAGAAAATAGCGTTCGATTTTCTACTGTGCGCTAATAATACCTGAAAATAATTTACAAATTTTAGGGAATGTACCACGGCAACAGACTACATTGCAGCAACCTGCTGTCCACGTTTTGTTGCAAGTGGTTTATATTTTTAAATTTACAAACTAATATTTCACCATATTGCGCTGATCCATAGTGACAGTGTCACTACCGGTTCTAGAACATGAACGGCAACCCCACCTTTATCGGGCTGACACCTGATAGCTGTGCAGTACCATCCACGAGCGGGTTTCTTCGTCCAGACTCCCAAGCCTCTAATTTGGTTTCTTGGTTTAGCTTCCAAAGCTTTGTGGTGGTATCTCTCTGTTTACACAGTCACATGCTAAGTACCTTATGTCCGTTTCCCCGACCCTTAGGAGCATTTCAAATGGGCGGCAAGCAAGAAGCAATACCAATTTTCATTTTAAATGTCTCAACATTGCAACATTTTTCACATGTCAACAGAAAAAAATGATGCAATGATTGCATCCTCGACGTCCGCATCATTCATTTTAAAGGCCAGAAAAAAAGGATACTTGTTGGATACCAAAACCACATCCATATGTATTTGACACTACAATAGTGAAGCCATAATCACAGTACATAAAACTTTTCCTTTAGAAAGAAGGGCTTACATTACCGGATTGAACGAACTACGTTTCAAAAGTAAAACATCAGTTGGAGACTATATAATGGGAATTATG
This sequence comes from Schistocerca gregaria, assembly GCF_023897955.1. Classification (NCBI taxonomy): domain Eukaryota; kingdom Metazoa; phylum Arthropoda; class Insecta; order Orthoptera; family Acrididae; genus Schistocerca; species Schistocerca gregaria. The sequence continues at coordinate 218,680,803 of NC_064924.1, forward strand.
ACCATACATCTGATAAAAATTAGGAGAAATAATGAGACCAGGCAACCGAGCCAATGGTGGCACAAGCAAGTCACAAGTTATGCTCGTACTTGTCCAAATGCTCATTCCATGTCCTAATGTAGAATAGATAAAAACTACATTACGTTCAAAATTGATAGAACTCATGCAATGTGTCGTGCTGTGACATGGCGATCGTATGGGTGATATAAATTTAGAAGTCTGACAATTAAACTCTTTTTATTTTCCTTTACTGCATTTTGATTTCCTTCGACGAGCTTACACCTTAAAAATGATAAAGAAACTGAAAATCCCTAGAAATCCAAAAGAAAACCGAAATGTACCTCCTTCTGAAAATTATTTAGAGAGGATTGAAAAATTCTTGTTAGCTACATGGCACGTAGCAATGCTCATTCCACGTAATGTTTTGAAGGAAAACTAATTGTTTACTGTAAACAGGTCTCTGTTGCTCATCATATATCGTAGGTTTACATTGTAAATTTTATAATTATACTATAGTCACCATTCTCATAGCGTATGTTTACGACAAGGTAACAGTAGTTAACTGCTTTTCTTCAGAAAAACTAATTTAATCAAGTAAATGTAATCGACCCATATAATATAAAACTATCTTATTAACGTAGGAAGAAATGGTTTCCCTGTTAATTTGCTACTTAAATTTAGTGAACAAAGAAGAAATAGTGTAAAATGCTGGGTGTAACGGGTATAATGTTATTCAGAACACCGTCCTGAGTCACTAATAGAAAAACTGCACTTACACTCCTTAAGCTATGTACATAATGATAGTTTACTGCTAATACAATATAAAGAATAATTTTTGAAGAGTTGTTTCATGCTTGTAGGTGTATACCTTGGATTGGTCCACATCGCTAAAGGTTCTCCATATTGATGGAGTCTGCGATGGAAGAATGACTGGGTGAATGGATGGATCGATCGGTGAAGGGGTAGGATCGTGATCCAAAAGGGATTTTTCTTTTCCGGAGCAAAGAGTCATCAAGTATCAGCTTCGATGGCCGCATGAAGATGGTATGTATCCGAGGTTTTCAGCCACTTGTGTATCACTCACCGGTCATAGTGATCCAGAGGCCCCATCAACATCTGTAGGTGGAAACCGCAAATCAGTAGTGGAAAATTGTCGTCGACAATGACTGTTTCGCTACAAAATGACAGCACACATCCTTCAGTTAGGTTTAGTCACCTGTGTGCGGTTCCCAAGAAACGGCGCCAAGGCACTCCCTGCGACAATAATCTTTCAGTCTCTTTCGACGAGTTGTGAGCGTATATGAGGTCCTATACTGTACCAGAACTCGCCGCGTTCCAAGCCTTCTCACGTAACTCCTCAGTCTACTGAGCGGAAATCATCGATGCTTCCGTAAATCCTTATCTCCGTGCAATAGCTAATAATTTCAACCTAGAACACGACAAAGCTCAGGGCAAACAGCTTCTCTCATGTAAATATATCTTTACCAGTGAATTGTTCAGCATATGGATAGCAATCTCTTGAGTTGCGTCTCACAAAGATGTTCAGAGATTCTGATGGAAGCGTGTTAATGACTGTAGTTTCCTTATGGTTAGCATCACCGCACTGAGAGAAACTCTGAAAGAAAGAAACGACCTTGTTTTCACTTGGTATACATGGATACAGGAGGGTAGCAAGACAATCGCACCACAGGACGTGCCTGGGCGCCGTTTCTTGGAAACTGCACTTTTGTGACAGGTGACTAAATTAGAGAGCGAAGGAGAAGGGAAAGATGAATGACGGAGGAGGATCCAAGTGTAAAGAATATACAGGGTGACACAGAAAAACGGGAACATTTCCACAGTCCAATAAAACTAGAAGTGATGAACGAAAGAAATTACATTCATAGTAATTGAAACCTTACAACTTTACCATTTATGGGCCATTGGTGGCATTTATCATCCTTTAGATGGCATCCTCTTGTACGAATACATTCGTGAAATCTGCCGTTGAGGTTCCTCATTGTCCGCTGCAATATCTCGGCTGGGCTACTGTGAATTGCATCCCAATTCTGTGTTCTAACTCATCCAGGTTTTGTGGCCCAGTCTTGTAGACTTTGCTCGTGAGGTAGCCCCTCAAGAAAAAATCACAAACGGGTAAATCTAACGGTCTAGGGAGCCAGGGAATGTTTCCGAATCGTGAGATCACACGGTTGCCAAACAATTCTCGCACATACACCATTGATTGCCGTGCATTGTGCTATGTCGCTCCGTTCTGTTGAAACCAGGCTTCTTGAACGTTTGGAAAGTTGCAGGTGTAACGAAAGTTCGTGACATCTCCACGAAACGATCGGCGCTGACAGTTATTATGTTTCTCTGTTCATTTGCGAGAAAGTACCGTCCGATAACCCCATGTGATGAAACAGCACACCATATTGTCACTTTATTAGCGTGTAAAGGGAGCTCATGAACGTCATTGGGATTTGTGTTTGCCCACTAACGGTAGTCCCGTTTATTCATATAACCTGTGACATGAGAATGTGCCTCATCTGATATCCACAACTTGTTTAGAAACTCATCGTGCCGCGCGGAGTAGCCGCGCGGTTTAAGCCGTCATGTCACGGACTGGGCGGCCCCTCCCGCCGTAGGTTAGATACCTCCTCTCGGACATGGGTGTGTGTGTTGTTCTTAGCATAAGATAGTTTAAGTTAGTTTAACCAGTGTGTAAGCCTAGGGACCGATGACCTAAGCAGTTTGGTCCCTTAGGAATTCACACACATTTGAACATTTTTTATTTGAAATTCATCGTCATTGTTTATTTTTGTTATCACTTGTTGACAGAATCCTAATCGAAAGCGGTAATCGTTGTCCTTCAAGTGTTGTACCATCTGCAGTTTTCACGCATGAAATTTTAAATCAGGATGAAGAATTCTGCGAACAGCCTACAGGGACATTCCAACCACAGTCGCTTGCTTATGAATTGGACGCCCTGGGCTCCGCAAGACAGACTCGCGTACGACATCAATGTTAGCTGGATAACGCACACTTCTTGATCGCCCTGTTGGTTTCTTCTTGAGGCCAGATCAAGTCTCTTCAAAGTTATTAATCCAACATTTTATCGCGTGTTTCGACGGAACGGCATCATCACGTCCTAAATTATAAAAACGATGTAAGTCTCTCTGCGCCGCTACCAAACTATCATTGTTTTTACAAAGCATTTTTATGGTTAACGCACGCTGTTGTCCGTTCCACTGATCCGTGATTACTGAAATGGCGCTCAGTTTACTCGGTAAGTGTCACGAACTCGCAGTGCTGCCACCTGCCCATGGCTGCCATTACTCATGTTAAAACATTCTCGTTATTCTTTGTCAACCTGTATTTTACTTTTGTTGTTTTGTTTATTAAAGTTTGAACTGATCAGCAACGAATCAATGAAAATAGAATCAAGTACTTGTTGCTCACAATGCTACATCGGATTGTGTGTTATTGACTGTTTTGAATCGTACTATTCAAAAAGAACTGTTGTATAGTGTACCTTCTACTTCGACGTGCAGTAACGCTAATCTCTATAATTTAATACGCAGGCTAAGCTGCGATGAAGATTAAACAAGAACTGGGGAGTTGTCGGAAGAGGAATTCGCAAAGCTGAAGTTTACCCTGTACGTCAGTTACCCCAGTTACGCTACTCTATAAACATTATCATTGACACCCTTACGCAACGCTTTAATCCTGCTCGGGGCAATACCAATATCTATTGACACTGTACGAAAGTTATGCAAGTAGTTTGAAAATTTGAGAAACGTTATTCGTTACAAATTCTCATCTACATCTACATGCTTACTTTGCCGTCCAAATCTAAGTATTTGGCAAAGGGTGTATGGTACCACTCTCAGACTATTTATCTACCTGTACTGTACCAATCTCGAAAAATGAACGCTTGAATCTTCCCGTGGTGGCTCTAATTCCTCTCATGTTATCATGATGGAAATTTCCCCTAATGAAGATAAGACTCAACAGAATATTTTTGCATTCGGAGGAAAAAGCTGATGACTGAAATTCTGTGGAAAGATCTCGCCGCAACGAAAGCATTTATAACGGTTTCCACTCGAAGGTTCTCAGTGTGTTCACAACAAGCTCTTCGAGAGTTGGGGTCCGTAAGTCTGGTTATTAAATCCGTAACACTCCGTCTCCTATTTCGTGATAATACGAAATTCACTTTTTTGTGTGGGAAGATCGAGGTTTTTCAGTCCAAAATGGGCTACCTCGAATGCTTCCCAGCTTACATACTATAACGCATCGAAGGGACAGTTAAAACTGGGCAGAAGATGTCCATATCCTGGTATTCGCCACAATCACTTCTGTCACCAAATTCATCTATAAGACCCCGCTCGATCAAATTTGCCTTCACTGATGCTGCGTCCTTTCTGATAAAGTCAAGGCTCCTCCAAATCTTCCGTCTCAAGCTGGAAATCTCTTGTAGGGAAGGGTAGCCGTTGGGGGCTCAATGAGTTCTTCGTTCGGGAAGATCTTGCAGGTTTTAAGGCTTTCAGGTCCACAGTAGCCTCCAAATGGGAATCCATCATGGCGTTCATCGAAAGTATACTTAAGTTTGTCAGCGTGTCCACAACCAGGTCTTCGGGGACTGGGGTACGTAAATAGGGCCTATTTGTATTGTATATAGAGCGGCGTAGATTTCATACAGTCACTTATTAGTCAGTATCCCTCATTTGAGCTTAAGTTACCATGCACAGGTCTGGACCACACCGAGAAAACACATTCTGCCCTCGAGAAGCACAGTGCCTCGGCTGTGGTTCTTAGTACCCTTTGTCTAGCTTTCCATTTGCTGTTGGCTGTTGCACTCCGCATGTTGTTTCTGGCTATGACTGTGATGGTGATGATAACACAAAAGGAGCTGCCTGTCTTTGAATTTATTCGATACCCGTTGTCAATCCCGTCTAGTTACGATACCACATTATGGAACAGGAAGGGCAAGCAAAGTGTTAAGAAGTCTCTTTATTAGATTTGTTGAACCTCATAAGTGTTTTGTCAATAAAACGCAGTCTTTGGTTCAACCCCCGTTCTTAATTGTAAGAGATAGGTGTTTAGTTGAATTAACAAACTTTATATTTGTGTTTCTTATCGTGGAACCGAAATGTAACGGAATTTTTTTAGTATTCATGTCAAGGGTCTCACGCTTTCATTTGTTCAAGGTCAACTACCATTTTTCGCATACTTTATATATCTTGTCTAAATAATTTTGTAATTCGTTTTCATCTTCTGATGACTTCACTAGACGATAAATGAGGGCATCATCTGCAAACACTCCAAGAGGGCTGCTCACATTGCCTCCGGTATCGTTTAAGTGCTATGGGGCACCAGAGGGCCCACAACGCGTTCTTAGGTATAACTTAGGTTTCAATAGGTAATTTCCCGTCAGTTAGTATGGAATGTGAAATTTATGAGATGAAGTCACGAATACAGTCTCGTACTTGAGACTGTACTCAAGAGGTACACTTTGTAATTACAATCCCCCTGAGTGAAACAATGTCAAAAGGCTGCTGAAAATCTGGAAGTATAGACTCAACTTGAGACTCTCTGACGATATTGCTCATTACAGTGTGTGAATAAAGAGCGAGTTGTATTTCATAAAAATAGTATTTTCTGAATTCATGTTATATGTCAATAGATTGTCTGCTTTGAGGTTACTCATAATGTTCCAAAATACTGATACAAATTGACCAGGTGATACGGATCGGTAATAAAGCGGATCACTTATATTTCCCTTCTTGCCTGTTGATTGATGTGACGTGCAAATTTCCAGTATTTAGGTACAGATCTTTGGTAGGGCGAGCGCTTGTGTATGATTGCTCATAAAAGAACTATTTAACGAGTGTACTCTGAAAGGAAGTTGACCGGTATGCGGCTAAGACTGGGAGACATTCCTTTAGTAAGAGACTCAAAATTACTCATGTTGCCAATTTTCTTGATCCCTATTCTGGAATTCTCATGCATTTTCGTTGGTGAAAGAATTCGGAAAACTCAGTTCTCCTTTTTTTAGAACAACCGATTTCGCAGCATAAAGTTGCAGCATCACGTACACCTGAATAGAAAAAACAGAGATGGAGGAAAAATTAAATTTATTTTTGGCAAGTGGTCCAGTGAAATCAGCATATAACTTCAGTGATGCTTAAATATTAAATATACGAAATGGACAAACACTCGTAGCACAACAGGAGCCCACTGAGAAGAATACTCACATTCAAATCATTTATACCGAAACATAGATTACTGGACATCCTCATTACTCTCAGTCAAGCTGTCTTAAAACTTCCTTAAAAGGAACAGTCAACTTGAAAGGAAGCGTACAATAAAAATTTATCTGTAAATGTTTTGAATGTGTCGTGCTCATTGTGCTCCGGAGTCTAATGAGGGTTCTTGTCCCTGTCATACACTACTGGCCATTAAAATTGACACACCAAGAAGAAATGCAGATGATAAACGGGTATTCATTGGACAAGTACATTACACTAGAACTGAGATGTGATTACATTTCCACGCAATTTGGGTGCATAGATCCTAAGAAATCAGTACCCAGAACAACCACATCTGGCCGTAATAACGGCCGTGATACTCCTGGGCATTGAGTCAAACAGAGCTTGGATGGCGTGTACAGGTACAGCTGCCCATGCAGCTTCAACACGATACCACAGTTCATCAAGAGTAGTGACTGGCTTATTGTGACAAGCCAGTTGCTCGGCCACCATTGACCAGACGTTTTCAGTTGGTGAGAGATCTGGAGAACGTGCTGGCCAGGGCAGCAGTCGAACATTTTCTGTATCCAGAAAGGCCCGTACAGGACCTGTAACATGCGGTCGTTCATTATCCTGCTGAAATGTAGGGTTTTGCAGGGACGAATGAAGAGTAGAGCCACGGGTCGTAACACATCTCAAATGTAACGTCCACTGTTCAAAGTGCCGTCAATGCGAACAAGAGGTAACCGAGATGTGTAACCAATGGCACCCCATACCATCACGCCGGGTGATACGCCAGTATGGCGATAACGAATACACGCTTCCAATGAGCGTTCACGGCGATGTCACCAAACACGGATGAGATCATCATGATGCTGTAAACAGCTGGATTCATCCGAAAAAATGACGTTTTGCCATTCGTGTACGTAGGTTAGCCGTTGAGTACACCATCGCAGGCGCTCCTGTCTGTGATGCAGCGTCAAGGCTAACAGCAGCCATGGTCTCCGAGCTGATAGTCCATGCTGCTGCAAACGTCGTCGAACTGTTCGTGCACATGGTTGTTGTCTTGCAGACGTCCCCATCTGTTGACGCAAGGATCAAGACGTGGCTGCACGATCCGTTACAGGCATGAACATAAGATGTCTGTAGCACGTCATCTTCGTGGTGTAGCAATTTTAATAGCCAGTAGTTTATATTTAGTATCTAGGTATCACTGTAGTTATATATTGATTTCACTAGACCTCAGGCTGTAAAGGACTTGAATGTTCTGTTTGTTTCTGTTCAGACGTACCTGATAAGGGAACTGTAGGTTGTTAAACCGTTTTTTCTGTTCAACACATGATGCGGTTTTGTTTAAGAAGAATGCATTCTTACAGTTGTGGTTTTTCACAGTATAAAATGCGTTTTAGCGACGGTACCGTCAATGCTATTACCACTGCTATCATGTAGTGAAAAAATTGACTGTGTCTTGCCTCTAGTACACTAGACATACAGCGACGACCTCCTATTCTATACACCACACTGCACAACAGATTATCATCATTATCACATCCAGCGATGGATATTTAATGGCTGATGATTTAGTTGATGGATTCTAGACTATTACCTTGTGCACGGAAGTTTCTGAGACAGTGTATTTTGTAAATACTTATTTTTGAATTTTATCCATGATGGTTGCAGCTGAACTTCGTGACTGTTCCTTTATAAGATATAGAATAATAAACACTACCTGTCACAACAGGAGGTGATTTTATTTAATGCACTATCGGTTTCAGGCTTGTGCCCGTCTTCAGATGGTTTACGTTCAGCTACTTGGTTCAATGCTCAGAGTTGGACATCAACACAACTGGAGTATCCATGGCGTTTCCAAATTGCATCAATCGGATTTTTAGAAAAACATCTCGATTTTTTACGCGTTAACTGTATATTACACACCATGGCAAATATTGGTACTTCCATGACATGCCTTTGATGCAGTAGATACTTATAACGTCAGAAGCACATACACTCACATCTAAAGTGTTTACATGTGTGGGTATACGTGCTTCTGAAGTTATTAACCTCTACTGTATCAAAGACACAATGTGGAAGTACCACTATTTACCATTGTGTTGTTGTTGTTGCTGCTGTGGTCGTCAGTCCAGAGACTGGTGTGATGCAGCTCTCCATGCTACCCTATCCTGTGCAAGCCTCTTCATCTGCATGTAACTACTACAACTTACATTGTTCTGGTTCTGCTTAGTGTATTCATCTCTTGTTCTTCCTCTACGATTGTCACCTTCCGCACTTCCCTCCAATACTAAACTGGTGATCCCTTGATGCCTCATAAGTGTCCTACCAACCGATCCCTTCTTTTAGTCAGGTTGTGCCACAAATTCCTCTTCTCCCCAATTCTATTCAGTATCTCCTCATTAGTTACATGATCTACCCATCTAATGTTCAGAATTCTTCTGTAGCACCACATTTCGAAATTTCTATTATCTTCCTCACTATACTAATTATTGTCCATGTTCCACTTCCATAAATGGCTACACCCACACAAATACTTTCAGAAAGGCTTCCCGACACTTAACTCTATACTCGATGATAACAAATTTCTCTTCTTTAGAAATTGTTTCGTTGCTATAGCCAGTCTACATTTTATATCCGCCCTACCATGAAGTATAAAACATCATTGTGTAAAAATAGAAATGTTTTGTAATAAATGCGATGAATATCTTGTGGAAACGTCTTGGAGGCTGCAGATATATTGATCTCCAGCACTGAGCATTGAGACATGTAACAAAAGTTAACCAACCGAAGGCAGGCACAAGCCCGAAATCAGCATTAAATAGAATCGCCTTTTAGTGTCGCTTGTAGCGGTTGTTATTCTACACCCTACACTTATTTTTATTTACGAGGTACTACGCATGGAAGTAACGCAAATACCCGAAAAAATACGAAAGTAAAAGTCTTATTCATCTGCATCTGCGTTGGAAGTAAAGAGTTAGGCGAACGATCCCTGTGTAGCGGAAAAAAGGGGAAAATGCACACCACGACCCGTCAGTATCGGTGACGAGCAATGAACATTCGAGCGTAAATGACTCTTTGGCCTGGGCGCTTTTTATGTACCGACCTGCGAGCGACCGGGAATACGAGCAAAACGAGGTCCGTCATAATTATTTCGCGAGGAATGACAGATGGGGCCCGTCAATGTCGGGGGCGAGCAGGCCGCGCTGAAGTAAAAATGGGGCTTTCAGGCGGACAGTGGCGCGGGGGCGGAGCCCGGCGATACAACTTTTCGCTATACTTGCCCGCCCCCCGCGAGCGCTGCCTCTCACTCGGAAAAAGGGGAAAAAACGAGCCGCGCAGCCGGCTGACTTATCACGTATGCAGGCGGAACAGGTCACAGCAGCAACGCTCCGCTGCTCCCTGTGTTTTTATTTAGCCACGCGATGCGAAACTGCGATCGACGTTCGGTGTACTCTAGCAGCCCGCGCGCTGCCGGGATATTTGTTGATGCATTCAACTCGAGTTCGGGACAGCGCCGCACGTGCGCACTTTTACTCTTCCACTGTTTTTCCCCCCTCTCTTTTTCCCCCCTTTTTTTTTTTGTTCCGGCCCCACCCTCCCGCCCCCGCTACCATACTGTGCATACTGCGAGCGTGTCGTGTTGCATTCTCGCGCCAACGTCTATGTTTTATGGACGCACTCTGGAGTGTGACTCGTGTCCACCGTTCAGTATGTATATACAACACGCGAAAGCATAGCGCGCCAGTTTTTTCCGCGCCCGCATGCGTATACGTCTGGCCCCGCCTTTCCATTCTCCATCTCTCTCTTGCTCACTCTTTTTTTTTTTTTTTCGTCCCTTTATTCCAGCTACCACATTGCGAGCACGTGGGATGTATGTATACAGGAAGCTGTCGGGTTTCATTCCTGCGGCTGTGCGCCCGCCTCTCAATGACTTCTTTATCTGCAACAGTGGCGTCATACGTCACGTCCTGCCACAAAACTGTTGTGTGCTTAAGTGCAGTGTTATTAAGACCAGTGTTTACCGCGCTGTGCGGAAGAGCCATGTGCTGGAGCGAGGTGTCTGAGGTGCGACCTTTTTTTTCTGCTCAGAGCATCTGTCCCTCGACATCTGTGGCTCTGCCAGGTTTCAAAACTTCCGTAGCTCCTGGGAGCAGTGACGAACTACAAGCAACCTAAAGGCGATACTCGATACATTCCTCGCACCTCTGAACAGCAATCTGGTTAGAAAGTGTCACGCTTTCTATAACCAGAACAATAGTCCCAAATGTATTCTTAAACTGCGAATATGATTGTACAACGGCTATACTACTTGTTAGTAACTTACGAAAATCTGTGTCGAAGCGGGACTCGAACCCGGATTTTGCGCTTTACGCTGTAAGTACGTTGTTTAGGTTTTTATGTTGGTAACGTCACGTAGCGCTCTGTATGGAAATTACTGGCTGTGCTGTGTGCAGTCTGTGGCTGGTTGGCATCGTTGGAATATTCGATATTGTAGTGTTGGGCAGTTGGATGTGGACAGCGCGTAGCGTTGTGCTGTTGGAGGTGAGCCGCCAGCAGAGGTGGATGTGGGGAGAGAGACGGCAGAGTTTTTGAGAGCGGTATGTCTAGACGTGTGCCCATCAGAAGGAGTAAATTTGTAAAACTGGAGGTCATGAACTGTATTCCGCTCTCAAAACTCTGCTATCTCTCTCCCCACATCCACCACTGCTGGCGGCTCACCTCCAACTGCACAACGCTACGCGCTGGTCACATCCAACTACGCAACACTACAATAGCAAATATTCCAACAATGTCACCCAGCCACAGACTGCACACAGGACAGCCAGTGATTTTCATACAGAGCTCAACGTGACGTTGCCAACACAAACACCTAAACAGCCTACTTACAACGCGAGCGGTCTCTTTAATTCCTCGGCCATCCGATCACGTCTCAGACGTCTATATGTCGTAGTGTCGACGCCCCACAACACGCATGCATGTCCGAAGGAACATCGCATCGAACTGTACAGACATTGTTAAATACAGACCCTCCTGTACTGTATTTTATGCCAAAGCAAGGCAGTATGTCAAGCAAAACAATCTTGCTCCCTGTTCGGGAATCATTCGATTTGTATGCGAGCACAATGGGACGTAGATACTAGGATACATGAAACTTCGGATCTGTCCTGGAAGCGTCCTCGGATGGACGATGCAGTAAGCCGATCGCTCGCATAAATTGACAAATCGGGATTCGAGTCACTGCCCAGCACAAATCTTAATTGGCCTATGTTACAAGCAAATCGTATACCCGTTGTACAATCGTATTCGAAATTTGCGAATATATTTCATATCTTCGAGAGGAGTCTCTTCCTTCGGACATGCATGCATGTTTGTTATAAACATTGCATCGAACTATACATATATTGTAAAATACAGTCACTGCTCTTCTGAACCCCAGAATGATTATTTCACTTTGCAACGTAGTGTGCTATACTTTGAATCTTCTGGTAAAACTAATCCTGCGTGTTGCTGCGTGCTTCGAGCCCGGCACCTTGCCGTTCGTGGGCAGTATATTTAACGATTAAGACATCTGACTTTTTTCAGACTTTGTCCTTGGGGAATGAAAATAAATGCTTTTTTCTTCTTCGAATTAAAAATTGTCTATGAACAAAAGTTCTTTTTATAAACACAATATCTCGTGGACTTTTGAACCCTATGCCGTTTGTCTAGTGTTTATATTAAGCTAAAGTAGTCACTGAAATAAATATTTTGGTTTACTGTTTACCACACGTAACAGCGCTTCTCTCTCGTTCTTGTTTGAGCATTGAGGTGTCGCATACGTGTGTTCTTTCTCTGTGGAGCATTGTCTCATTACAAATTAGTAATGACAGATACGTTTGGAATGTGTTATTTCATTCGTTTAGCATGTTCTATTCGGTACCTGTGCCAGCACCTGTCCTTCACTTTCCCAACTTCACAGAAGACCTTCAGCAGCACTACTTTATTCCAGCAAGATGCGCAGTTCAGTTTCTATGAAGACTGGAAGATAGGTAAACTAAAGGTGTGAGAAAAGGGTCGTTGTATGTCGTGCCTAGGCAGCTCGGTAGGAGGATCACAGTGCCTGTCCTAAACGTTGGAACAACTGGATCTCTTCCCTGGCAGCTACCATACTCGCCAGTGACAGTCATCGGGCGCCAGTGCAGAACCGCGATTCATCGCTGAACACAATGCGATGCCAATTATCAGCAGTCATGCTTCCTGGTCACGACATCACTCGAAATGCAGTTGTTTGTGTGTGGTGTTAACGGCAGCTTACACAAGGGACCATAATTCCCTAGCCCGGCTGCTGATAGTCTCTGACCAAACAGCGTGGCATGACACAGAGTGTCGCGGGGAGGCCATTACTCGTTTTCAGATGGCAGACGCAGATATGCTTGGTGCGCAACACGTCGTTTTTCCCTTGCGGTGGTGAGAGGTGGCCCACTGGAAACTTGGCTACGAGTATGTCTGCTCTGACGTTTCAGGGTAGTCCAATAGTGGGCCATTCTCACATCCAAATGCGCCACAAATTTGGGTGTTGCACGATTGGATCATTCAGCCAGATGGAGTTCCACATAGATTCCCCTTCAGACTGTGTAAGATGCTGTCACACATGAGTACTCGGCATTACCGTTTCTTTCTGCGTTATCACTGAACATCTGACACTGTTCACGCCAACAACACTAATATCCTCCCATGGGCTTTCTAGCTGACACAGAGAATTGCAGCCCTAGTCATTTACGTATCCACCGACATCCGATTATGTCTTCTGGGTATTTTCGTTTTTTGACGCATGTTTACTTTCTGTTAAATTTACAGTTGCACTCCTGGCAACGAAGTCCGCAGTGGGTGGAACATTTACGTATATCGTCAGTTATTCAAATTCATGTAGCCGTCGAAGGAAGACACTACGCTTTCCTCACCTTACAATAGGTCTTGTCGTATTGTTGTCTCATTTTTCGGCATTCGCTGTACACTGAGGTACCAAGGCCTTCGATAAAACGTCCAGTACGCGAGTACTGTCTTTACGTGGGCAAGAAAGGAGACGAGTTAGGGGAAAATAGGACAGAAGAAATACGGGGCAACTTCTGCAAGTTTTTTGTAAGTTTTGTGAAGGTTAATTATAGCTTAATGTCTCATTGAGAACAAGACCATTAGAGAACGAATTCTTATTGATTTTGTAGATTTTCCTAAGGAAACAAACAGAATTCTGTACCGTGGAAAAAGAAAAATCATGTTTCCTGTCTTGCATATCTTTAATAACAAAATTTCTCCGTTTTTTAAGCAAAATTTTTCACACATGAAATGAAAAATACTCTTTCACTGAAAATAAAACCTGTTTAAGTTTCACTCAGCATTCGTTTTTCTTGTAAATTAGGATTTTCTTTTTCTAAATGTGGAATGAAAACTTGATGGTTGCTTTGAAAATAATCCAGACACAGAGAATATAGACAGTTATTGGTTTTTACTACACTGTTTTCGCATTTATGTCATCAATAACTAATTAATATAATTTTTTAAGTTTCCATTATTTTTTCACCATTATCAATGTTAATACTATTATTATTATTGTCACTTATTCTTATTATCAATAACGCAATTTATTCTAATATGGTCAAGCTAAATTACCAATAAGTAAATAATAATAAACAGGAAATCAATAAACATTCGGTTTCGAACCCTATGGTAGTGCTCACCACAGTCATCTACTCCGGAGAGGATAGACTTAATATGCAACATCACACATAACTCTTTGAAATAAGTGAAGAAGATGCAAGGTAAAGTCTACTACTTTGTTTCGGGACATCTCCGTCATTAATGTGACAAATGTTTCGAATGTTTGTCGAGTATGGACAAACATTTGTAAGCAACAACGTAGTTTGCTGAACTACTCGAACACCATTAGAGATGAGACCCTCAGACATAGCAGCTGCTGACTATAGTTTAGTGAATATGGAGAACAACTGCATTTCCACCGATACCATGTGATGGATCACAATGCGTCATTCTGTAGAGATTCTCGAATTCAATTTTCTTGCCAGTCGAATGGTATGAGAAGCACCTTAGCAGCCAAAACTAGCTATTGTTCTTCATTTGTGGATAAAATATCTTTTATGGAAACTATATTCTTTTTGGACTATACGTCTTTGCTGACGAGTTTCTTAAACCGGATTTATTAGTCAATTATCCTTTTATTTAGTCTGACTATACTGGGACCCTGAGACCCTCGCCTACATTGAATCAGGAACTGCAAATAACAGAAAATCTTACAACACATTCTCAATTAGTTCTATGCATATTTGTTGTTCAGTTATGTAGAAGTGAGTTATTATAAGGAGGATAATTGTAATTATCGAGACAAATAATAATAATTCGAAGGAGAATCAGCATTGGTCGTATTTTTTGTTTTATTATCCGCAAAATCGATTTTCGATCACTTAGTGACCATCCTCAGTGCTGTAATAGACAATTGAATTTGGTAGGCACTGGTGTCAACAAGCTTAGAGCGATCAACTGTTGAGTTTATGTGATCGCTCTCAGCTTGTTGATACCAGTGCCTACCAATTTTAATTGTATATTACAGCACTGAGGACGGTCACTAAGTGACCGAAAATCGATTTTGCGGATAATAAAACAAAAAAAAAAATACTACCAATGCTGATTCTCCTTCCAATTCTATCCACTATTTGGTAGTTGTGCACAAAACACTCCATGGAGTCGCCAATCAATAATAATAATGGTAATAATATTAACGGACGTTAATAATCCACTAATATTAAATAGATAAGCACTTTTGAAGCCTTGTACGAGTATCATATCACCAGGAGAAAGAGACAGTAACAGGGAAGAAGATTGAAATGACCCTGTAACAGTTAAGAAGGAGCGGATGTTACAGTAGTGAACTCTGTAAGTAAGGAAACGAACAAGTGGAGAGGGAGGACAGGGTGACTAGAGTGAGCTGCACACAAGTATGAGAAAAATACAGCTATTGTTATAAAAAATCGACGATTAGCTATCTTTTAAAGCCAGGAAAGAATTTAATTTCTTTGATATTTTGAAGGAAAGCGTTTCAAAATCGGATTCCTGACGCAGGTTATATACACTCCTGGAAATTGAAATAAGAACACCATGAATTCATTGTCCCAGGAAGGGGAAACTTTATTGACACATTCCTGGGGTCAGATACATCACATGATCACACTGACAGAACCACAGGCACATAGACACAGCCAACAGAGCATGCACAATGTCGGCACTAGTACAGTGTATATCCACCTTTCGCAGCAATGCAGGCTGCTATTCTCCCATGGAGACAATCGTAGAGATGCTGGATGTAGTCCTCTGGAACGGCTTGCCATGCCATTTCCACCTGGCGCCTCATTTGGACCAGCGTTCGTGCTGGACGTGCAGACGTGCAGACGTGCAGACCGCGTGAGACGACGCTTCATCCAGTTCCAAACATGCTCAATGGGGGACAGATCCGGAGATCTTGCTGGCCAGGGTAGTTGACTTACACCTTCTAGAGCACGGGATACATGCGGACGTGCATTGTCCTGTTGGAACAGCAAGTTCCCTTGCCGGTCTAGGAATGGTAGAACGATGGGTTCGATGACGGTTTGGATGTTCCGTGCACTATTCAGTGTCCCCTCGACGATCACCAGAGGTGTACGGCCAGTGTAGGAGATCGCTTCCCACACCATGATGCCGGGTGTTGGCCCTGTGTGCCTCGGTCGTATGTAGCCCTGATTGTGGCGCTCACCTGCACGGCGACAAACACGCATACGACCATCATTGGCACCAAGGCAGAAGCGACTCTCATCGCTGAAGACGACACGTCTCCATTCGTCCCTCCATTCACGCCTGTCGCGACACCACTGGAGGCGGGCTGCACGATGTTGGGGCGTGAGCGGAAGACGGCCTAACGGTGTGCGGGACCGTAGCCCAGCTTCGTGGAGACGGTTGCGAATGGTCCTCGCCGATACCCCAGGAGCAACAGTGTCCCTAATTTGCTGGGGAGTGGCGGTGCGGTCCCCTACGGCACTGCGTAGGATCCTACGGTCTTGGCGTGCATCCGTGCGTCGCTGCGGTCCGGTCCCAGGTCGACGGGCACGTGCACCTTCCGCTGACCACTGGCGACAACATCGATGTACTGTGGAGACCTCACGCCCCACGTGTTGAGCAATTCGGCGGTACGTCCACCCGGCCTCCCGCATGCCCACTATACGCCCTCGCTCAAAGTCCGTCAACTGCACATACGGTTCACGTCCACGCTGTCGCGGCATGCTACCAGTGTTAAAGACTGCGATGGAGCTCCGTTATGCCACGGCAAACTGGCTGACACTGACGGCGGCGGTGCACAAATGCTGCGCAGCTAGCGCCATTCGACGGCCAACACCGCGGTTCCTGGTGTGTCCGATGTGCCGTGCGTGTGATCATTGCTTGTACAGCCCTCTCGCAGTGTCCGGAGCAAGTATGGTGGGTCTGACACACCGGTGTCAATGTGTTCTTTTTTCCATTTCCAGGAGTTTATATGTACCTCCTAAGAGGCGTGAGATGCGTTTTTTCTGGTATATCGGTACAAATACGAAATTTCGGTTTTTGCAATGCGTAGTCAGCCCAAATAAATACGCTACTGCTCATCATGTCTCTCATACAATACACGATGTAAGCTTTCGTTTGTTTCCAATTACAATCAAAATTTTTTAAAGAGTAATTTTACTTGTGTTTTCAATACAGCATTCCCAAATTAGTCTACTGCGATATCTGTTTTATCGGTATGTATTATAAGGGACATCAAAAGACGAAGAACAACCAGAACTGCAGCAGCAACTGAGTAACGCTGCAGTATGACGGTAGTAGTAAGCGTGGGTCATGGTGGTGCTGTCACTAATGGGGTACTGGTTATTCGAGGTGTTCTACTGTCTCTGTTAATACATATCGATAAAACAAATACCGCACTGGACTCATTCAGGACTGCTCTGTCGAATACACACATAAAATTGCACTTTAAAAATTATTTCGAATGTAACAAATCGACCCTTTTCAGTGTTGGCTGGGCGTCGTATGAGGTGATGAGTAGTATTTGCTTGGGCTGACTCGAGTTACACATAGCAAAAACGAAATTCAAAATATTTGCCGAAACACAAGAGAAAAAGCTCCTGCCGGCTCTTAAAAGGGACTCCGAATACACAGGATGTAACAGGTGTAAGTGCAAGTATTCTAATATGTGGTACCTTAATATGTACACACATCAGTCTGTGTTGAACAGTCTTCCCACAAACGTGTCACAGACTGTTCGATCTGATGTTTTCTGCACAGCTGTATGAGCACATCCAAGCCGGCCGCAGTGGCCGAGCGGTTATAGGCGCTTCAGTCTGGAACCGCGGGACCGCTACGGTCGCAGGTTCGAATCCTGCCTCGGGCATGGATGTGTGTGTTGTCCGTAGGTTAGTTAGGTTTAAGTAGTTCTAAGTTCTAGGGGACTCATGACCACATATGTTAAGTCCCATAGTGCTCAGAGCCATTTGAACCATTTGCACCGACAAGTGAACTACACCTATCTGTATAGACTGATCGTTTTGCGTCTACCTGTGCACACTTCAACACCTGATCTTCCACCCAGGGGAAAACAAGCATTAATAGCTTGCTCTTGGCACTGTACTTGGATGTAGTAGCCAACCTAAAAACAGATAACTTGTTAACTATAATTATTAGTGTACAAGTACTCATGTAATGCTGTTCAGTACACCGTTCTCAGTCACTAATAGAAATATCTGCACCTACACCCGTTACACCCTATAGCTGGACAGAGAGAGATGTTGGGAGGGAGGACTGATGGTGGACTCGGCAGTGTGTGGAGAACATAGCTGCCGGTCAGCCGGTGGCCGCGAGGGACGGGACTGCGTGGCGTTGCAGGGCGGCCCCTCCATCATCGTATTCTCTTTATGTGCCGCTGCCGCTGCCGCTGCTGCATATTGGATGCCCTGTCCGCTGTCCGGCCGTCTATAAGTCAGCAATTACGCGCCGTCCCGTGGGAGCGCCGCTGGACGCGGGCAGATTTCCGCCCCGGATAAATCACGGCCGTTCCTCCGTCCCTGTCCCTCCCCAAGACCTTCTCGACTGTCAGAAACGCTGCCAGAAGCGTTTCGGCGAGTCGCCTCCGACTCCGTAAATGTGTTTAGCAGAAAACACCTACATAGTTAGGGTCTTGAGAAAGTAAGGTGCACATGTCGCCTCGTGCTAAGACCATTGCTCAATAAGAGTGCACAAAGTTACTCTGAGTCACGTGACAAAACTAGCAGCGTATTATACTACCTAACAATTCCAGTACTATGCTGTTGTTTTTATAAAGGCGATAGTAATATTTACTTAATAACATTAATGGTTGTAATCAGATGTCTTACTGCAGTGCTCACACTGTTGACAACCCAGTAATAATATGAATCGTAGTTTCTAGCATTTGTAGACTTACAGATAGCTTTTGACAATGTCGACTGGAATACTCTCTTTCAAATTCTGAAGGTGGCAGGGGTGAAATACAGGGAGCGAAAGGCTATTTACAATTTGTACAGAAACCAGATGGCAGAGGGGCATGAAAGGGAAGCAGTGGTTGGGAAGGGAGTGAGACAGGGTTGTAGCCTCTCCCCGATGCTATTCAATCTGTATATTGAGCAAGCAGTAAAGGAAACAAAAGAAAAGTTCGGAGTAAGTATTAAAATCCATGGAGAAGAAATAAAAACTTTGAGGTTCGCCGATGACATCGTAATTCTGTAACAGACAGTAAAGGACTTGGAAGAGCAGTTGAACGGAAAGGACAATGTCTTGAAGGGGAGGTATAAGATGAACATCAACAAAAGCAAAGCAAGGATAATGGAATGTAGTCGAATTAAGTCGGGTGATGCTGAGGGAATTAGATTAGGAAATGAGACACTTAAAGTAGTAGAGGAGTTTTGCTATTTGGGGAGCAAAATAACGGATGATGGTCGAAGTAGAGAGGATATAAAATGTAGACTGGCAATGGCAAGCAAAGCGTTTCTGAAGAAGCGAAATTGGTTAACATCGAGTATCGATTTAAGTGTGAGGAAGTCGTTTGTGAAAGTATTTGTATGGAGTGTAGCGATGTACGGAAGTGAAACATGGAAGGTAAATTGTTTAGACAAGAAGGGAATAGAAGGTTTCGAAATGTGGTGCTACAGAAGGATGCTGAAGATTAGATGGGTAGGTAACATAACTAATGAGGAGGTATTGAATAGAATTGGGGAGAAGAGGAGTTTGTGGCACAACTTGACCAGAAGAAGGGATCGGTTAGTAGGACATGTTCTGAGGCATCAAGGGATCACCAATTTAGCACTGGAGGGTAAAAATCGTAGAGGGAGACCAAGAGATGAATACACTAAGTAGATTCAGAAGGATGTAGGCTGCAGTAGGTATTGGGAGATGAAGAAGCTTGCACAGGATAGAGTAGCATAGAGTGCTGCATGAAACCAGTCTCAGGACTGAAGACCACACCGACAACAACAGTGTAATTTTAGCATTTTCAAGCAACTACCTCACTACATATGTCGCCTTATATGTACAGGAGCCAGCATAGATATCAAAAGATGTACTGTTGATTTTTAACTCAATTCAGGTTCGCCTGTAACATGTATGCTGTGTTTCTGCTGTTCTATTCTTACCTCCAGTGCGGTTGCAGAAAGGTCTCGCATCGGGTGGCGGCAGACGGAGGCCTGGTTCTGAGAATGTCAGGCGGCGTGAAGAGTCGGCAGGCAGCCTACGTCGAGTGCCGGTGACAGGTGGAGGCGTGCGTCACCGGCCGCTCATCCCTCAGCATACGTGAGGCGGCCGCGGGCGGCGCCGTCACCGTGTGAACTCCGAGTCTGGCCGGCAGGACGCAGGCAACCGTGCATTTGCAAGCGTCCAGGCCGCAGCGCACCGGCTGCGTGTCCACCGGCTCGCCGTACCTGCACAGGAGCCGTCCAACCACTACCTCAGGCTCAGCTCTGCGTCGCTCTGATGGAAGCGTTTATTCTTTAAATTTCCCACCCACAGAGAGGATTTTAAATGTGACAATATTTACTGAAATGATAACTGTCGAGGCATTCGCTTGAATTACTTTCAAAAAAACATGACTACCGAGTAGGCGTGTGCGACCCTCCCACTAACTACAGAAACAGGAGAGAATACGGAGGGCTCCAAAAAAAATGTATCCGCTTTTTAAAAGTCCATAAGTTGCAAACTATTTGCGGGGGTTGTCTCATTTTTGGTGAAAGTGTAACTTAAAGTCCAACTTAAAGATACCACTGTAGGTGTTTGAAATGGTCACCATTAACATCTGCACACAAACGATGCCGCCGAACTACAGCACGAACTACTGACTGCAACATGTTCGGTTGGATATCTGCACATCCATGTACGATGGATTCTCGAAGTTCAGCCAATGTGCGTGGCTTTTGTCGATAAGCGACGTCCTTTAGTTTCCAGAATGAGATTTTCACTCTGCAGCGGAGTGTGCGCTGACATGAAACTTCCTGGCAGATTAAAACTGTGTCAAATCAAATGACTCTCTTTCATTGATCCATATTCCAGGTTTATGCCTTCAGCACCATGTTTTGCTGTTAGGGGCATTTGAATCGCCGATGAATGGTTTTGGAATTCCAGCTCTCCATCCAGTTCCCTGCTGATGGAGCTCCATCCGTGTTGTTTTGGTGCCGATAGGGTTTGCGTGTGCGACGTCCAGTTGAGTAGTGACTTTTGTAGCCGTCGCTCTCTTATAATCCGTCACAGTCCTCTTCCGTGACCCTGTGTCACGATCGCACAACAACCACTTTCGTCCGCGCTGTGATTTGGCGGATGAAGTTTTACCGCTTTCCCTTTATGTGGTATAAAAATTCGATTCGGTGCCTCTTCAAACGCCGAATACTTTGCCTCCCTTGGTTACCGAACCACTCACAATAAGAGCATCAACAATATTCCCTGGTCCGACTGGACTCAGCTTTGACAACTACACAGACCACTGTTCTGACCACCACTGACATTTGCAACGTGCTGAGGACATTGCACAGGGCCGATCGTGATGAAATACAATAGCGCAACCTGCACGCCTGCCTAGAATCTGTATTTATGTTGAAGCATGCATTTCTCGTGATGTTCCCACATTTTTGTCCAGTCCCTGTAGATCAGTTGTTGTGCCAGCAGATTCCCAAAGAGACCACACTTCGCGTTTGTCTGCTTTACCAACTGCTACTACATGTACACATACATCTACATCTACATACATATTCCGCTAGCCACCGTACGGTGGATGGCGGAGGGTATCTTGTAACACTGCTAGTGGTTTTCTTTCCTGTTCTACTCCCAAATAGAGCGAGGGAAATGCGACTTTCTGTATGCCTCCGTGTGAGCCCTAGTTTCTCATATCTATCCTCTTGGTCCCTATGCGAAATGTATGTTGGTGGCAGTAGGATCGTCCTACAGTCAGCTTCAAATGCTGTTTCACTATACTTCCTCAGTAGTATTCTTCGAAATGAAAGTCTTCTTCCCTCCAGGAATTTCCACTTGAGCTCCTGAAGCACATACGTAACATCTGCATGCTCATCGAAACTACCGCTAACGAATCTAGCAGTCCCCTGCCCTCCCCCCCCCCCTACCCGATTGTCTCGGTGTCTTATTTGAATCCGACCTGGTGCAGATCCCAACCACTCGAAGAGTACTCAAGAATAGGTCACACTAGCGACATCTATGCGGTCTCCTTTACAGATGAACTACAGTTTTCTAGAAGCCTCTCAATAAACCGATGTCGACCATTTGCCTTTCTTACTACAATCCTCACATGATCGTTATATTTCATATCGCTTCGCAACGGTACGTTGAGTTATTTAAACGAAGTGACTGTGTCAAGGAGGACACTGCTAATGCTGTACCCGGACATTACGGGTTTGTTTTTCCTACTGATTAGCATTAACTTAAATTTTTCTACATTAAGAGCCGGCTGACATCCATCACAACAACTAGAAATTTTTCTATGTCATCTTGTATCAGTCTACCGTCGCTTCTACACTTTTCTTATAACACAGTATCATCAGCGAGCAACCGCAGATTGCTGCCCACCCTGTCTGCCAGATCATTTATGTATAAACAAAATAGCAACAGTTCTATTACATTCCCTGGGACGCTGCAAATGTTACCCCTGTCTCCGACGAACAGCCACTGTCGAAGAGAACATACTGGGTTCTGTTACTTTAGAAGTCTTCGAGCCAGTCACATATGTCTGACGCGTGTATGTCCATTAATGTGAATTTTCTAGAAGTACGACTCTCAGAAAACACTACATTTTGCCATTCAGCACATCGCCGATCTGATATTGTTCACCTGCCCATTGTAGTGTAACGAGACTTTGGTATTATGAAAATGTAAACACACGAAATAATATGAGTGTCACAAGCCCACATCTCAGCAGACGACTTTGTACCTTCACTTGATGCCGCGCGCTTAGTCGTAAAACTGTACTGGTGCTAGTCACGTTTCCATTTCGTTTGAAAGCTCCTCTCCGGCTGACCAGGGCGTACCTCTGACCCTTTTTGTCGGACAAGAGGAGATGCTACTGGCCATCTCTCTTCAGTCGTAACCATTTATTGCAGACACCATGTTCACCCTATCTTACGGATTAGGATTTATTCGGCGAAAAGTATTAGTCTTACACAAACGTTAGGATAAATTGGAACTATGGTCGAACAATGACTTTATAGACGAGGAGGACGACGAAGAAATTAGATTCAGTCATTGAACATGTCACCAGAATTTTATTGATTACACTGTGAGGTTTGCAGGACACTTTGGAAGAATTGGCCTGGCGTTCTAATCGAAATTGTTCCTCTGATTCACAATGTAGCAGAAACGGAACAGTAGCTGTTCAACCTTGGTCTAGTTTTCTCTTTCCTTATAGTTTTTACTGTTCACAGGATTTCCAAATCTATAAAAGCAGCCATGAGGAAATCATTACGTTTCTAACAAGAAGTACTGTCTTTAGAATATCAATGACGATGACTAGACGCTGCGGCCTCTGAACCGTCTTGCTACTGATATTTCGAGACAAGAGTCGCAGTGATAAATTTCTGATCGCGTATTGTGTTGTACTAAGCTAAATCCCTGACCCAGCATTGTAAATTGCACTTCTGATGTTTTCTTTGCATCGGTTGAATTCACAGTTTGATTCGGCTACAACTAACATTTCCTCTATCCCTCCCCATCCAAGCTAGAGCTATTTTTATAATTACATCAGTATACTAAAACCAGACAATAATGTGATCTGAAATATCCTGGCGGATTTAAACTGTGTGCCGGAACTAGACTCTTACTTTGGGCCTCTGCCTTTCGCGAAGAGTTGCTCTGCCGACTGAGGTACCTACGGACGCCTCCTCCCTGAAGCTTTACTTCCGTCAATATCTCATCCCCTACCTTTTACATTTCACAGACGTTCTTCTGCATGGCTTGCGGGACGGCTTTAATCCTCGAGGAAGTTTCATATCAGCTCACGCTTCACAGTAGAATCCAAGTTTATTCTGGAAACAGTCTTCTAGACTGTGCCTAAACAATTTCTCCATAAAATTTGCGTGTTTCGAGAGCGATAGTGCTTTATGGTACGCAGGAGAACTTCTGTCACGTTTAGAGTGTAGGAGACGAGATAGAGGATGAAGTAAAGGTGTGTGGATAAGTCGTAATTTATGGAAAAACAGCTCAGTCGATAGAGCACTTACCCACGTGAGCCAGAGATCCCACGTTCAAGCTCGGTTCCGGTACACAGTCTGAATCTGCCAAAAAGTATAAAATCAGCACTCACTCAGCTGTAGAGTGAAAATTCATTGCGGAGACAACGTGATTTAACCTTAACAGGGCCACAAGTACTGATAATAGAACCATGGTACCTCGAGTTTCCGTAAATTTTCAGTGCACAGACGTACTTAAATAAGACTTCATTTGTTTCATTCTACGTCTTCGTGAAGCAGTGTACGACTAACTCATAGAACAATGGTAGCGTTTGCCAAAAAACAAACTTCAGTTGAAGGGTCTCATTGTGGGTCTCTCTAAGAAATATTATTTAAAGTAACTTTACCTCCGTATCTCTGGCACCTAATTTTACCGTGCAATTAGTTAATTGCCTCGGGAATAAGAAGAGTGAGCAGATGAACGCGTTCATATCAGCCAGAGTTTACATATTTATCATACACTACTGGCCATTAAAATTGCCACACCAAGAAGAAATGCAGATGATAAACGGGTATTCATTGGAAAAATATATTATACTAGAACTGACATGTGATTACATTTTCACGCAATTTGGGTAAATAGATCCTGAGAAATCAGTACCCAGAACAACCACCTCTGGCCGTAATAACGGCCTTGACACGCCGGGGAATTGAGTCAAACAGAGCTTGGATGGCGTGCACAGGTACAGCTGCCCATGCACCTTCAACACGATACCACAGTTCATCAAGAGTAGTGACTGGCGTATTGTAACGAGCCAGTTTCTCAGCCACCATTGACCAGACAGTTTCAATTGGTGAGAGATCTGGAGAATGTGCTGGCCAGGGCAGCAGTCGAGCATTTTCTGTATCCAGAAAGGCCCATACAGGACCTGCAAAATGCGGTTGTGCATTATCCTGCTCAAATGTAGGGTTCTGCAGGGATCGAATGAAGGGTAGAGCCACGGGTCGTAACACATCTGAAATGTAACGTCCACTGTTCAGAGTGCCGTTAATGAGAACAAGACGTGACCGAGACGTATAACCAATGGCGTCCCATGCCATCACGCCGGGAGATACGCCAGCAATGCGATGACGAATACACGCTTCCAATGAGCGTTCACCGCGATGTCGCCAAACACGGATGCGACCATCATGATGCTGTAAACAGAACCTGGATTCATCCGAAAAAATTCCGTTTTGCCATTCATGCATCCAGGTTCGTCGTTGAGTACACCATCGCAGGCGCTCCTGTCAGTGATGCAGCGTCAAGGGTAACCGCAGGCATGGTGCTGCAAATGTCGCCGAACCGTTCGTGCAAATGGTTGTTGTTATGCAAACGTCCCAATCTGTTGACTCAGGGATCGAGACGTAGCTGCACGATCCGTTACAGCCATTCGGATAAGGTGCCTGTCATCACGACTGCTAGTGACACGAGGCCGTTGAGATACAGCACGGCGTTCCGTATTATCCTCCTGAACTCACTGATTCCATATTCTGCTAACAGTCATTTGATCTCGACCAACGCGAGCAACAATGTCGCGATACGATAAACCGCAATCGCGATAGGCAACAATCCGACCTTTATCAAAGTCGGAAACGTGATGGTACGCATTTCTCCTCCTTACGCGAGGCATCACAACAACGTTCCACCAGGCAACGCCGGTCAACAGCTGTTCGTGTATGAGAAATGGGTTGGAAACTTTCCTCATGTCAGCACATTGTAAGTGTCGCCACCGGCGCCAACCTTGTGTGAGTGCTCTGAAAAGCTAATCATTTACATATCACAGCATCTTCTTCCTGTCGGTTAAATTTCGCGTCTATAGCACACGTCATCTTCGTGGCGTAGCAATTTTAATGGCCAGTAGTGTATTTTATACTAAACTTGTCTGCTAACTGTCCGATTCAGATGCACTTGTACGTAGTCCGTTAAGTGTTGCTGCTTGTCTCAGTCTTAGTGACTACAGTGTCTCAGAGCCATAGGTGACTGTATCTGTTCTTTACTTTGCCTCTTAGAATAATAATAAATTAATGAATGCATGTGTGCATGTGTGCTGTTATGCATTTCATGTGCATAACCGCGGGAGTAGGGTAGTCAGCTGATGTAACAGTACGGCTAATTTCGATGGATGCATGGTGGGTAGTTTGCCTTGGTCGAACCTTTGTGTAGAGTGGCTTAATACAATAGGCCTGGTCTTTGGTTATTTCCGTTGGAGGGATAAGCCCCGGTTTCGTGAGGGGAGCTCTTCACTGTTCGCTAGGAGCTTGGTAAGATCAGCTCGTACGAGATTCTCTTTGAAAGACTAGTCAGCGTTTGAATTTAACTGAGTTTTAAGTCTAACTGAAACCATAATGCTTTTCTCTTATAGCTTTATTGTCTATTAGTTTGTGCGACATGTTTTACTTTAACACCTTGTGTGTTGAATACTTTGAAATTCAGGTGGTTTCGTAGTCTATTTTTGATTCAAAAAATCAAAAGGTTCAAATGGCTCTGACCACTATGGGACTTAACATCTGTGGTCATCAGTCAGCTAGAACTTAGAACTACTTAAACCTAACTAATCTAAGGACAGCACACACATCCATGCCCGAGGCAAGATTCGAACCTGCGACCTTAGCGGTCACGCGGTTGCAGACTTTTTTTGATTCACTTGAACACGTAGAGGTGTGTTGCTGGGCAACAATTCAGTTCAATCAAATTCTCACTTTCTAACCGCGAGCGTGTGTGTAATATATAATATCGTTGCGATTTTTCCCTGGATTTTTCCTTCCGTTTTAAGGTATTTGCGTTTGTTCATTACCACCACGTGTTAGTATTCATGTTTAAGAGCATTCAGTTCTCGAATGTTGTTACCCTTGCGATCAAGACAGTGTAGTTCCACTCTGTTTATCATGAAATTCCTATTTGTTTGGTACTTACCGTTGTTCGTTACCACCAAGTGTTCTTGTTCTAAAAGGTTTTTGTTCTATAGCCTCTGTAATCTTCCTCCTATACAGTGTATTTAAATTAATTAAAAGTGTTTGTTGATACTTTGATCTCCGTGTGTGTATGTATTTCAACGATAATTTTAAGTATCAATTTCGCGTGTTGAAGTCGAGGGAGCAGCGTATGGTCATGGTGGCTTGTGGTCATGATGCTTCACCTTTGTTCTTTTTTCTCCGCTGTATGTACCTCAGTAACTGCGTCTGAATGTTAAGTGACTGTTTTATGGTTAACCATGTCTTCGATTATTTCCATCCCATAAACTACGAATTTAGTTGTGGACACAGAAGCAAGATTTAAGATATATCAAATATGGAACTTAAGACATTTCAGACATCAGAAATAGACACATTTTACTATATTTACAAATTGATTACTTAATATAGCGAAGTCAATAAATGCTTATTTTATGCGCATTTGTAGTTAGGCTTTCAATAACTCCAATTCATCCCATGCCGTATCCAGACCTGATTCAGTGCGCATCCTACAACCTTTCCTTGCACAATGAATGAATGACGAATTATTTAAATTAGCCCTAGGTTAGACAGATTGCATTTTACATTCATAAATGCATGGCCTTCAACTACTGAACCAGAGTCAAGACAGTGCAGTCGACAGCGACAATCTTTAAGTGAGAAAATTCTCCTGAAGTGCACGAGCTAGCGGTAAAAGCAGCGATCACCCTGTTTCTCTACGTAATTTTGCAACCTCTTAACATCTAACATAGCAACTTGTTATAGTTATCGATGTAATGAATGGAGACATGGAAGTCGAAACGAAATGTAACCCTTATCGACGCTTAAATCAAATTGCTGTGAAGTATAGAGAGAGAAATACTGCCTCACGCAGCTAATAAAGAGCATGTTGCAAGTCTGGGCAATTGTAGCCTTCCTGACTTAGGCGTGCAGCTGCAACACGCTGGGAAGTTTCGCAAACAATAAAGCGAGCTGCAGCAGGCACGGGGACCGAAGGAACGGGGGCATGCCCCAGCGTCCGTAGGCTAATTGGCTTATTGTTTTGAAATCGCTTAACAGCGGACGCTCTTCCCGCTGGTTCAACAGCGCTTCTTCTGCCCCGAGCTCCCGCTGCTACTCCCCACCCTCTGCAACGGCTCGGCCCTTACAGAGCCTCCCTTGTTACTGCGGAGTGCGTCGTCCCTTTTGCCCCACATAAGACTGTCAGTGTATCGATTTGTTGATCGATAGGTGGAAGTGCTGTTATCGGTCCCACCGGGCTCCCTGACCACCCTCGCCTAAGAAACATCCCGTTCCCCTCTGAATAGCAGACGCATTCCCACAAGCATACAGAACCATGTGCCACCCCCGTCTCACCCCAACCCCTCTCCATCCTCCTATCCCGTCCTTTTTCCTCTCACTCGCCGTGTCGAGCGCTGTTTCATGCCGCCACCAGTCAATGGTTTGATTCGATAACTGAACTTCCGTCTTCTGCATTGTTACTACAAAGCATTAAAACTGTACAATATATTGAAATTAACGTTTCTCATTTTGGACACTATATTACGTAAACAATGTTCTCGACTGCCTTCAAGCAGCGAAGTTTTCAAAGGATCCGAAAGCAGCTCAACTTCGTGTACGAGTCGGAAACACATTCTAAGGACACAGTAATTGCATTTAAATATTATATTAGAACAAATAAGCCCTCGGTCACAAATATTAAGTCAAAATTGACCAGGTTTCTACTCTACTATGAACGACGTCTTCAGAATTAGACTAACTGTTCTAAAACATATTAGGTAATATAATACATTAATAAAATTAAAGTTTGTACTGACTGGAAAAAGATGCAGTACTTAAAGTCACATATTAAAAAAGATCTAAGCCGGAAAGGCGACGTCAATGAATAGTTGTAAGTGAGATGGCGAACCGCTAAGGGCTACTCGTACTGTGAACACTTGTTTGAACCCTTGTTCACAGTACGAGCAGCCCTTAGCAGTTCGCCATCTCACTTACAACTATTCATGACGTCGCCTTTCCGGCTTAGATCTTTTTTAATATGTGACTTGTAAGTACTGCATCTTTTTCCAGTCAGTACAAACTTTAATTTTATTAATGTATTATATACCTAATATGTTTTAGAACAGTTAGTCTAATTCTGAAGACGACGTTCATAGTAGCGTAGAAACCTGGTCTATTTTGACTTAATGTTTGTGACTGAGGGCTTATTTGTTCTAATATAATTCTGACACGGTCACTGAACCTTAGCGGCTATGTTCAAAGTTTTGCATTTAAATACGTTGTGGTTGTTGTTGTGGGCTTCAGTCCAGAGACTGGTGTGATGCAACTCTCCGTGCTACTCTATTCTGTCCAAGCCTCGTCATCTCCGAATAACTACTGTAACTTACATTCTTCTGAACCTGCTTAGCGTGTTCATCTCTTCGTCTCCCTCTGAGATTTTTACCCTCCACGTTTCCCACCACAGAACGTGTCCTACGAACCGATCCCTTCTTCTTATCAGTTTGTTTTACAAATTCCTCTTCTCCCCAGTTCTATGCAGTACCTCCTAATTAGTTACGTGATCTACCCACTTAATCGTCAGCATTCTTCTGTAGCACCACATTTCGAATGCTTCTCTTCTTGTCTAAACTGTTTATCGTCCATGTTTCACTTCCATACGTGGCTACACTCTATGCAAATACTTTCAGAAAAGACTTCCTGACACATATCTATACTCGATGTTCAAATGGTTCAAATGGCTCAAAGCACTATGGGACTTAACATCTATGGTCATCAGTCCCCTAGAACCTAGAACTACTTAAACCTAACTAACCTAAGGACATCACTCAACGCCCAGTCATCACGAGGCAGAGAAATATACTCGATGTTAACATATTTCTCTTCGTCAGAAATGCTTTACTTGCCTTTGCCAGTCTACATTTTATATCCTCTCTACTCAGACCATCATCAGTTATTTTGCTCCGCAAATAACAAAACTCCTTTACTACTTTAAGTGTCTCATTTCCTAATCTAATACCCTCACCATCACCTGATTTAATTAGACTACATTCCATTATCCTCATTTTGCTTTTGTTGATGTCTTTCTCCTTTCAAGACACTGTCCATTCCGTTCAGCTGTTCTTCCAGGTCCTTTGCTGTCTCTGACAGAATTACAACGTTTTTATTTCTTCTCCGTGGATTTTAATTCCTATTCCAAATTTTTCTGTTGTTCCCTTTACTACTTGTTCAATATACAGATTGAATTATGTCGGGGATAGGCTACAGCCCTTTCTCAGTCCCTTCTGAACCACTGCATCCCTTTCATGACCCTCGACTCTTATGACTGCCATCTGGTTTCTGTGCAAATTGTAAATCGCATTTCGTTCCCTTATTTTACCCCTGCCACCTTCAGAATATGAAAGAGAGTATTCCAGTCAACATCGTCAAAAGCTTTTCCTAAATCTACAAACGCTAGAAACATAGGTTTGCCTTTCCTTAACCTATCATCTAAGATAAATCGTAGGGTTAGTGTTGCCTCGCGTGTTCCAACATGTCTACGGTATCCAAACTGATCTTCCCCGAAGTCGGCTTCTACCAGTGTTAGTATCTTGCAACCGTGACTAATTAAACTGATAGTTCGGTAATTTTCTCACCTATCAACACCTGCTTTCTTTGGGATTGGAATTATTATGTTGTTCTTGAAGTCTGAAGGTATTTCGCTTGTCTCATACATCTTGCTCACCAAATGGAAGGGTTTTTTCAGTTAACTATACTGCCGGGAAAAGTCGCAACACCAAGAAGGGGTTGTGCTAAATAAACGAAAGTCGGTGTTTCTATCTCTGCGACATTATGTCTGTACAAATTTCGCGGCAGTCGCATAAAAGTGGGGCTAGGAGGTCTATCATGAGGACGTAAATCACGTTTGTTTTAATACACGCCGTAAACGGTCGTGAGCGTTGGTAACCTGTGAGCTTGGACGTGGTGAGCTGATGTTAGTCAAAATCCCCTTTGAAGAGACAAAGACGCCATTATCACCACCTCACTGAGTTTGAATAAGGTCAAGTAATAGGACAACGAAACCTGGATCTTCCTTCTGCTGGATTACAGAAAGACCTGACAGGAATGTAACCACTGTACATGATTTCTGGCAGCAGCAGTCACGAGAATATACGATCGCATGAAGACTGGACTCCAGACGGCCACGTGGCAGTACCGAGAGGGAAGACCACCTTGTCCGGTTTAAGGCTGTGGCGCATCCGCAACAGAAATATGAGCAGCAGTGACCATCACTGTGAC
Organism: Schistocerca gregaria; assembly: GCF_023897955.1. Classification (NCBI taxonomy): domain Eukaryota; kingdom Metazoa; phylum Arthropoda; class Insecta; order Orthoptera; family Acrididae; genus Schistocerca; species Schistocerca gregaria. The sequence goes on from NC_064924.1 coordinate 218,712,031, forward strand.
ACAACGAACTGTTACAAATCTGTTATTTCAAGGGCAGCACCGCGTCTGACGCCCTATAGTGTGCATCCCCTGACCCCAAACTACTGCCATTTGTGACTTCAGTGGTATCAAGCGAGAGTTCATTAGAACTCAGTGTGGAGGTCTCTTGCTGATGACAGCTGGCTTTGCCTCGGCGCCCGTGATGGCCGTGTGTTGGTTGGAAGGAGGCCAGATGACTGTCTGCAACCAATCTGGGTGCGTGCTAGACACACACTGGACCTACACCTGGAGTCAGGGTCTGGGGTGCGATTCCGTATGACAGCAGCAGCAGTACTCTCGTGATTATCCGCGGACCCTGACTGCAAATACGTACGTCAGTCTGGCGATTCGATCTGTTGTGCTGCCACTCATGAACAGAATTCCAGGAGGTGTTTGCCAACAAGATAACATTCGTCCAAATACAGCTATGGTAGCGCAACAAGCCGTACAGTATTTCGACATGTTGCCTTGACCTGCTCGACCACCAGATCGGTCTGCAGTCGAGCACATAAGGGAAATCATCGGACAAATCTAGTGTCATCCAAAAATAGCATTGAACGTCCCTGTATTGAACGACCATGTGCAACAGACATGGAACTCCACCCCAAAAAATGACATCCGGCAACTGTACAACACAATGCATACAAGCTTGCATTCTTGAATTCAACATTCTGTCAGTTACACCCATTATTAATGTACCAGCGTTTCACATCTGCAAAGGTTTATCTCGCGCTTACATTAACGTGTGCTCTTGCAATGTTACTCTCTTAAATTGCTATCTAGACAAAAGTATTCATGAAATTTCGTTACCCTACATTAACTACTTCTTTTTGCTGTTGCGATTTTTTCCCGCCATTGTATAAAGCACCTAAACTGCACACTACTGAAAGTAACATTTTCCGTTTTGAACCTTAGGCTGCATAGCAACGTTTTTGACAACCTCCAAACAGAAAAGTTTTCAAAGAATACAGAACCAGCTTTACTTCAAATACGAGCTGGAAACACATTCTGATGACACTGTAATTGCATTTAAATATATCTTAGTTATATCTACTCATCGATGCATGTTTTCAGCAACGTCACTGGGTATGTGCTTCCGTCTGATGAATGTGTCTAGGATCAGATTTTTTTAAATCTGTGAATGTGATTGTTTTTCAGTAATATAAGCATTACTATGATGGTAAGCAGCAATTAGAAGTGTGTGAAGTAGAAATGTAACGTGTAGAAGGATTTCTGTGATACTTCTCTGCGTAAATGTATTATTTAAACTTAAATATTTCCGTATTACGTGTATGATAATTCGGTAAAGTATGCGATTATGTTACGAACTTTATAAAATAATAATTCCTTGTCTGCTGTTACTTGTATTATCCAACATTTTTTCGAGCGACACATTTCGGCTCCATGCTGTCATCATCAGTTGCCTAACTGTTATTTATACAACAATTATTAATTGCCACTGCCATTGTAGTTACGAAAAAGTTCCTTACTGAATGTGGAAGTGGGATTATGTTCGGAATATTATTGCCAATATCCAGAAAGAATACTTTAGTGTACTATATTATGTATGTTTTATATTTAAATAACCTCGATCATATAACTACTTAAATGTTTTGGGAATATAGACTTATTTGGCACTCGAAAAAACTTAACTCCGTAAATTCAAGCACTTGTTCACATGCCAAAGGTTCTTACAAATTTGTTGCACATTTGAGGTCAAAACAGTTCAATAACGTGAAAATACGAAGTAATAGACAAAAGTGTTTAAATTAATTACATCTTTATTTATAAGTCACATTTATTTGTGGAGTGCTGATGGATACAAACACGACAGCGATGTATTGGATTTGAGATGCTAGCACCGTTTTCTCGTTCTTGTTAGCTTTTGTAAGGACAGGCCTACCGTCTCTGACAGATACAGCAACTGTTAAAGAACTAAAAATGATTGTATAAACTGAAGAGCCAAGACATTATGACCACTTGCTAATAACTTTTTTTGGGGGGTTTTGGAACGAAAGACATAACTTACTCTACGTATTAGGGATCCTACAGTTTCTTGGTAGATTTGTAGAGATATGTGGCATTAGTTGTCTACGCGTGGGTCATATAATTCGCGTAAACAACGGGCCGCTAACTTGCGCCCTCTAGCGACCCAGAAGGGTTCCACAGGATTTACGTCAGGCGAATTTGGACGCAGAGACGTCAAAGTAAGTTCACTACAATGCTCCTCAAACCGCTGTAGCAGGGTTTCGGTTCTGAGACATGACTATTATACTGCTGAAAGATGACATCGCCGTCGGGGAAGAAATCAAGCATGAAGGATGCAGATGGTTCATACCTGTCAGCGTGTCTCCGATCAGTACCACAGGCTGCATACAACCGCAGAAGCATTGTACAGCTCTCACCTGCCTGCGTCCGTGGCGCGCTGCACGTTCCGAGGCACCGTTCACCCCGATGACGGTGCTGTTGGAGATGACGTAGTTTAACAAAAATGTGAGCTACCCGAAGAGCCTATACATTTCCGTTGATCGACGATCAAATTCCGATGGTCCCGTGCCCACTGCTATCGTAATTGACGATGTCGTTGGATCAACATGTGAACACACAGAGATGGTCTGTGGCGGAGCTTAATTTTCAACAATGTGCGATGAACAGTGTTCTCCCAAAATACTTGTGTAGGCACCAGCATTGTGCTCTCTACAGAGATGCTACGGATCACCTTCTATCCTACTTTACAAAGCAGATAAGCCTCCGAATGCCACGTTTTGTGAAGAGTCATGAGCATCCAACCGTTTAGCGCATAGTAGTAGTTTCAATGTTTTTTTATACTAGGCGGTAGTTTGACGTACTCTCATGAACACCTGCAGTCGATACGCATATAGGGAAATCAGAGTAAAGACAGTTGGACTGTAAAAATTTTATCAGTAAATTGTCCAAATATTCGTAACAAAGTTCTCGAATTTACTGCCCTCCTGAAAAGTCCTCGACCTCAAATTAGTCTTGGGACTGAGAGCTGGCTAGAACCCGAAATAAAAAGCTGAGATATTTTGTGAGTCTTGGAATATTTATCGGAGAGAAAGATTAGACAACGTCGGAGGGCAAGTTCAGTCAACAAAAATATTGTCTGTACTGAGGTTCAAATTGAGTGTGACCGTCGCACATAACAGGTCTAGGTGAAACCAAGTTAATTGTTGAATGTTTTTACCGACCAGTCGATCCGCTTTGATAGTTCTAGAGTCACTCTCGTCAGAAGTGCATAAATACCCAGATCATGCAGTACTAATTGATGGTGACTTTAACCTACCGTGTAAAACGTGAATGGATTCATTGGAGGTGGTACAGACAAACAGTCTTGAACACGTTTCCCGAAAATTATCTTGAGCAGTTCGTTCGCCAGCCCACGCGCAGTGGAGGTACCTTGGACCTTGTAGCAACAAAAAGGGCGGACCTTATCGGTGGCGTCCTTATAGAGACGCGAATTAGTGATCATGATGTCATCATAGCGACTACAGTTACGAAAGTTAATAAATCAGTCAAGAGGGCTATGTGAGTGTTTCTGCTAGAAAGATCAGATAAGCAGTTGTTAGTATCTCACTTAGACAATTAACTGCAATCATTTAGTTCCAGAATTATGGACAAAGGGGAATTATGGACAAAGTTTAAACAGATTGTACATCGTGCTCTGGACAAATACTTGCCTAGTAAGTGGATTAAGGACGGGAAAAAACCACCGTGGTATAATAATGAAAATCGGAAAATGCTGAAGAAGCAAAGGCTGTTGCACACTCGGTTCAAAAGAGGTAGCGCAAATGACGGCAGGAAAAGGTTACTAGAGATTCGTGTTTTTGTGAAAAGATCTATGCGCGAAACATACAACAGCTAGCACCGTCATACCTTGGCAAAAATCTGGCGGGGAACCCTAAAATTCTGGGCCTATGTAAAGTCTCTAAGTGAGTCCAAGGCTTCCATACAGTCACTCGTTGACCAGTCTGGTTTGGTAATAGAAGATAGCAAAAGAAAGGCCGAAGTTTTAAATTCCACGTTTAAGAAATCGTTTACGCAGTAGAATCGAACAAACGTCAGTAGAATCGAACAATCGTACCGTTGTTTGACCATCGCACAGAGTCCCGTTTGGATGACATTGTAATAAGAATCCCTTGAATACAGAAACAACTTAAAGAGTTGAAAACAAGTACGTTGTAATGTCCGGACGGAATCCCAATTCGGTTTTACAAAGAGTAACCTAAGGCATTGGCCCCTTACTTACCATGCGTTTGTCACGAATCCCTGACCGGTGCAATGTGCCAAGTAACTGGAAAAAAGCGCATGTGACTCCTGTATATAAGAAAGGTAAAAGAACGGACCAGCAGAATTACAGACCAGTATCTTTAACATTGATTTCTGCTGAAATCTATAACAGAATGAATTTCCTAGAGATCGGAAAGCTTATGTCTCCGAATCAGCACAGTTTTAGAAAGCGTCGCTCATGTGAAACTCAGCTTTCCCTTTTCTGACATGATATGCTGAGAACTATGACCGAAGAGCAACGCCGGCAACTGTGGCCGAGCGGTTGTAGGCGCTTCAGTCCGAAACCGCACTGCTGCTACGGTCGCAGGTTCGAATCCTGTCTCGGGCATGGATGTGTGTGATGTCCTTAGGATAGTTAGGTTTAAGTAGCTCTATGTGTAGGGGACTGATGACCTCAGGTGTTAAGTCTCATAGTGCTTAGAGCCATTTGAACCATTTGAAGAGCAACAGGCAGATTCCATCCTTCTAGATTTCCAAAAAGCACTTGACATGGTGCCCCACTGCAGAATGCTAACGAAGGTGCGAGCATACGAAGTAGGTTCCCAGATATATGAGTGGCTCGAAGACTTCTTAAGTACGTAGTCCTCGACAGTGAGTGTTCATCAGAGACAAGGGTATCGTCAGGAGTGCTCCAAGGAAGTGTTATAGGACCACTGTTATTTTCTATATACACTCTTGGAAATTGAAATAAGAACACCGTGAATTCATTGTCCCAGGAAGGGGAAACTTTATTGACACATTCCTGGGGTCAGATACATCACATGATCACACTGACAGAACCACAGGCACATAGACACAGCCAACAGAGCATGCACAATGTCGGCACTAGTACAGTGTATATCCACCTTTCGCAGCAAAGCAGGCTGCTATTCTCCCATGGAGACGTACGTAGAGATGCTGGATGTAGTCCTGTAGAACGGCTTGCCATGCCATTTCCACCTGGCGCCTCAGTTGGACCAGCGTTCGTGCTGGACGTGCAGACCGCGTGAGACGACGCTTCATCCAGTCCCAAACATGCTCAATGGGGGACAGATCCGGAGATCTTGCTGGCCAGGGTAGTTGACTTACACCTTCAAGAGCGCGTTGGGTGGCACGGGATACATGCGGACGTGCGTTGTCCTGTTGGAACAGCAAGTTCCCTTGCCGGTCTAGGAATGGTAGAACGATGGGTTCGATGACGGTTTGGATGTACCGTGCACTATTCAGTATCCCCTCGACGATCACCAGAGGTGTACGGCCAGTGTAGGAGATCGCTCCCCACACCATGATGCCGGGTGTTGGCCCTGTGTGCCTCGGTCGTATGCAGTCCTGATTGTGGCGCTCACATGCACGGCGCCAAACACGCATATAACCATCATTGGCACCATGGCAGAAGCGACTCTCATCGCTGAAGACGACACGTCTCCATTCGTCCCTCCATTCTCGCCTGTCGCGACACCACTGGAGGCGGGCTGCACGATGTAGGGGCGTGAGCGGAAGACGGCCTAACGGTGTGCGGGACCGTAGCCCAGCTTCATGGAGACGGTTGCGAATGGTCCTCGCCGATACCCCAGGAGCAACAGTGTCCCTAATTTGCTGGCAAGTGGCGGTGCGGTCCCCTACGGCACTGGGTAGGATCCTACGGTCTTGGCGTGCTTCCGTGCGTCGCTGCGGTCCGGTCCCAGGTCGACGGGCACGTGCATCTTCCGCCGACCACTGGCGACAACATCGATGTACTGTGGAGACCTCACGCCCCACGTGTTGAGCAATTCGGCGGTACGTCCACCCGGCCTCCCGCATGCCCACTATACGCCCTCGCTCAAAGTCCGTCAACTGCACATACGATTCACGTCCACGCTGTCGCGGCATGCTACCAGAGTTAAAGACTGCGATGGAGATCCGTATGCCACGGCAAACTGGCTGACACTGACGGCGGCGGTGCACAAATGCTGCGCAGCTAGCGCCATTCGACGGCCAACACCGCGGTTCCTGGTGTGTCCGCTGTGCCGTGCGTGTGATCATTGCTTGTACAGCCCTCTCGCAGTGTCCGGAGCAAGTATGGTGGGACTGACACACCGGTGTCAATGTGTTCTTTTTTCCATTTCCAGGAGTGTACATAAATGATCTGGCGGACAGGGTGGGCAGCAATCTGCAGTTGTTCGCTACTGATGCTGTGGTGTACAGGAAAATGCCGATAATAATAGGTTGACACAAGACGGTATAGTGTATTGAGTGCTGTATTGAGTAAAGCATTGTGTCGCGCAGTTCTCGAATTTCGAGGTGGCAGTGTCAGAGGAGCAACGCGTCTGCAGTAAAGTTTGCGTGAATCTCAAGGAAACCTCTAAAGAGACACATCAAATGATACTAGAAGCCCACGGTGATGAGTACTTAAGCCGTAATCGGAGTTACGAATGGTTCACACGGTTTAAAAATGGCCTCGTTCAGGACGCCCTTCGACTTTTACCGACGACGCTTGTGCGTGCCAATTGAGGACTGACTGTCTGAGAGATTGTAACATTTCAGTTGAATCATGTCATGAAATCCTGACACGGCTTCTTGGAATGCACTTTGTTGCCGCTAAGTTCGTCTCACGGCTCACGAGTCAAGAGCAGAAAGACTTTCGTCTCGCAGTGTGTGAAGAGCTTTTGGATCACGAAAATGAGAAAGAGATGTTCCTTAAGAGAATCCTTGGAACGGATCGGGAAAGGTTCTCCAAGATCATAAAAGGCTTGTAATGTCATGTCAAATGCCTAAGCCATGCTGATAGTTCCTTTTGACTTTGAAGGATTAGTTCTACATGAATTCGTGCCACAGGTAAAAACTGTTAATCAGTGGTACTATAGGGACATGTTGCGACGCCTGCGAGAAATTGTGAGAAGGAAACGGCCTGAAATGTGGCGAAACAATTCATGGCTCTTCTGTCACGATAACGCACGCGCAAATTCATCCCTGCTGGTGGGTGACTATTGCACAAGAAATGAAATCACTGCCCTGGCTCATCCTCCGTAGCCTCCTGACCTGGCCCCTGCAGTCTTTCTTTACATTTCCAAAGTTGAAAACACAGTCGAAAGGACGAAGATTTGCAGCAGTAGACGAAATAAAAGAAAATTCGCAGATATTGCTTCGTGCCATCCACGAAGAGGCCTACCAAGACCGCTTCCGGAAGTGGAAACGGCCTTGGTACCAGGGTATCAATTGTGGAGAAGAGTATTGTGAAGGAGACAAAGCACAAGAAATGCAAGAGAAGCGTAGAAAATTTTTGTGGACACAGTTCCGGCATTTTTGCAACAGATATTGTATGTATATAGATGTAGAATGTCCTACCTCTTCCAGTAGATCCTCACGATAGTAGTAAGTCAACATTCGACCAACTTAGCTGTTTTCGAGATAGTTGTTTCCAGGCTCTGAGAAACACTAACTGCCCTTTGTCAAAGTCGCTTATCTCAATGGTTCTTCCCGTAAGCAGCCCGTATCTTCGCTAGGGTGATCCCCACCTGCTTACACACTTTTGTTCCGCCTCAAGTGCCCTCAAACCACTAGGCGGCGTCCAATGTCGCGGTAGACAATGGTCTTAATGTTTTGGCTGATCAGTCTCTCTCAGTCACAGCTATCATAGTGTGATCACGACTGTTTTCGGCTATTGAGCTCATGGTCAGCCCATACTTGCTGATTATGGGTCTAATACATTACATTTCTTGCTGTGAATCGCTGTATCATCGTTAAAATGCTACGTACAGTATTTTAGTATTAATACTGTATTTTAGTGTTAATACTTTATTTTATGTTAAAGCTGTAGCCTGTGTATTAATGTTGATGTTGCCGTACATGGTGATAAATGTGACTTGTTATGTATCAGAACCATATAGTGCAGGTTTGAAGATGGTATGACGGTCTGTAGATTTCCCAGCTGTGACTCAAATAAATAACCATTTGTGTCACTATTGCCTTGACTATTCATGCATTTGGCGTAAATGAACGACTTGGGAAGTTTAATCTTTTCGGGCTTACAGTACATACGTTAGTGCACAACAAGCATAGTAAATCGTACTACCATCTTCCCTGATACACACGCAGATTTTTCTGTTCTTTCTGTTCCCTCCCTGCAGTAATAACCAATTAATCAAGGTCGAAAATTTGTGAATGTGGAAAATAAAAAGTTACGGCGTTTCTCTGTTAACGTACTGAACTTCAGATGACCTTCTGGCTTTGTAAGACGTAATGCTGTTGAAAAACCTCTGCAGGTTTTTAAAAATGTGTTACGACGAAGTAGTACTAGGCCACCAAATTAATTTAACTCTCACAGTGACGACTTCGTCCTAGAGTGAAAGACAAGACAATGACTTAACTGGTGGTGACTTCATCTTTGTACTAATGTTTCAGTGTGATCAGACTTTTTTAAAATTAGGCGATGTGGAAAGTAAGAGAAACGTATAATTTTGAAATCTTGCTTCATAAAACTTCTCATGAGCAGGGTGACTATTATTGAACTATATGACAAAAAATCGCCCTAGCTTCTGTATAATTTGTGTTAGGATGTTCAAACTGCACGGTTGGTCACGGGGCATGAATTAGTATCCATATGCATGGTTTGGTTTAGTGACGAAGCCCACTTTCATTTTGATGGGTTCATCAATAACCAAAGTTGGCGCATTTGGAGAGCTGAGAGTTCGTATTTCGCGATCGAGAAGTCTCACCACCCTCAACGGCTGACTGTGTGATGTGAATTGTCCGGTCACAGGATAATCGGTGCGATATTTCTTGATGGCACGGTGACCACCGAATGGTACGTGAAGGTTTTGGAAGGGGATCTCATCCCCATTACCCAAAGTGACCCTGATTTCAACAAGATGTGTTCACGCAAGACAAAGCTCGACACCATCGAAGCAGGAGAATGTTTGTGCCCTGGAGGAGCACTTTGAAGACCGCATTCTGGATCTGGGGTACCCAGACGCCACTGGGATGGGACTCTATTCGCCGCCATATTCTCCGGATCTGAACACACGTGACTCCTTTTTGTTGTGTTGTATTGAAGACAAGGTGTATCGCAATAACACCAAAACCGTTACTGAGCTGAAAACAGGCATTCAGGAGGTCATCGACAGCATCGATGTTCTGACGCTTCAGCATGCCATGCAGAATTTCGCTATTCGTCTGCCCCACATCACTGCTAATGGTGGCAGGCATATGGAACATGTCATAACCTAAATCAAAATATCTGCAACGACTTTTAACTGCTGAATAAAGTGCGTGCACGCCATAGTTTGTAACTAATTTACGTATTTTTGTATAGTTCAGTAATTGTCACCGTGTACTTGATGTTTTTCCTGTGGACCACAGAAATTCTCGTTCAAGTTTGTTATTGCTAATAAATCTTTTGAATAGGTGGAAAAGCTGCTTTTTTCCCTTTATAGTGTGCTGGCGTAAGCTGTAGCTCGAAGATCGGTAGTAGGTGCAGGATAAAGCGCGTTTATTACGAGAGAGGCCAGAGACACACCAACAAGCAACAACCCGCCAACGCCCTCTCGATAGCAAGTGTTTAGACTGCCGCCGCCGACTGGAGGCCCTCACTCACTCACTCACGCACTGTTCCAGCTGGCGTCTGTCAATTTATTCGCAGGCTAGACAGTACATAGCGACCAGGTTAGCAAGATTACCGATACTGTCTGGAAGAGGACTAATACTGGTGAGCTTGTACCACCAACACCTTTGAGCCAAATTTAAAACTTCTGCGTCACAACGGCAGACAATTACGTGATTAAAAAAAGTTACCCTTAAACTGCTATGTACAGTGTAGATAGGTCGGTATATAGGTCCATAGAGAGAGGAAGTACGGAAGTGAGAGATAGACAGACCTGTTGCCGATGATTTGCGACGCAACAGGAAGGAGAGTATGACCGCTGAGACTTCATGATAAATGAGGACAAAGAGATGCCCCACGACAAGACGTGGGTGGTACTGCGTAGGCATACTCACTGCTGAAACTATACCTGCGCTGCTCGTTAGCCGGTCACGGAAATAATGAAGCTTATAATTTATATTTGGGGAGTGATTTTAGTGCGCGTTTAAGCCGCGGAGCACACGCGCGCCGGCAACCGATAACGGATCAGCGGCCGGAGGTTGCGCGCTGCTCGCATGCAGCGACGGATGCTGGGGCCATGAATTTGCGCCTAATGAGAATGTTTCGGGAGAGGAGATAAGCCACTGCCAGTATGTTAATGCGGGAGGGGGCACCCCTACTGTCGGCCAAAGATGGATGTGTCATCTCGCGTCTTCTTAAAATGCGCTTACAGACTCCGCGTATCTCCAGCCTCCGCGCTCCACCCGTCCACAAGTCTTGCAAGATAAAGGCGCACACACGTCAATAATTATGCAGACAAAAGGTTAAGTGCTCGGCCTATACCACTCAAAAAGCCTCGTCCCGAATGAGGGTACCCACGGGGAGGTGGTAGAAAGCGGGCTGGCGATAGGGGAGGTTGGGGAGGTGGAGCACGCCTCAATATCGCAGCGGGTGACGAATATCGAAGCTGCAGACCGAGATACTTGCGAATAAAAAGAGAAATCGACTTGCTAATTAGAAAAGGTATTCGTGCACACATGCCACTAAAGATTGATATTTTTTGTGCCAAAAAGGCGGCGACAGCGCAGACGGTGCTGCTGGAAAATGCGCGGACCGTGAGATCGGGCGCGATTTAATGATCACGCCCGAGATGTCGGAGAGCCGCCCTCGTGCCACCGGCCCGCACCTCGTGCGTCATACCCACTAATTGGCGCTGCTGCCGGCTGCTTGCACGCAGCTCTCCGATTGGACGAACATTCGCTCTCTTGCAGCAACTTGTGGAATTCTTAACATCACCACTGTCCATCGAGAGTACGTTCCCAGCCATCCAAGCGCTAAACCATCCGTCTTTCCTGTTCTTGTCACACCTGATGCCTTACACAATGTGCTGCACTGATTTTTTGTGGGTGAGAGCCGTAATTTATGAAACTGAAACACAATTGAGAATAGCTGTAAGCTCAAATAACCATAACAAATTATTACGTTATTTTACGTCTTTCGCTGACTTAAGTGAGTGTTACACTAGACACGTCCTTCTTTTACAATCCTGGTCATTAAAATTGCAGCGCCAAGGATGCAAATACAGGGAGTCCGGAGTAGAGCTACCAGGTGATCAAAAAGTCAGTATAAATTTGAAAACTGAAAAAATCACGGAATAGTGTAGATAGAAAGGTAGTAATTGAGACACATGCTTGGAATGACATGGGGTTTTATTAGAACAAAAAAAAATAGAAACGTTCAAAAATTGTCCGACAGATGGCGCTTCATCTGATCAGAATAGCAATAATTGGCAAAACAAAGTAAGACAAAGCAAAGATGATGTTCTTTACAGGAAATGCTCAATATGTCCACCATCATACCTCAACACTAGCTGTAGTCGAGTAATAAAGTTGTGAACAGCACTGTAAAGCATGTCCGGAGTTATGGTCAAGCTTTGGCGTCGGATGTTGTCTTTCAGCATCCCTAGAGATGTCGGTCGATAACGATACACTTGCGAGTTCAGGTAACCCCAAAGCCAATAATCGCACGAACTGAGGTCTGAGGACCTGGGACGTTAAGCATGACGAAAGTGGCAGCCGTGCACACGATCATCACCAAACGATGCGCGCAAGAGATCTTTCACGCGTCTAGCAACATAGGGTGTTTTTTTTATTCTAATAAAACCCCATGTCATTCCAAGCATGTGTGTCAATTTTTACATCTCTGTCTATATTATTCCACGGTTTATTAAGTTTCAAATTTATACTGACTTTTTGATCACCCGGTATATAAAACCATGCTTGTTGGTACAGTTCAATGTGGGCACCGTCTGTAAATCGACTTCTCACCACATGTTCATGTTCATATCAGGTGTTATGGCCTCTTCTGCGATGTAGATCCGTTACCCCTTGCACTGAATCGAGCGAACTCAGCTCGGGAAACTAAGAGACAGCCTGGCAATGAGACCCTCCCCCCCCCCCCCCCCCCCTCTTTTGTATAAGGCTGAGGAAACGTTTCATGGAGAAATGTGGTAACGTCCCCATGGTAGTGGGTTGGGCACCATTCTGCTGGGAAATGAGGTCGAGAAGCACCTTCGGAACTGCTTAGTTCGCCAGACTGCCGTGTCACTGTAGACTCCATAAAAAATGGACAAACCATACCAAGTTTATGCAATTGCAACCCCACTGCTGTTCATGAAATGGTACGAAAGATCACATCTCTTGATTGCTTATTTAACTGACAACATAAAATGTCGAGTTGTTTCGTTGTAAGTACTTGTTTGTGTATACCTCTAGACACCCTGTATTTTATACAGGTTCATGCTTGCAGAGAGGATAACAGTAACCAATCTCTTTTTATAACGCTATTTATATAGCGTCGTTGCCGGTTTGGTTTCGTACAGACAGGTTCATGATTAGACGGCTTCTTCACGTTACGATTAATTTTTCTTGTAGTTTACATTATTTTCCACTTTTTATTTCCCCATTTGACGAAAATTCCTCGGGGTGTGGAGGGTGTGTGTGTGTGTGTGTATGTGTGAGGGCTGTTGGTGTCACCGTATTCCGTGTTATTACGTTGTAAGCCTACTGCTTGTGCTCATGCAGTAGGGGAATAGTATATACAGGGTGGTCCATTGATAGTGACCTGGCCAAATATATCACGAAATAAGCATCAAACGAAAAAACTACAAAGAACGAAACTTGTCTAGCTTGAAGGGTGAAATCAGATGGCGCTATGGTTGGCCCGCCAGACGGCACTGTCATAGGTCAAATGCATATCAACTGTTTTTTTTTTTAATAGGAACCCCCATGTTTCATTTCATATTCGTTTAGTACGTAAAGAAAGATGAATGTTTTACTTGGACCACTTTTTTCGCTTTGTAACAGATGGCGCTGTAATAGTCACAAACGCATAAGTACGTGGTATCACGTAACATTCCGCCAGTGTGCACGGTATTTGCTTCGTGATACATTAGCCGTGTTAAAATGGACCGTTTACCAACTGCGGATAAGGTCGATATCGTGTTGATGTATGGCTATTGTGATCAAAATGCCCAACGGGTGTATGCTATGTATACTGCTCGGTATCCTGGACGACATCATCCAAGTGTCCTGACCGTTCACCGGATAGTTACGTTATTTGAGGAAATAGGAAGTGTTCAGCCACATGTGAGACGTCAACCACGACGTATAACAAATGGTGATGCCCAAGCAGGTGTTTTAGCTGCTGTCGCGGCTAATCCGAACATCAGTAGCAGACAAACTGCGTGAGAATCGGGAATCTCAAAAACGTCGGTGTTAGAATGCTACATCAGCATCGACTGCACCCGTACCATATTTATATGCACCAGGGATTGCATGGCGACGAATCTGAACGTCGTGTACAGTTCTGCCACTGGGCACAAGAGAAATTACGGGACGATGACAGATTTTTTGCACGCCTTCTATTTAGCGACGAAGCGTCATTCACCAACAGCGGTATCGTAAACCGGCATAATATGCACTGTTGGGCAACGGAAAATCCACGCTGGCTGCGACAAGTGGAACATCAGCGACCTTGGCGGGTTATTGTATGTTGCGGCATTATGGGAGGAAGGATAATTGGCCCCTATTTTATCGATGGCATTCTAAATGGTACAATGTATGCTGATTTCCTAAGTAATGTTCTACCGACGTTACTACAAGATGTTTCACTGCATGACAGAATGGCGATGTACTTCCAACATGATGGATGTCCGGCACATAGCTCGCGTGCGTTTGAAGCGGTATTGAATAGCATATTTCATGACAGGTGGATTGGTCGTCGAAGCACCAGACATGGCCCGCACGTTCACCGGATCTCACGTCCCCGGATTTCTTTCTGTGGGAAAAGTTGAAGGATATTTGATATCGTGATCCACCAACAACGCCTGACAACATGCGTCAGCGCATTGTCAATGCATGTGAGAACATTACGGAAGGCGAACAACTCGCTGTTGAGAGGAATGTCGTTACACGTATTGCCAAATGCATTGAGGTTGACGGACATCATTTTGTGCATTTACTGCATTAACGTGGTATTTACAGGTAATCACGCTGTAACAGCATGCGTCCTCAGAAATGATAAGTTCACAGAGGTACATGTATCACATTGGAACAACCGAAATAAAATCTTCAGACGTACCTATGTTCTGTATTTTAATTTGAAAAACCCACCTGTTACCAACTGTTCGTCTAAAATTGTGACCCATATGTTTGTGACTATTACAGCGCCACATACCACAAAGCGAAAAAAGTGGTGCAACGTACTACACGATTATGTAATAAAAAGTGGGGTTTCCTACTTAGAAAAACGCAGTTGATATCCGTTTGACCTATGGCAGCGCCATCTAGCGGGCCAACCATGGCGCCATCTGGTTTCCCCCTTCAAGCCAGACAAGTTTCGTTCTTTGTAGTTTTTTCGTTTGACGCTTATTTCGTGAGATATTTGGCCCGGTCACGATCAATGGACCACCCTGTATATCTACTCTCCGCTACTGCATGGACTGAAGCAGTCAGTATTGCAACGTGATGGCGCACAGCTTTCGACGGCACCACCATCCCAAGGAATTTTCATCATATGGGGGAATGAAAAGTGAAAACTACAACACAATTGTATCTTAATATGAACCAGCTGTCTGATGACCGCGTCGGTTATAAACTGATATCGGCGTTATTTATATAAATATAGAACATTATAAAAAATGGTCGGTTGCTGTCACCTCGTCTGCAAAAATCCACCCGTATTTTGTACCACAGCTACAGGCTCAAAATGTCGTTTTGTGACATAATAGCACCCTGTGTTTTACTTATTGTGCATATACAGTGTAGTTGGTAGAACACATAGCTAAATTTGTAAGTGATTTGGGGTGTACAGGGTGCGAAATTTAGTAACAGAACTGTCTCAGCTGTAAGTAATAACGGCTCTAATATGACGGGCTGTTGAGTGAAACTGACTCTTGGCGACAACTAAGAGTATGTCATTCCATGCTGCTTCAACTCTGTAACAAAGATCGTCTTAGTGACTGGCAAGTGGTGTTACAGTTTGTCGGCAACCCATGACAAGATTGTTTCAATGGGTAAAATATCTGAGAATGTGTTGACCAGGGCAAAACCCGATGTGTCAGCGTAGGCCATTTTTGCGTTATCTTGTTGAAAGGCGAGCATTTTTGTTTTAAATTAATTAAATACGCAGAAAAATAAACCAGACTATCATGGGTAAAAGTCATGTTAAAGAAATTTAGTAAGTTTTTAAATGCATGGATTTATAGAAATGAAATCTTATAAGCACTTTGTAACACCATAACTCCAATACTCCAATGATTTATTTTGCTTTTGTTTCATTTAATATTACATCACTGAGATTCTGCAAATGTGTTTGTTTGAATCGATAACATAAAATTGTATACTCATTTCTTTGTAAGAACTTCGATGTCATGATATGATTCTATGCAATGTAGTGTATCTGTCATTTAAATTCTTTGTCCCATTTGGAGGGAACAAAACTTACTGTATATAATTGTAATTTTGTGTGAATAATTTTTGGTAGAAATATCAGTATAAGCAAATGTTTTGTTTTATTTAATGTATTTGATTATTGTTATGTAAACTGCTGATCCTCACTTAGGGTTCTTAGTTAGTTTGTATGTAAAAGGTGTTGTGTTTCCCCTCGGGGACGGAACTGTGTAGCGCGCTCAAATTGTGGTTGGCCTAGGAAGAAAAGGTGGAACAAGAGTCAGACGTGAACGAGCTACCAGTCGTGGACAAGAACCAGTCGGGGACGAGCTACCAAACTGTGCACTGCCATGTAAATGTTGCATATTGTGCTGGTCCCGAGAGAGGAATTTTCTGCCCCTTCCAATGCCTCGGATGGTTGGATAAATAGCTGGAACTATTCTGGAATCTGTATCTATCATCGCCACCAAGAAATGACTGAGTCCAGCAATTCTACCTGTAATTCCACCTACCGACATGCAATCGCCACCACATTGCGCAATCACTGTAATGCAGCACTATAGCAATGTACAGTGAAGGATCAGCTAAATGGATGTGTTAGTGTGCTCAAATATAAGGTAATTTATAACTGAGTTTATGTACCTACCTTGATTTTGCTCCTTATCATAACACCTCTCAGGTTCCTCTCCGTTTGAACTAAAGTAATTTCCGAGTGTCCCTACGGAAAGAACATTAAAGACCAGTGTTTTTGCTAATTAATGCCTCTTGAACATAAAAAAAGAAAGTTAATGAAAGTAATTTTCCTAATAAAACTGCTTATTAATGTATTGTTCCCAACTTCAAATTAAGAGTTCGTAAGACTGAGGCTTATAAAGTTTTGCTTCGTAAATGATCTCATTACTGCCTGTTGTAAATCACAGAAGGTGAGTCAGTATCTTACATATATGTTAATTTTATCTCTCAATGTAGTAAGAGTGGAAAACTGCAGTATGAAACGTTATATACTCATGTTTGCTAAGTGTTTGTCTCTCTTGTGTATTAGAAGTGCATATGAATAGTATACCAGGATCCAAAGTCTGTCTATTGTGTTAATGCTCGGTAACAAGTAACGGAAAGACCATTAATTATGAAAACTATAATTTATTTATTGAAATGATTGTGAGAAGCAACCTGTTAGTGGATTCCAATTAACTCTCATTTTAAATAGTAAAGTATTTAACTGAGAGAGACTTAACCTATATCCAATTAATGATTATGCAGTGAATAGTAATAATAACGTTATAAAGACCATCCAGTTTGTGTAACCCTTAAAGTAATAGTGTGTTTCGGTATCTGTTATAATTTTGCAAATAGTTTGTGCTGCTCCAGTTGTTAGCTTCAATCTTAAAACGTACGCATGTATCAACAGTATATATATATATATATATATATATATATATATATATATTAGTCAGGGCCATTCTTTTGTAGGAATTTTTCAAAGTCAGATTGCGTTGCGCTAAAAATATTTTGTGTCAGTTTAGTGTTGATCAGAATAAGTAAAGAGCGAAATGTCTGAGTACGTTCAGTTTTCCTCAACTGTTTGAAAATCAAATAATGTAAGAAGTTTATCAACACAGTAATTCATTAATTTTTCTAAGAGGACGTTTCACAAGCAGTCAGGGAAAGATGTAAACAAGGGAGCACAACATCGTCAATGATAAGTGCGACAGCTACAGCATCTTATAGTGCCAATAGTTTCTTTATTCATGCTATCCGGTTCGATAATGAAGAATCACATATCCACCAATATTAAAACTGATTTCATTCATGGCTGGTCGTCATTATCATCTTCGTTTTCTTTATTTATGAAGTAGGACAAATAAACTGACTCAGTATTCATAGTTTCCTTGTTCTTCTCATGTCTCCCACTTTACCAAACGGACATCTTCAAACTCCAACTCTTTCTGTACTCCCTACACACATGACACTGTAGATGTTTAATTATTTTCGCACCTTTGCGCTCTTTACGTTCGTTTAGAAAAATTTTAACAGCTCTAGGTACTCATTGTAGCTTTATTCCGGTTAGCAGCTAATCTGTTTCTCGCTTCTTTGTTTGTTTGTTTCCGCATTTAAGATATGTACAGCCAACAATATTGGCACAGCAGGTGATTTGTATACTATTCTTTATAAATCATTTTCAATTCTTTGTTTAATATCCATCTCATCTGCATATGAAACAGTATTTAAAACATCTTCCATTAAAGCAATATTTTAGCAGCTAAGACTGTTTTATTAATAAAAGAGTATTAAGATAGTGTCAGAATTCAAATAGAATCCAATTCCTGTGGTGTTTTTCGACAATATTGAACATGAGGGTTGACTGAAACTTGACCACGAGTCTCTACAAAATGATGCAACTCCAAATGAAAACTTCCAGAAAATGGCGAATACGAAATTTGATGGTCTAAGCTATGTGAATTAGACGTGGCCCTAGAAACATAAGGAAGAAAGAGTACGGCAGATTTTCCCGAGTTCCCAATAGGAGAACTGTAGTCGTGAATGGTACCACACGTTTTGAAAACAGCCGAAGATCAGAATCAAAAATAAAATTCTGTGCAGTGTTGGGATCGATTTAAAAGAATCCAGATGATTTTGTATGATAATTTGTTTTTGAGAATGAGTCTTGACTCCACTCTTTCGCTCCAGAAACCTCGCATATGTCAAAGTAGAGGGTGAAAACCGGTATATTTGAACGAAACAGATGAAGTCGATTTTCACCTGACAATGGTTTCTGAGATGCAGGCGAGATATTCTCATTGAGGGCATATAATGCAAAAGGAACAAAGGCAATACACCTACTCCCAACAGTACTTTCACAACGGGGCATGAATTTCGAAAACGTCGGTCATAAAACCCACCTCGCTGTTTTCTCAGTTGCATCCTGAAAGCTGTGGATGAAGGCAATATTTGCATCAAGGCAGAATTTTACATTGGGCATTTCTCGACTTCCAAAAGCTTCTCACTACTACACCAACGCTTATGAAAGAAAGTCCGATCATAAACAGTATTAAACGGAGTTTGTAACTGGATAGTGGATTTCTTGATAGTGAGGAGAGAAGTGTCATTAACAGACGTAGAAGTAATTTCACTCGTGCCACATGGAATTATATTGCCACCCTTGCCGTTGATGTTGTGTATTGATGTCTTGTCAGACAATATTAAGAGTAAAAAGAGACTTTTTACAGATTACGCAGTTATGTGACATGAAGTACTACCAGAAAAAAGCTGCATATATGTAAAATATTAATGAACCACTATTGTAACCTGTCAGCACATATAAATACCTCCACGTAACCATTTGCGGAGGTACCAATTGTGGAGATAATAAATGGAATAAAAACGTAGGCTGATTCATAGGTAAAACAAGAGACAGATTTCATTTCATTGCTAGGATGCTGGGAAAATACACTTAGCGTGCGAAGATAATTGCTTACAAAATACTCATTCGAACAGTACTAGAGTATTGTTCACGTATATGAGGTACATTCCAGATAGCACTGACGAGGGGGTGGGGGGGTGGGGAGGTGGGTATTGAATGTATAAAAAGAGGGTCACATGTTTGTGTGATCAACGAAAGAGTGTCACCAAGAAAGGTCTGAATTGAGTTGAAGATAGACGGCAGCCAATGTTACTAACCGAGAAACCCGCTTCATGGTACATGGTTCTTAGTCGCGATTGCATGGTAATATATCTAAAAGCTTCCAGTGGCCACAAAAACTTGATCTTCAATGCTTCATATAAGTATTGGTCGAGGTGGCCGAGCGGTTCTAGGCGCTACAGTCTGGAACCGCGCGACCGCTACGGTCGCAGGTTCGAATCCTGTCTCGGGCATGGATGTGTGTGATGTCCTTAGCTTAGTTAGGTTTCAGTAGTTCTGAGTTCTAGGGGACTGATTACCTCTGAAGTTAAGTCCTATAGTGCTCAGAGCCGTTTTTGAACCTATGTCTCCTTATTAATTCTTCCCTTGGACGCACATGTGCGTGAAGGTGCGTGTACATGTGAGTGTGTGTGTGCGTTTCGCTCACCGTGCGGAATTCTCGGGACGCGCAGACTCGCCCGTGCGCGGTTCGCGGAAACCGCGCCCCGCTGACGTCTAGGGCGTCAGGAAGCCGTGGGAAGGCGGCCTTCCTATATCCGTATGCTAAGGAGCCGGCCCGGACTCACCAATATTTAACAGTCGCGGAAGTCATATAACATAGAGCCGTCGCGGGCTCATGCGCCGCTCTGCGGGAACAAGGACCTGGGTGCGCTTAATTTATCGTTTCCTGTCTTCCATCAGCATTTAATTCCGACCCGCATTTCCATTTTAATGTTATTGATGAGGCTCGTGTGTTCCCGCGTAACTTCTTTGCACTGGATAGGGCAAGGACGCGTTTAACGTACATGTGCATTTCAACTTGCTCGTCATGAAGAAGGCACTGTTCAGAAGCTCTCAATTACTCTTTGCTTTGAGTTGTACGAGGTGCACAAAATGATTTTCACAAGCATCTCACCAATACGAGGAAACTCACATTTAATTGCATATACAAAATGTTTAATTTTTTAAAATCTTATTGCAGGAATGTAGAACAACAGAACTGATTTGTATCATTTGGATACTAACACGAATTCACAGTGTAATGAAGTCACAGAAGCTTGTATGAAACTCACATTGTTCCTCTGCCTTTGAGCACGCACAAATTTGTCGGGTCTTAGATTACCACACTCTTCTGATGATTTCCCTGCCTCCGAAACTGTATCTTATGTTTATGAATTCTGGCGTTTCGAATATCCGTTGTACAACTTGGTATCATTGGGTTTCATCAATCAGTACTATAAAATCTAGATTTAAGGTATATGTGCAGATATACCCCACTTATCTGTCAAAGTAGATAGGTCTACTAGCCAGTTCGTTTCAAAAAATTGAACGAAAAGGTATTCAGTTCCATCACGTATTGCTGTTTTTGGCAAAGTCTGTAGACTCTCCGGAAGAGTATTCTCATTAAACGCGCTTACTTGTAAGACGTGGTGGAAGACACAACTGTAATGTTTGTTATCGCATCACCACAAATGCATAACAAATAAAAACAAGTGTCCATGGCATGACATTACCGTATAGGATACAATGATATCATCAGCAGGTTAATTTGTGAGGGCAACATCCTACAAAACCTTATATATTGATATCGCCCAAAAATGCACATTATCGCAGAAATGATGAAAACGGCATGGAGCGAAATATTTCCAAGAAACCTATTGACCCGCACAGACACTGCATTTGTAACATAACTGTAAGCGGAAGGAATCTGAGTGAAAATTGAAAAAACGTAGTGGGTAATGTACCCGTGGTCTAGGGATAGCGTCTTTGATTCATAATCAAAACGTCTTCGGTCCCGGGTTCGATCCCCGCCACTGCCTAAATTTTGACAATTAATCAGCATTGGCGGCGGAAGACTTCCGGCATAAGAAGTCAGCCTCATTCTGCAAACGGCCTTGTCAAAGAGGGCGGAGGAGCGTATAGAGGTTCAGGGCACTCTCTTGTCCTAGGGGTGGGAAATTGCCCCTGAAGGCGGAAGAATCGGCAATGATCAACCACATGAGGATGCAGAAGGCAATGGAAACCACTGCATTAAAGACACGTAACGTGTATCCACAGGACATGTGGCCTGTAGTTGAAGAAGTGTCATGACGATCTCTCCGTTGGCAAAAGATTCCGGAATAGTCCCCCATTCGGATCTCCGGGAGGGGACTGCCAAGGGGGAGGTTACCATGAGAAAAAGATTGAATAATCATCGAAAGGATAATGTTCTACGAGTCGGGGCGTGGAATGTCAGAAGCTTGAACGTGGTAGGGAAACTAGAAAATCTGAAAACAGAAATGCAAAAGCTCAATCTAGATATAGTAAGGGTCAGTGAAGTGAAGTGGGAGGAAGACAAGGATTTCTGGTCAGATGAGTATCGGGTAATATCAACAGCAACAGAAAGTGGTATAACAGGGGTAAGATTCGTTATGAATAGGAAGGTAGGGCAGAGGGTCTGTTACTGTGAACAGTTCAGTGACACGGTTGTTCTAATCAGAATCGACAGCAGACCATCACAAACAACGATAGTTCAGGTATACATGCCGACGTCGCAAGCTGAAGATGAACAGACAGAGAACGTGTATGAGGATATTGAAAGGGTAATGCAGTATGTAAAGGAGGACGAAAATCTAATAGTCATGGGCGACTGGAATGCAGTTGTAGGGGAAGGAGTAGAAGAAAAGGTTACAGGAGAATATGGGCTTGGGACAAGGAATGAAAGAGGAGAAAGACTAATTGAGTTCTGTAACACGTTTCAGCTAGTAATAGCGAATACCCTGTTCAAGAATCACAAGAGGAGGAGGTATACTTGGAAAAGGCCGGGAGATACGGGAAGATTTCAATTAGATTACATCATGGTCAGACAGAGATTCCGAAATCAGATACTGGATTGTAAGGCGTACCCAGGAGCAGACATAGACTCAGATCACAATATAGTAGTGATGAAGAGTAGGCTGAAGTTCAAGACATTAGTCAGGAAGAACCAATACGCTAAGAAGTGGGATACGGAAGTTCTAAGGAATGATGAGATACGTTTGAAGTTCTCTAGCGCTATAGATACAGCAATAAGGAATAGTGCCTCGCAGTAGGCAACACAGTTGAAGAGGAATGGACATCTCTAAAAAGGGCCATCACAGAAGTTTGGAAGGAAAACATAGGTACAAAGAAGGTAGCCGCGAAGAAACCATGGGTAACAGAAGAAATACTTAAGTTGATTGATGAAAGGAGGAAGTACAAACATGTTCCGGGAAAATCAGGAATACTGAAATACAAGTTGCTGAGGAATGAAATAAATAGGAAGTGCAGGGAAGCTAAGACGAAATGGCTGCAGGAAAAATGTGAAGACATCGAAAAAGATATGATTGTCGGAAGGACAGACTCAGCATATAGGAAAGTAAAAACAACCTTTGGTGACATTAAAAGCAACGGTGGTAACATTAAGAGTGCAACGGGAATTCCACTGTTAAATGCAGAGGAGAGAGCAGATAGGTGAAAAGAATACAATGAAAGCCTCTATGAGGATGAAGATTTGTCTGATGTCATAGATGAAGGAATGAGGAGGTTCTACGCAGAATCGGAGAGGGAAGGAATATGTGGAATACACTGATAAGGAGAAGGGACAGGATGACAGGACATCTGCTAAGACATGAGGAAATGACTTCCATGGTACTAGAGGGGAACTGTAGAGGGCAAAAACTGTAGAGGAAGACAGAGATTGGAATACGTCAAGCGCATAATTGAGGACGTAGGTTGCAAGTGCTACTCTGACATGAAGAGGTTAGCACAGGAATCTATGGCGGGCCGCATCAAACCAGTCAGTAGACTGATAACAAAAAAAAAGTGGGTAACTAATGAAATGCTACTACTCATTTTTCCCCTCTCCTCCTGCTCGCCACCTACATGCAGAAGTTGAAATTTCTGTATTTACTTTCTAGAATTTAATTTTCTCTGACGAAACTTTCTCCATAGTGAAATTCCCCCAGTGGTCTCACAGCTCTTTCGTGCGTACTTGATTAGCTACCACAGGCCCCAGCCTTTGCAGCACTAATTACCTTTCTGTGCGCCAAGCCTATACTTTGACTGTCTCTTTCACATTCTGCCTTTCCATCCGATGGTCTTTCTGGGGCAGTCTCCACTTGGGCCTGAGGCATGATTTAAGATCTTACTTTTTCATTTCACTTCAGACGCTCTCTGCGCCTTTTCATTAATAAATAAATGGTCCCCCATTGTTGGGTTTGACTGCCACCACTTTCCTAAGATTTTCAGATAGTGCAGGGAAGGTCAGCCGATGTGGTGTCCCTTCCCAATAAACTATTACACCCAAAACCCAGCATGCATGTTAGCCATCCCATTGTTTGGGTGCGTCTGTGTGTGTGTGTGTGGGGGGGGGGGGGGGGGGGGGGAGAGGAGGTCGTTAAGTACTTGCACAGCGGTAACCCTCTGAATGTGCAGGAACCATATCGTTGATTCCTGAGCTGAAAGCCGGACGGAGTGGCCGAGCGGTTCTAGGCGCTACAGTCTGGAGCCAAGCGACCGCTAAGGTCGCAGGTTCGAATCCTGCCTCGGGCATGGATGTGTGTGATATCCTTAGGTTTAAGTAGTTCTACGTTCTAGGGGACTGATGACCTCATAAGTTAAGTCCCATAGTGCTCAGAGCCATTTTGAACCTGAGCTGAAACCCCACTTGTATGCCAAGAGGTACGTGCCCATCATGACTGGGCCATGCGGACTCTGAGCAGCAGATTACGGGCCAGGCACCATTGCTATGGCTGCGTGCAACCCATGGGGAGAGCACTCATTTGAAGTGGGTGGCACTACAGCAGATGACTTGCATATAAAGTGGATGAAGCTTTCTGCCGCAGGTAGTCATAACCCCCCCCCCGCATTCTCTTCCAAAGGAAAGAATTAATTCAGTGCAAAAGACACAATCCCAAAATGTTCCCGTCCCCAACTACAAAGTGGGAGGTACGTAGAACAAAGTGACAAGCAGATAAATAGTCCCATGAACACCCACTAGATCGCGTGTTAGATGGGGATCTTTTTGGACTCGAAGCATTTATTCTTTGTAGAGACTATAGACGACAAGTTAGGTGAAGTTACAGCCATTTCCAAAAAAAGAGTGGGCCAGTTTTGATGAAAACAGCATCTCCTGCCCAGTCAAGGGCGTTGCTTACTTGTGATAAGCTGGGTAACATTCCAGTGATTATCACTCTCCATAATACTCTGTAGGAGCACAGCACTGTATGGTAGTGAAACATGGACTGTGGGAAAACCAGAAAGGAAGGGAGTCGAAGCATTTGAGAGATGGTGTCACAGGCGAATGTTGAAAATTAGGTAGACTGGTAAGGTAAGGAATGAGGAGGTTCCGTGCAGATTCAGAGAGGTAAGGAATATGTGGAAAATAGTGCCTAGAAGAAGGGACAGGATGACAGACACCTGTTAAGACATTATGGAATGACTTCCATGGTACCAGAGGGATATGTAGAGGGAAGAAACTGTAGAGGAAGACAGAGATTGGAATATATCCAGCAAATAATTGAGGACATAGGTTGTAAGTGTTAATCTAAGATGAAGAGACTGGTACAGGAGAGGAATTCGTGGTGGGCCGCATCAAACCAGTGGAAGATATCAATGTGTTTCAAGGGATAATATTCCATAGTGACCTTCTCTTGCTGTCTGACGGTGAGCTGTGCACGTGCTTGGAGAGATAGGGTGTACACTTCTTCCGCCATGTGTATAGGGAAACATAGGACAAGAGTGTTGCAATCAGGGTCATCATCTTGGCCTTTGAGAGCGATTCACTGATCAAAAAGGTCAAGATGACTCTATACCAATGTGGCACGAAAACGTATGTCACCCCAACGCCCTCCTGAAGTACTTAAAATGTATGAAATTCAGGCAGGCACATGTCTTTGCATTGCAACGCCAGTACAGTCTGTCGGGACTGTGGACAACCGTTGCACGTGAATGTTACTTATGCTTGGCTGCCCATCTGCATCAGCTGTGGAGAGCACCATTCTTTATGCTCACCAGACTGTACTGTTTTTCAATGAGAAAAATAATACAGGAACATAAGACTCTGGACAGTCTGACATACCAAGAGCCCAAGAAAAAAGTGTGTCTACATCCTGCACACATAACAGCGTCACAGTTTACAGCTGTGAAGATGACAGTCTTTCTGCCGATGCATCCTTTATGCATCCTACGTTGAGCCCTCAGCATTACTCGAACATACATGATTGGGGGCTCTCCTCCTGCTGCCTCCCCCACATCCACTTTGGGAGCATTGGCTCCCCACCCACCCAGAGATGCATCACCCTCAAGTGGCTTCTAGAGCCAGGAACGGGTCCCTTAAGATACTTTGTGTTTCCTGCTGATCTTTAACTGGAGACTAGCCAGTGGCTGAAGGAGCCACAGGCTTTTAGTTGTAGGGCTTTACTGTCCTCTTCAGTCACCCACCAAGGTTCGTCTTTCTTGAGAAAAATATTTCTAAGACGAAGAAAATTCCGGTGGCCCCCACGCCACCAGATCCCACATGTTCTGCTTCTGTAACCATGGCAGCAATCCCAGAGGCTCCTGAAGCTCCAGATTACTCCACACAACATTTCTCAGATCCTCTATGCGTTGATAACGTCACCTCTCATCCAATGGCCACAGGTGACCAGGAGACAACTTGAATCCTTCGTCCCTTTACACTCTCCCATTATACTGGCAGCTTAATTCTACATGGAATTGGAGCGGTCTTTTCAACATCTGGTTAAGCTCCTCCATTGCTCTCTGCATTGCACTTTGGGAAACTTGGTTTCCAGCAACACGGACCCTTGCGCTTCGTGGCTAATGGGGATAATGACAGGATGTCACGTGGAGTTTGCACTTATGTTATGAAGTCTACATACTGCGAACTTGAGCCTCTTGTTGCAACGTTGGAGGCTTTGGCTCTTGGGGTAAGGGTATTTCATGATTTTACCATTGGTAATACTTGCCTCTCTCCTGATTATGGAATGCCTCAGAAGGTATTGTCTGCATTGCTTTCTCAGCTCCCCCACCTTTCCTAACCTTAGGCGATTTCAGTAGCATAACCTTTTGTAGTGTGGAACCACAACCACTGTCTGCAGTAATGACATAGATAACTTCTTGGCAGATCTCTGTCTCCTGAATACTGGTGCCTCCACACACTGCAGTGTGGCACATGGAACTTCCTCAGCCATTATATTTATATTTGCAGCACTGGTTTCCTCCCATCCATTCACTGGAGGGTCTACAATGGCCTATTTGATAATGACCGCTACCCAATCTTCCTGTCCCTCTGTCAGCATCACTCCCCTAGTCGTCCACCTAGGTGGGCTCTCCACAATTCCGACTGGGATGCTTCCACTTCCACTGTCGTTCTGAGCTCCCTGCGTAATACTCACGAGGCTGTCCAGAATGCAACAGCAACCACTCTATTGACAGCCAACTTAGCGACCCCCAATTCTTCAGGTACCCACATCGGGAGGTAGTGCCTTGGTAGACCTCAAAAATTGCCAAGGCAATTAAAGAACGTAGGCTGACTTGCCAACGCCATAAGTGGCATCATCAATCGAGTAGCTCATGCCTTTAAATGGCTCCTTGTCTGGGTCTGTCAGTTAATGAAACAGTGGAAACAAGAATGCTGGGACCGTTATTTTTCAACCACTGGACCACATATGCCTCTTTTTCGGGTTTGGATGAAGATCAGACACCTCTATGAATACCATTCCTCTGCAGTTGTACTTGGTATTTCCTTAAATGGTGCTGTTTTCACTGACCCACATGCTGTAGTCGAACATTTTACTCTGCATTATGCTTGAGCCTCTGTGTCTGAGAGCTATCAACCTGCCTTTCATCTTATTAAACAGCGGAGTCAGTGATTGCACTTACCTTTCATTACATGTCACCTGGAGGCTTATAACACTCAATGTAGTGAGTGGGAATTCTTCAGTGTCAAAGAACTTTTCCTTGACACAGTCCCAGAGCTGGGTGGCACCTACAACCAAATGTTCAAACACCTGTCAGTGGATTGTCAGTGAGTGAAGGTGAGCTCCGATCTCAGTGATGAGAGAGCATCATCATCCCAGTACTGAAACTGGGTGAGCATCCCCTGGAGATGGACAGCTATCGCCCAATTAGTCTCACGAAAGTTCTCTGTAAGTTTCTTGACCACATGGTGAGCCAGTGGCTGTGTTGGCTTTTTGAGTCTTGGGGTCTTCTGACTCTGTCCCAGGGCGATTTTCGCCAAGATCTTTCCACTACTAATAATTCAATTTGCCTGGATTCTGCTATCCGGACACCTTCTTACCAATGTAAACAGTTTTTTGCTGTCTTCTTTGACCATAATTTTCACGTTCGAGTTGGTGTTTCCCACAGTGTCCCCATATCCGAGAGAATGGAGTCCTCCAGGGTTCAGTATTAAGTGTCCCTCTCTTTATAGTGACCATCAAAGCAGCAGCTGTGGCGTCTTGAGTACCATCCTTCTTATATGCTAATCACTTTTGCCTTAAATATTGCTCCTCATGTGTGGATGCCTTTGAACGCCGACTGCAGGGCGCCATTTGAGAGACGCAGTCATGATAACCCGTACATATATCAGTTAAAAAGACTCATGTCATGTACTTTTGTCGACATCATACTGTTCATCCACAATCAGAACTTTACCTGGATGACAAGTTATTCAATGTGATGTAGATTTATGGCTTTTTGGGACTGCTCTTCGATGGCCAGCTGAAGTGGCTTCCTCATCTTCACCAACTTAAGCAGAGGTGCCAGCTACATCTTAATACACTTCGCTGCCTCAGTAACACCAGTCAAAGTGCAGATTGAACTACCCTCCTTTACAAAGCCCTGATCCTGTGCCTTCTTGCTTACGGGTGTCTGGCATATGGTTTGGCATCACCCTCATCATTACAGTCACTGGACCTGATACAACTACATCAGGTCCAACGCGCAACAGGAGCCTTTTGAACTAGCGCTATGAACAGAGTACTTGTGGAGGTTGGGGTCCCTCCACTACAGGTCAGGTGCCAACAACAGCTACTCAGTTATGCTCTACATGTATGCAGCTCCACTAAGCATCCAAGCCACTGTGTTCTTTTTCTTAGTAGGGAGATCCACCTTCTACAACAGTCACAGAACTGGGGTCACAGTTCCAGTTCGACTACCATGTCTCTGTTTGGAACTAGAACTTACTCCACTGTCACTTCTTGTCAGCGAGCAATCATGTGGACCTCCACGGCGTGTACCCTGACCACAGATCCATGTGGATTTATCCTTTGCAGCTATTTAGTCATTTATTACTGGCTGACCTCAAGGCATTTATAGGTTCGGAAGTGGACAGCTCAACAGTCGATGGACAAACCGGATTTGAACACACTTGCCGAATGGATGCAGTGTCTTCACTGCTGAATTGGCTGCCATCGAACGAGCCCTAATCCATGCTTGTTCTTGCACCTGGAAGATGCTTCTAATCTGCAGCGTCTCTGTCAGCAGCCTTCAGGCTATAGATCAGTGCTACTCTTGTCCCCATTAGTCACGACCAGTATCCTCGTTCTGACCTCCATCAAGCTGAACAGCCAGTCGCCTTTGTTTGGAACACTGGACATGTGATATCAGGAAATGAAAATGCTGACCAGCATGCCGATTTGGAAATGGGGGACCCAGAACTGGACCTTCAGTCATCTCTATGCCTTCAATAGTTGTATGCTTGGAACTTGGAATGATTCGCCCTGGACTCTCCAAACAAACTGATGGCAATAAAGAGACCACCACCACGTGGCAGTCTTTCCTCTGCAGAGGGAATCCATTGTTCTTTGTTGGCTGCACATTAGTCACACTTGGCTTACCCACAGTCACATTCTCGGACATGAGGGCCCCATTACTGCTGATGTTGTCCTATTAGGCCGCCGAAATTTAGCGGCTTTGCTGTGATGTCTTAAACTTCTTGACACGCTACCTCTGCTGTTACCAGACGGCGCCAAAGTGGCTGACCTTGTTTTACGTTTTACCCATGAAGGTGGTTTCTAATAATCTCCATGAGATGGGGCACTTTGGCCTCTTTGGCTGCCTGAGGGTTTGGAGGGTCACCGCTTGCGTGCTCTGGTGCAGAGGTCTCATGGCAGCCCTTGCTAGTTGGTCTGGCCTGGCACCTACTCTTCCCAACTTTTTATTTTCCTTGTTATTTTACGTTTGCCGTTTTTAATGTTTTACCTTTCCTAAACTTTTATCATTTGGTCCATGTTGCTCATTACCTTGGGGTAACGGATGGTGAGGTGATCCTAGCTGAATGCAGAGAGTGCGTCTCTCACTACATATCATGCTACGGAGACATTCAGCAGTATTCTGGACAGAGCGGCTCGCCCACCTTACCTACTCTCACTTCTCTCCTACTTCTTCTTGATTTCATCTCTGCCTTATTGCCTTATTGTATCTTGCTACTATTGGGCTTCCTAGGATTTGCCTTTTGTATCCTTCTGAGGGTTATGTTTGGTTCGATATATATAGGCTGAAGGGTCTCATGACCTCGCAGTTTGGTCCCTTTCACTCCAACAACCTACCAACCAACCATAGTAAAATTAGGTATAACATATAAGCTTCCAGTAACAACAACTGCACGGATTCATAGTTGTGTGACACATTTGCTCTGATGTGGTTTGAGGATCCTGTGTCACACAGGGATTTCTCGTGCACTTGGTGAAGGGGCATACTGAAAAGTAATGACTCCGAATTTTTTATGAGAAAACTTTTGAAGATTTTTAAAAAAAGCAAACGTTATTAACGTGCAACATATTTTTATTCATGTCTACATTTTTGGACCCCTCTGTCGCTAGAGGATTTCTAATTGTAACATGTAACGCGGCGGTGTTTAACGTAGCTACGTCAGTGCGTGAGAAACAGAGTGCTGTAATCGAAATTCGAAATTCGAATTCGAAGAGTTCGCCCACAAATGGAGCATCTACTCTGTCAGCATGATAAATGCCAGACCACACACGAGTGCTGTGACATCTGCAGCAATGCGACACCTTGGGTTCACTGTCGTCCATAATCGTCGATACAGTCCTGACTTGACCGCATCCGAGTTTCAAGTTCCCAAAATTTAAAGAACACATTTGAGGACTTCATTTTGATAGTGGTCAAGCGCAGGTGAGGTTGTGGCTCCGTTAACAAAGTCAAACACTCTGCAGTGACTGTACCAACAAACTGGTCTCTCGTTTGGAGTAATCTATTCCTCACCAGGGTTGCTACGTTGAGAAATAAATATGTAGACAGAGAATATAGATGTAAAATGTTAATAACGTTTGTTTTATTTGTAAAACTTTAAGGGTTTTCGGATAAAAATTCGGAGGTATTACGTTTCAGCACTCCCCCGCATAAATGAATTTAACCTGTTATTTTCAAGGACATTCAATACCTCAACACACTCTTGTTTTTTTTTAAATTACTGTCATTCTTCCTTAAGTGCTTCTTCCACATTTGAGTTCCACGTTTCCTCTATAAATAGGTCCAACAGCTGCTCCATCGCAAACAGTGTGGCCAGTACATGAGCACTGTGGGCGAAAAAACATCCCAATATGTTGAACATGAACGAGTTACGTTAGACCTGGCTGTGATCGTTACAAATATAAATTAAAATGCACATTTAACTTTAACTAGCCATTTGGTCGATGTCTCCACAACACATTAAAGCTTGCAACAACAAAGTGGATTAATTAAAAGTCGACCTCATTTGGATATTGATTTATATATATATATATGACTTCGCAGAGGTTGTGCCACTGCAGATATGCTATACTAGACTGCGCATGTTGCCTTATGGTACACATTCGTTGGATATTATTTAAAGTGTTTCAAACGCATCTCTGGAACTATTAAAGAAACTGTGTTTATAAACACATATGTTTCAGTGACGGATTTGAAATATCTTAAATAAATGTCCAACAACTCCAGACACTAAGGTCAAAGAAATTAATGTTTACGCATGTCCACTAATAGAAACTGTACTATGTAATATTCCATTGCCTCTGAAAGGCACTGCCACAGACTGTCCAGAAAATCGTACACGCTAAAACCAACATCCCTGTTACCTTTACTTTTATATTGGTCTACCTGATGATTAAGGCGTAATTGTAAAAAAAGCTCAGCAGCAACATAGTATAGAACGAATAGAAGAATGTCTGAAACCATAGAAATTGATGTATTTCAGTCGACTGTCCAAAACTTGTCTGAGACTAACAGCACCAAAATGCAGTATTTTACACAAGAACAGCAAATACTTGCTCTTGTCTTGACATACTGCTCTGTCGTGAGGAAACTTTCAAGTCACAGCAGGCCCATCATCAGATGGTGATATTAAAAGATACTATTGCCTGATACAAGTGCAGATCGACGCTAGAGTTTTAGCGCTGCTAAAGGGTATCGTATACATGTTTTTGCTAAGACGTTAATTATAGATAACTTAGGGGCAACAAGGGAAAATACTACACCCTCTTTCCAGATGAAACACGCCATGTAATTAATCTTGTAATCGTCGAGGCGCAACAATTTGTTAGGAAATTCCGTAACAACATCGGTGACGTTAAATACGGGAGGAAGCAGAGGAGGAAGAAAGTTCATGTTTTGCCCCTTGAAGGGGTAAAGTTTAATTGGTTGCTAATGGAATAATAACCACGCAGGCATGCGCAATCTTAAGGCTTATGCTCTTGTGAGTTGCGCTTTAGATGCAGCGTTAATTCAACGGAACGTGAGCAAGAGCTTAAAACAAGCAAAAAGCATGTGGTTCACTCTCTGAGATTACAGTGAAAAATAAATAGTAATTGATAGTCCACTACCTATATATTGATGCAAAATTATCGTTCGCAAAAGCTGTTGTGTTTTTTATTTAATTAGCTTTAGGTATTAAGATTATAGAGTCATTCCTTATTTATATATACAGTACATAACAACCGTTAGTTTTGCGTACTATCTATTCATAATACGAGGCATAAACAGTATCGAGAGTGGTTGCGCAGTAGTAACACACTAGAGTCGTAATCGGAAAGAGGGTGGTTCAGATCCCTGTCCGCCTGCTGTTCAATAACTTCCCATAGTTACTTACGATGAATACTGGGATAGTTCCATTGAAAGGACAAACGGATTTCGTTCATCGTCCTTTCTCAAAGTGAGATTTTGCTTTGTCTTTTATGCCTACTCATCGACGTGACTTTAAGAGCCCAATAGCATCATCTCTCTCATAACTGAAAAACACAGAAATTTATTTACAAAACAACGAGTGTAATTAGTAACTATTAATAATAAACCACACGAATACGCCTCAATATTTACGTCCATTTCGCCTTCTTTATCATGAGGTTAGACGGAGTCGGCCCAGAAGGTATTCGTCATGTTCGTACGATCTTCCTTGCACTGCCCTCTATCCCCCACGCACGCCACCTCGCCCTTCTCAATACATAAAATACGGACACGCCAAGTGCACGCACTCCCTACGATCTCGTGTTGGAGGTTTCTGATCTTATGGCCCAAATTGTCTTTTTAACGGTGCCTGCAGAAAATATATCTTGCCTTCCTCAGGGGATCTAGATTTATCAATGGACAATTATAAGTACATTTGACTAAAATGTACAGAAATACAAATATAACGGCAGTTATTTCCAACAGCGTTGGTGATTTCACCCCATAATCGTTTTAGAATTGAATCTGGTTTGGTTTTCCTATCGTGACAGCCTACGATTATGTTATTCAGATCGTCCTCCGCTCCACCTGCGCAGAGAGAAGATATAAACCAGTCTCAGCCGACGCAGTGGTTTCTTTTCTCCGACCGGAATCAAATTCCTTCTGTACTATTATTACATGAAATTCTCTTGACTTTGTTTGCTTGGTATGATATAGTTTCCGTGATCACAGACAGCATTTCTCTATAACTTTTTCATGTACTGTTATTCCTCTTCCTCCAATCTTCGCCCCACGTCATTTGCATCGTTGTTTTGAGCTGCTGTACGAAATCACGTCGTACAGAGTCCACGCGACCAGCGCTTGTAAGGAAAGACGTGTTGTTACTCGGCTCTCTAGGATCGTACAGCTAGGTGACATACCTCGCGGCAAGAAGTGGTGCGTTCGCAGAAAGGCAAATATGTCAAAGGACAGTGCAACGACGTCTAAAGCACCATGGACTGTCAAGTAGGCGACCAACGTTGCGGCAGCCCTTGACGCAGCAGCAGACAGTTGGTGCGACCAATGACTACACTGGAACAAGAGTTGTCTTTTCAGATGTTCCCCAGTATTGGGTATAGTGTCTGTATGTGGAGGCACGGAGGGAACGGAATGTTGTTGTGATACTGGCTCGGCACTTGGCGTGGTGGTACGGTGTGCCACTGGGTGAGCAACAAGATCACCTTCGGTTTTTTACAGCTGGTAATTTGGGCATCAGCAGAGCATTTCTGGAGTGAAAAGACATGTGGTTGCACCGTATATTCGAGATCTCCGTAGCGGTATCTTTCAGCAAGATAATTCAGGCCGTGCATCCCTATTTTATCTCGATACAGAGTCTGTTCGGCTGTTGCCCTGGCCAAGGCAAGCTTTAAGGGGCAAGTAACAAAAGGAGACCATTTGCAACACCTGTTGAGAAGGCGTCAGAGGCGCCCAACTGGTAATTGTGTGTACAGAGTGTACCATAATTATCAGCGAAAACTCATACACGTGAAAGATACATAGAAGCAAAAACATTCCATTGAACATGAATCTACAAACGAACCGTTTGCAACGTTATTGCTAGAGTGGTGTTGGGTGCTGCCACTGCCATCTCCACGGAATATTGTACTAATTCGTATGAGAGTATTTTAAACATAAACATTTCCTTGACTCATGAGAATGGATGAAAGAAGTTTTTCAGAAGTGGAAGACACGCGTTAAGCCAATACATTTTCAACAGCGATTGCGTAAGCTATCAACTTCTGCCTGTGAAACCGATACCTTGAAGTCCATACATTTAGGGTCTATTTCGAAAGATTTTGCAAAGTTAAAGACAATTTAAATAAAATGGTTTTAATCAAGAGGAAAGTGTCAACACATTTCTGAATCTCTATAGAAATTGTATATGATTTTATTAACAGAACATTTCTCTTCCTTATCACAGACGAATTTGTTTTCCTTTTCATTCGCATACATCAAAATTTTAACAATCATGAAATAAGGTTGCATCAGTGGAAGAGGCCTGGAGACGAAGGTTTCAGACAGATTATATAATGGTAACACAGAAATTTAGGAATCAAGCTTTAAACTGTAAGACATTTTCAGAGACAGATGTGGACTCTAACCACAATTTATTGGTTATGAACTATAGATTAAAACTGAAGAAATTGCAAAAAGGTAGGAATTGATGGAGATGGGTTATGAACAAGATAAAAGAACCACAGGTCGTAGAGAGGTTCGGTGAGCGTAAGGGAACGGTTGACAAGAATAGGGGAAAAATGTACAATAGAAAAAGAATGGGTAGCTTTAAGAGATGAAATAGTAAAGGCAACACATCATCAAGTAGCTAAAACGACGAGGGCTAGTAGAAATCCTTGCGTAATAGAAGAGATATTAAATTTAATTGATGAAAGAAGAAAATATAAAAATGTATTAAATGAAGGAAATACAAACGTCTCGAAAACGACATCGGCAGGAAGTGCAAAATGGCTGAGCAGGGATGGCCAGAGAACAAATGTAAGGATGTAGAAGCATACATCACTATGGGTAGGATAGATACTGTCTTCAGGAAAATTTAAGAGTCCTTTGGAGAAAAGAGAACCACCTGTATGAATATTAAGATGTCAGATGGAAACCAATACTAAGCAAAGAAGGAAGAGCAGAAAGGTGGAAGGAGTATACAGAGGGTCTATACAAAGGTGATGTACTTGAGGGCAGTATTATGGAAATGGAACAGGACGTAGATGAAGATGAAACGGGAGATATAATACTAAGTTAAGAATTTGGCAAAGCACTGAAAGACCAAGGTCGAAACAAGGCCCCCGGGAGTAGACAAATTCCATTAGAGCTACTGGTAGCCTTGGGAGAGACAGCCATGACAGAACTTTTCCATTTGGTGAGCAAGATGTATGAGACAGGCGAAACACCTTCAAACTTCAAGAAGGATATAACAGTTCCAATCCCAAAGAAAGCAGGTGTTCTAGGTGTGAAAATTATCAAACTATCAGTTTAATAAGTCGTAGTTGCAAGATAATAACACAAATTTTTAACAAACGAATGGAAAAATTGCTAGAAGCCGACCTCGGGGAAGATCAGTTTGGATTCCGTAGAAATGTTGGAACGGGCGAGGCAATACTGACCCAGCAAAATCTCTTAGGTGATAGGTTAAGGAAAGGCAAATCTACTTTTCTAGCACTTGTAGACTTAGAAAAGCTTTTGACAATGTTGACTGGAATGCTCTCTTTCAAATTCTGAAGGTGGCAGCAGTAAAATACAGGGAGCGAAGGACCATTTACAATTTTACAGAAGTTAGATGGCAGTTGTAGGAGTTGAGGGGCGCGAAAGGGATGCAGTGGTTGAATAATGAGTGAGAAAAGGTTGTAGCATATCCACGATGTTATTCAATCTGTATACTGAGTAAGCAGTAAAAGGAGCAAATGAAAAAAATTGGAGAAGGAATTAAAATCCATGGAGAAGAAATAAAAAGTTTGAGGTTTGCTGATGAGATGGTAATTCTGTCAGAGACAGCAAAGGACCGTGAAGAGCAACTGAACGGAATGGAGAGTGTCTTGAAAGGGTTGTATGAGATGAACATCAACAAAAGCAAATGGAATGGATAGTGGAATGTGGTCGAATTAAATCAGATGCTGCTGAATGAATTAGATTAGGAAATGAGACATCCCTATTTCGCAAACAAAATAACTGATGATGGTCAAAGTAAAGGGGATATAAAATGTAGACTGGCAATGGCAAGAAAAGCATTTCTGAAGAAGAGAAATTTGTTAACATCGAGTATAGATTTAAGTGTCAGGAAGAGTTTTCTGAAAATATATTTGTATTGAGAATAGCCATGTATGGATGTGAAACATGGATGATAAATAGTGGAGACAAGACGAGAATAGAAGTTTGCGAAATGTGGTGATTCAGAAGAATGCTGAAGATTAGATGGCGTAACTAATATGGAGGTTCTGAATAGAATTGGGGAGAAGAGGAATTTGCGGCACAACTTAACTAGAAGAAAGGATCGGCTGATAGGATGTAGGTTGCAGTAGTTATTCGGAGATAATGAGGCTTGCACAGGATCGAGTAGCATGAAGAGCTACAACAAACCAGTCTCTGAACTGAACACCACAACAACACAAAATTTTAACCCGGTTCATCAATTTTTAATAACTTATTGCGGAACAATAATGAGAGGGTGTCTGCATTTCGGTGGGCGCTAATTGTTTTGCAGAATAATTAAACTTCGCAACCACTCGGAAACAAGTAGTAATGCTCTTCACAATCCATGTCTTAACGACCATCTTGTGTATTATCTCATCGATATTGCTATCTACTATACGCACCTAGCCAAATTAGTATTTTGAATACAGAGCGTGAGAGAGGCTGTATTTGTACAGTACCGTGTCAAGATAAAACACACAAAAGTAATAATTGTCCGGCAACTTGGTGTCTTGATTGAAGTCGCAGAAGCAGAACGTGCCCGGTTCTCTTGACGTGAGACTGTAATGAAAATTACTAGCTCTGAAACTAGCGAATAAGAAGCCCTGTTTAAAATTCAAACAAGTTTACTTACACGGAATAAATTAGCGGACAAAGCTGTCCCTGATATCGTTGTACTAAAAGGTCGCGCGCGGACTTGTGGTTTGGGGGAGACTTGGTGCTCGTTTCCTCTATGATCTAGGAACATGGGGTGAAAAGTTTTTGTTTTAGCTCAGACCAGCGGCCACACACATAGCCATTCAAACATCTGTCTTACTGTAGCCGTTAAAGTATAGTAAGCGAGATATTGTTGTAACCGCAGAAAAGCCAAGTCTAAATGCAGTTGTTCTCAGACGATACACCAGAAATCATACGGGGAGATAGAGTTAACAGGGGACGCCAGGCGTGTCAGAGGGGTCACAAAAGATAACGACGCAGCCAGATAGCCGAGGCGGCGGTCCAAGCGGCCAGGCAGCTGCGCGTGATAAGCAAGGAAGCAGACTGAGCTATTAAGATAAACAGGGCGCTCTGGGCAGGTCCCTTAATAAACAATAACTTGCAGTATCAACACTCTTGGCTAGAGGGAGAAGTCTGGGAGCGGAGAGAGAAAGAAAGAGGGCCCTAGGTGGGGACCGCACTACGTCATGAGGAGCCAATGAAGGGCTCAGGACGCAGTGCGTGACCATATAGGGAGAGGCCCCTCTACCCCTCCACCCAGCTTCTGAAGAAAAGTACTGAAGTTAATACTAAAACAATCCCTAATAAGGAAAAGTTGCACTCGACGCTACGTCATGCCAAGCGCTGGCGGGGTCGAAGGGGAAGAGCTAACAAAACTCGGAGGCACGCCGCTCCGGGGATCTCTCTCTCTCTCTCTCTCTCGGGTTTAGGCAGCGACGGTAGTCAGCGTGAGTAGCAGCCGACTTGGGCTGAGGGCGGGCTGCAGGCAGACAGTTGGAGATAGTCGCCGATGAGCGTTTAGGCAGCGACCGCGGGACTCTGACGTAGGGTGCTAGTGTGGGCAGCAAAGTGCTGGAAAGTTCTATCAGGCAGCCAGAACGGTGGAAGTCAGTCACCGTCTCTGTAATGGGCTTGGCTATTCTGTAGGTACAATCACTACGCAGTTAGGGTGATCTGTATTCTTTATGAATAAATTAGAACTTTTATAACGTCCATACGAGTTTACTTCTACCAACATCCTAGCCTTGTGCCTTCACACCAGGGAATTTAACATCTTAGCCAGATCAAAAGTCTCCCTCTCAATTAGGTCAACCGGCTAATTCCCGTTTATGAACCGTGTCGCTCAATCCCTCGCAAAACCCACGCTTGGGACGCGACATAAATAAAAGTTTTGGTGCCAGGTGTGGGGTACCACAAAGGCATATAGGCAAAAAGGAGATAGGAGTCAGTAGATTTTGCTACAGCGACTGTGGCAATTAGCAGGAAGTTGTGGCGACTCGCAACTTTCAGCATTAGTAGCCCCACTACGACAGAGTCCAGAGAAGTAGTCCTCGCGGGTGCAGGGCAACGCAGGATAGCGGCAGCACGACGCGGAGCGACGAGGCACAGAGGTGCCTAAGCAGCCAGCGTTCGAGACCGGGGGTCCGGGCCGAGCAGCAGCAGCAGCCGTAGCAGCGGCAGCCGAGGCGAGCGCCGGGTCGGCACAGCCCAGCAGAGCGGCGGCCGACGCATCGCGGCAGCGCGGAACAGCGCGGGCATAGAGAGCACAGAGACAGCGCGGAGCAGCGCGGCACAACGCGGGACAACGCGGATCAGCGGAACAGACGGCGCACCACAAGAGAAGCGGTACATATAAAATTATATTAAGAATTTTGTATCTTGTATTGTAAAGTGCTAAGATAGTTAAGTTGGTAAGATGGCCCAAACTAACGAAGTTCCGTCATCCTCCAGTAGCGGTAAGATATCAGTGAAAGAAGCCTTGTGTATAGTTCCAAAAGTGTTCGAAGGAAATAAGAGAGATCTTAGGGAGTTTATTGAAAATGTAGACGCTGCATTTGAACTTGTGAAACCGGAGGAACACGAAACGTTACTGAAGTTTGTTAAAGCCAAAATAACCGGAGAGGCCAGATCGAGGCTGCAAGTAAGGGAACGCACGGGGACATGGCAGGAAGTAAAACATGTTCTAGAGGAAAATTATGCGAGTAAGCGTACCATTGACTACTACGCGTGCAAGATATTTCAATCGAGACAGGGACAAGGAGAGCCAATTGCGACATGGGCAAGCCGAATAGATGAAATGCAAAGGGATTTCAGGGAAGCAGTAAGCAGAGTTACGGCTAGGGAGAACTTAAAGGGCGCAATAGAACTGGTTGATTCACTAGGAAGAGCATGCTTTATACAAGGGTTAAGCAATGATAGAATACAGACGATAGTAAGAAGTAGAGGCGATGAAATCACGCTAGCAGCGGCCGTGGAACTAGCATTGCAAGAAGAAAGTGCAATACTGTCAATGAAAGAGCGGGGACTAGCCCCAAGAGTAACTTTCAACCGGGGAAAGGAAACGGTGAAGAATACCAGAGATATTAGAGATTTGAAATGTTTCAATTGTGGATTGAGAGGGCACATGGCAAGCAAGTGTAGAAAGAATAGGCCAGAGGGAAGAGTACGGATAATGACGGGCAAAGAGTTTACGAATTTTTGTTACGGGTGCGACAAGCCAGGACATACAGACGCGGAATGCCGGGTAAGATTAAGAAAAATTCAGCCGATAGATACAAGAGACTTTAGAGGAAATCATAGGGAAGCTGTGGAGGGTTACGAGAGTGGAGGTGCCCACAATGTAATCTACCAGGGAACTGTGGAGTTCCGTGTACGAGGGTAAAAGACGTTGCTTGTTTCAAGTGTAAGCGGCCGGGACATTACGCGAAAGATTGTCACGCAGGGCCCTGGCACGCATGGAGAAAAGGCAGGGTGCCAGT
This sequence comes from Schistocerca gregaria, assembly GCF_023897955.1. Lineage (NCBI taxonomy): Eukaryota > Metazoa > Arthropoda > Insecta > Orthoptera > Acrididae > Schistocerca > Schistocerca gregaria. The sequence continues at coordinate 218,752,057 of NC_064924.1, forward strand.
ATCGAGCAAAACCGGTAAAGTGGTGCAGGGAAACTAAGAGGCGGCAAGGCCGCACAGTCGGGCCTTGTTGCGATAGGTAAACCCTCAGTTAGGGTAATCGACTGTGCAACAGAAAATGACGTTTTGGTTTTATACTGCATAGAATTAAAAAGGTATTTGAAGTTGCTAATAGACACTGGAGCACAGTTGTGTCTGCTCAAGAGAACGAGTATTCCGATAAATAGTACACTTGCAATTAATGAAGCGGAAAGGCTTCGGCTAAAAGGTGTAACCAGTGAGGCCGTCAGCACAATAGGTACGGTACAGGTACACTTAAGTGTGGACGGTTCTGAGCAAGTAGGGCAAAAATTTCACGTGTACGGGAGAGGATTAGATATTCCGTACGACGGACTGATAGGCAGAAATTTCTTGACAGAGCATAGAGTTAAGTTAGACTATGCAGGTAAAATAGTGAGACTAAAAGGGCGAGATATACCCTTAGTAGTAGAGGAAGAGCCAAAGGGACATGAGAACGAACAAGATTCAGAAGTAGGCGGGGAAATAGGGCCCCGAGAGGAAAAAATAATGTTATTAAAGGTGGAAGGAAATGTAAAAAGGGGAATCGAAAAGGAAATGATTATTCCTAGGCAGGAGATTGCACAAGGGGTACATGTACCTGAAGCGTTAGTAAAAGTGCGAAATGGGAAATGCATAGTAAGTGCATTAAACTTGTCAGAAGACAGAGTGCAGTTAGGAAACGTCAGGTTAATGACGGATGAATTAGAAAAAGTAGGGAAAATACGCGAAGTAAAATGTTGTACTAATGTCATAGGAAAGACAGAAAGTCGTACTAGTGTGTTGCGAAGGCAATTAAGAATGGATCATTTGAACGCTGAAGAGAAAAGCGCTCTAGCAGAGGTTTGCGCGGAATACGGAGATGTATTTCATCTACCAGGGGACAACCTGTCCTATACTTCCGCAGTGAGGCACAGAATACCGATTGCACCGGATCACGCGGGAAAGGTAGTAAACGCTGGACCGTACAGGATCCCGGAAGCGCAAAAGGAAGTGCTAAGGGAGCAAATAGAGCAGATGCTAAGAGATGACATAATTGTCGAGAGTAAGAGCGCTTGGAACGCACCGTTACTGTTAGTTCCAAAGAAGCTAGACGCTAGTGGCAAACAGAAATGGAGAATCGTAGTGGACTACAGACGATTAAATGATATCACTGTAGGCGATGCATTTCCACTACCGAATATCTCCGAGATACTGGATCAGTTAGGGCAAGCTAAGTACTTCTCGACGCTTGACCTCGCAAGCGGGTACCATCAAATATTGACGGACGAGAAGGACAGAGAGAAAACGGCATTTAGCTCAAACTATCAGCATTACGAATACAAACGAATGCCGATGGGACTGAAGGGAGCCCCAGGATGTTTTCAGAGACTGATGAATACAGTCTTGGCAGGTTTACAAGGAGTGAAATGCTTTGTATATCTAGACGACATAGTATGCTATGGGAAAAACCTGCAGGAGCATAACGAAAAGCTCCGGGAAATATTTGACAGGTTGCGAGAGCACAATTTGAAGCTGCAACCAGACAAGTGTGAATTCCTGAGGAAGGAAGTAATCTTCCTAGGTCATTGCATCACTGACAAAGGAATATCACCAGATATGGCGAAGGTGGAGAAGGTGAAGTTCTTCCCACAGCCAAAGACAACTAAGGAACTAAAAGGGTTTCTCGGATTGATAGGTTACTACCGCCGTTTCATTGCTAACTTTAGCAAGATTGTGAAACCCTCCATGAGCTCTTAAAAAAGGGAGTGGAGTACCGATGGAGCGAACGTCAGAACAATGCGTTCGAAGAACTAAAAGAGAAATTAATAAACCCTCCGTTACTTCAGTACCCTGACTTTACGAAACCGTTCATCATTACAACGGATGCGAGTAACGCAGCCTTGGGTGCAGTGTTATCGCAAGGTAAGAAGATTGGCGAAGACTTGCCCATCGCATATGCGTCCAGAGCATTGAACAAAGCCGAACTAAATTATAGCACAACGGAAAAAGAGTTGTTGGCTATAGTTTACGCAGTAAAACAGTTCAGACCATATGTATATGGCAGAAAGTTCACTGTAGTGACAGACCATAAGCCACTAACGTGGATATTTAGTGTCAAAGATCCGAGTTCGAGACTCCTGAAATGGAGACTGAAACTCGAGGAGTATGATTATGAAGTAATATACAAGCCAGGAAAGTTAAATAGTAATGCGGATGCGCTGAGTAGAATAAGGCATGAAGGGAAGGAAGAGATAGATGCGAAGCAGAAGGTGGAGACAGAGATCTCGGCAGCAAAAGCAAATGGGGAAGAAAGTTCCGTAAACGTGCTGCAAGCACAAGTGTCAAGTGAAATAGAACAGGAAACGGATAGTGGTGAGGAAATTAGTCCCGAAGAAAAAGAAAATATACTAAAGGAAATGCATGACAATCCCTTGGGAGGTCACCAAGGAATGCACAGGACACTCGAAAGAATTAAAGCATACAAGCAGTGGCGCGGAATGAAGCGTGACATTGAAAATTACATTAGGAAATGCCCATCGTGTCAAAAGAATAAAAACACGCAAATGAAAACTAGGATGCCCTTAGAAATTACAGACACAGCAGAAACAGTATTCGGAAAGTGTGCGATGGATATAGTGGGTCCACTAGATGTATCTAATACAGGAAAAAGGTACATTTTAACATTCCAAGACGATCTGAGTAAATTTACCTTAGCAATCCCAATTGACAAACAAGATGCCGAAACAGTAGCTGAGGCATTTGTGGAAAACGTAGTATTAAGGTATGGAATTCCATCAGTATTATTAACAGATCAAGGGTCTAACTTTCTGAGTGATGTATTTAAAAGTGTATGTAAATTGTTGAAGGTAAAGCGTATAAATACTACAGCGTACCACCCTGAATCAAATGGTGCACTAGAAAGAAGTCATAGAACTATTGTAGAGTATCTCAGACACTTTGTAACAGGAGATCAAAGTTCTTGGGACAAATGGGTACCGTATGCAATTTTTGTGTTCAACACTACACCACACAGCAGCACAGGATACACACCATTTGAATTACTATACGGAAGAAAGGTTAACATACCAGGAGTACTGCAGCAAGAAACACAGCAGGTAAGTTACAATTATGAAATGTATGTAAATAAACTAAGAGCGAGAATGCAGGAAGCCCACAGAGTGGCCAGAGACTCGATTATAAGAAGTAAGAAAATCAGTAAGGAACAGTATGACATGAAACAAAATCCAAAAAACTTCAAGGTAGGAGATAAAGTATTACTGCACGATGAGTCGGTGAGACGGGGTAGATCTCGGAAATTAGATTCACAATGGAGAGGTCCATTTGAAGTAGTAAAAGTGGAAGGTCCTAACGTAGTAATAAAAGTTAAAAGAAATAAGGAAACAAAAGTACATGCCAACAGGCTGAAACAATTCTTTTAAATTTCAGGTATGGCACTCAAGTGGCAGGTCGTGAAATTCGTCATAGTGATAACAGCATACTACATCACTGCATCAGAGCATGCAACATATGAGTACCAAGGGACGCCATTTCCGAGTTCATCAGGACTATATTACGATAATAGAGGACAGGTAGAAATATACAGTACCACATGAAGAATAGTCACATACGTAAATCTAGATATAATAACAGAAAGGTTTCAGAATACAGAGAGGTATGGTAGGGCAGCGGTACAAAGGTGCCGAGAAACACTAACACAATTAAATGTAGGATTAATAGAATGCAGGGTACTAGACCAACAAGTAACCCATCATGTGGAAAAAATCACAGGATTGCAACTTTTAGTACAGCAGCTAACGAAACACGAGACCAGAAGGAAGAGAGGAGTATTCAACTTCGTCGGGCAGGTAAGTAAAATACTGTTCGGGACGTTGGACGAAGCAGATGCAGCATACTATAAGGAAAGAATAGACGCTATGGAGAAAAACTCAGAAGGGTTGTTGAGGCTAACAAAGGAACAGGTGGCAGTGGTAAGAGCCACATTGGCGGGAGTAAACAGGACGGTATATACACTAGAGTCAAATGAGCACGTTCTGAAGACAGGTATGCAAAGACTAGAACGATTCATGAAGGAATACGTGAAGGAAACCGATATAGGGTTTAAACGTGTAGCGTCCTTCGCCACAGTAACAGAGCAAGTATTACAACTATCGGCAGTGTTTGGTCAGATCGAAGAGGAATACGAACAAATGATAAATGCCATTGTAAATGCTCAGAAGGGAATACTACAGCCTCATATAATTAATCCAGTCCAAATTGTAAAATACCTAAGTTTAATACGGGAAGAACTAAAAGATGTAAAGTTTCCTGTTCCTCTTACGGAGTCCTCAGGTTATCTATTGTTAAGAATAATTGATTTAGATGTTTTCATCTCGGGTAGCATACTAGGATATGTAATTAATATTCCATTAATAAATAATAACAATTTCAATTTGTATAGAGTACTCCCACTACCAAAAGAAATTCCAAACATGAAAGGTAAATATGTGTACATAAAGCCAGAGAAAGAATTCTTACTAATAGATGAATCCAAAAGGCAGTACGCGAAACTTTCTGCGGAGGAACTAAAATGCAAGGAGCTAAGTAAAAATAGGAGACTGTGCAAACAAGCATTCGCCTTGCTGTCAACATTCGACCACGAAGAGTGCGAAGCCAAATTGTTGCAACCGGTAAGAGAAATTCCGGAAGATTGTGTGCGAAAAATAGTCGCACTGAATCAGAGCCTTTGGACTCATCTAAACAGTAACGAATGGCTATATGTAGCACCGAAGGAAGAAGGCTTAACAGTATTGTGTGGAAGGGAACCACCGAAGGACCTAGTAATAAAAGGGGTAGGAAGAATTAGTTTTTACAGTAAATGTAAGGGGTATGGCACTAGTGTTCATACAAACAGATAGAGTGATCCAGAGTAATGTGACGAAGAAAGACATAGTTCCGCAGATCAATCTAGAATTCGATTGTTGCGTGGTAAACAAGGAAAAAAGGAATGTCTCAACGTTAGCATTAGATTTGCCATTGGACCAGGTAATAACACAGTTAGACGACTTGAAAGTCGCAGGAAAAAGACTGGATGATGTCCAGAAGATGGTAGAGAGACAAGAGGAGGAAATGAAGTACTCCAGGTACTTCACACATTACTCCATAACTACGTATGTAGCCATATCAATAGTTATTCTAATCATAATAACATGCTGTTGTAAAAACTGTAAATGTTGTAAAGACTGTTTTAAAAGTATATGGAAATATTTTGAAGACAGTGATTGTTGTGGAAAAGTATGTATAAGAAATACCATAGTGAACCAATACCCAGAGACTAGTTCAGCTAGAAGACACAGTAATAAAGAAACTGAAGAGATAGTAATTTATGAAAGATGTGGAAAAGACCAAGGTGATACGGTCGCTTTCAGAAACAGACGTTAAATAACTGTATTTGAAATGTGTAATTGAAATGTAACTGTATTTCAAATGTAATTCTAATTGAAATGTGAATGTATGTATCAATGAAAGTGTCTTTTGATTTTAATGCAAATGCTTTTGACATAACTGAATGTTAGGCATGTATAATGTAATTGTATTATTGTGTGTTTAATGAATTTGACTTTACTAAATGAAAATGAAAAATATAACATATCAGATGCTAATGTAATAAACAAATCTGTAAAGCATGTAGTGGAAAAAAAAATAAAAGAGTCACAATTGACGCTACTCTGAGGAGTAACGCCAATTTCCCTGGCGGGGGAGGTGTTGTAACCGCAGAAAAGCCAAGTCTAAATGCAGTTGTTCTCAGACGATACACCAGAAATCATACGGGGAGATAGAGTTAACAGGGGACGCCAGGCGTGTCAGAGGGGTCACAAAAGATAACGACGCAGCCAGATAGCCGAGGCGGCGGTCCAAGCGGCCAGGCAGCTGCGCGTGATAAGCAAGGAAGCAGACTGAGCTATTAAGATAAACAGGGCGCTCTGGGCAGGTCCCTTAATAAACAATAACTTGCAGTATCAACACTCTTGGCTAGAGGGAGAAGTCTGGGAGCGGAGAGAGAAAGAAAGAGGGCCCTAGGTGGGGACCGCACTACGTCATGAGGAGCCAATGAAGGGCTCAGGACGCAGTGCGTGACCATATAGGGAGAGGCCCCTCTACCCCTCCACCCAGCTTCTGAAGAAAAGTACTGAAGTTAATACTAAAACAATCCCTAATAAGGAAAAGTTGCACTCGACGCTACGTCATGCCAAGCGCTGGCGGGGTCGAAGGGGAAGAGCTAACAAAACTCGGAGGCACGCCGCTCCGGGGATCTCTCTCTCTCTCTCTCTCTCGGGTTTAGGCAGCGACGGTAGTCAGCGTGAGTAGCAGCCGACTTGGGCTGAGGGCGGGCTGCAGGCAGACAGTTGGAGATAGTCGCCGATGAGCGTTTAGGCAGCGACCGCGGGACTCTGACGTAGGGTGCTAGTGTGGGCAGCAAAGTGCTGGAAAGTTCTATCAGGCAGCCAGAACGGTGGAAGTCAGTCACCGTCTCTGTAATGGGCTTGGCTATTCTGTAGGTACAATCACTACGCAGTTAGGGTGATCTGTATTCGTTATGAATAAATTAGAACTTTTATAACGTCCATACGAGTTTACTTCTACCAACATCCTAGCCTTGTGCCTTCACACCAGGGAATTTAACATCTTAGCCAGATCAAAAGTCTCCCTCTCAATTAGGTCAACCGGCTAATTCCCGTTTACGAACCGTGTCGCTCAATCCCTCGCAAAACCCACGCTTGGGACGCGACAATATGAAGGACGAACCGGAGTTGGTGTCCACGCAGATTGTGCGAACTGGTTCATTCCTTTTGAAGAAGATATTAATTGGGCTGAAATTAAATCTCAGCTACTGACACCATTTGTATAACCACAGTTCAGATTTTACGTGCAAAAATAATCCCCCAAAAACAATCATATTTAAATAACTCAGTACTGGAGCGAGAAAGTACACAATGTATTGTCGTGGTACCACGTGAAGAACCGACGAGCCGCCAGCACCAGCCTTAGCGGGCCCAAAAAATCTGAGGATGCTGTAGTATACATAAGCCCAACGCAGTAATAACAAACAAATTTTATTGTGATGTCGACTGTTGTTTTAATCAAAATACATGTTATTAATGGTCGTACAATTGTTTTGTGAAAGCTTTATCCGTTACCACGATCTAAGCAACGTGGTTCGGAAGACAATGGAAACATCTATAAAGGATCAGTCGTCGCCCGAGCAAACAAAAATCCAGATCGGATGCCAAGCTAGGGCGATCTAATGTCAAGGTTACGGTAGAGCAAAACTAGAGAAACAGGATGAAAAATCCTCCAATCGCAGCAAAATAAAGGCGTACATATCCCGTGCAGAGTTAGAGATGTAAAAGAAGAGAACAAACTTTTCGACACATCTGGCAACTTCAAAGACATTTAAGTCAAAACGTGACATATTTTCGCTCCTTTACGAGTTAAAGCCACTTCCCCAGCGTAGTGCCGGCCGGGGTGGCCGAGCGGTTCTAGGCACTCCAGTGTGGAACCGCGCGACCGCTACGGTCGCAGGATCGAATCCTGCTTCGGGCACGGATGTGTGTGATGTCCTTAGGTTAGTTAGGTTTAAATGTTTCTAAGTCCTAGGGGACTGACGACCTCAGAAGTTAAGTCCCATAGTGCTCAGATCCATTTGAACCAACCCCAGCGCAGTGAGTTCTCTTAACTACAAGGTGTAGGCGCACCTGCATCTTACAATTTATAATCTGAAGTCCCTGTCCAAAATTCAGATGATTCGCCAGCCATAGTAAACAATATATAATATCATACCGCTAAAGAGCATATACGTAATAGCTGGGGTGGCGATAGAAGGGCGGATATGTCAAGATGTTTTTATTTAAATGTCTTTGGAGCTACCAGCTAAGTCGAAAAGCTATTTCCCTTCTCTTACATACATAACTCTGCCCGGGTCATATCGCCTTTTTTATGCAATGATAGGAAAGTTTTTCATTCCAGTGTAATGAATGTTCGACTACTGAGTCACAGGTTATTGTTCATTCACTTAACAATTTTAATTCAGTTCATAAATCTTTACATACAACCCGTAGTAAAGTCACTTCTAGTACACACACTGCTTTGCATCGCCCACAGAGCCGCGGCGCATTAATACTTACATACTTCGTGAGCAAATAAGATCTTACCTGTGCGGCATTACCTTCGTGGAAACGCGTTGCCGCTGCTAAACGCGGGTACACCATTCCACGTCTCGTGCTCGACTCCACTGTGAACTGACACACATCCAAACACTTCATTCGGCTGTCACTGTTGGTATCGATGGCGCACAAAGTGCTTCTCCTGCATTGCGTCATGTTAACGCTATGAAAGTAATGTAACGAAAATAATTTGAATACTATGTTTGTTCTCTTAATCTGGAGGATGTTTGCTACGAATAACAATGAAATTAGAATTCAGATATAAAAGAATGCTAATAAATGACAGTTGTCTGTATCTCAGACATCAGCTAAACTTAGCCTTTATAGTTACTGAGGTATGAGAGTGAACGCTATGGCTCTCAGAGCCAGTAACGTCACAAACATTCATGGCAATTTTTTTAAAATGCGACTACTTACTTCTTCACATGTAACATAAAACTTTGATAGTTAAACAGTCTTACGTTTAAGAAATCAGTAGAAAGTTAAATGACGTTTTCTGTATTTCCGTCACATTTTTTCCGGTGAAAAGTGAAATAATTTGTAAGTTACAGAGTTAAGAAGAGGCAGTATAAAACCAAATAATAACAAATTTTCAAATGGTGCAAATGGCTCTAAGCACTATGGGACTTAATATCTGAGGCCATCAGTCCCCATCACTTAGAACTACGTCAAACTAACTAACCTAAGGACATCACACACATCCATGCCCGAGGTAGGATTCAGACCCGCGACCGCAGCAGTCGCGTGGTTCCAGACTGAAGCGCTTAGAACAGCTTGACCACCGCGTCCTGCACAGAAATTTTATATTTGTATTCTTTCCACTCATTTTCGTACATAGCACACTTTTATTGAAGCTAGAACAGTGCAATAGATCCATTTTTTCTGCTCTCACAAAAAATTTTGAACATCTTAAAAAAAATATAAGTACAATCAGTGGGTTTAGATTTCTTTTTAAATAGTTTACCATGAGCGCAAGGACACGTGGTGCCAAATGATATGCTACTTGTGCGAAGATATGTTCTCGATCCGGCCCCAGGATTGGCGGTTATCGCTGAAACAACCGGTTTTCGGTTATATCACTTTCTTCCCACGCCAGTTTAACTTGTCTATTAAAACTGCACCTAATAACCGGTCTCTGAAATAATCGATTTTCGCTTCCTCATTCCTATTATTTCCTATAATAAACGTAGAAAATGAATAAAGATTGAAAAGTTTTGACACTTTCTAGTTTCAAGACGCTTACAGTTAAAGAATTAAATAGGCAGATAAAATAAAACTTTGTGCACACACCTATTGCTGCTTTTCTCGAAAAGTGGTAAGTCGTTGAAAAGAAAACGAAATTCGATTAGTCTCCTACGGACTCTAATTTTTTGAAACTCTGCTCAAAAACCATGTTGTAATCGAAGATCATACCACTATTTGGGGCTACGCATAGACAGTGCTAAAGGAGGAAAACAGATTGCATGACACAATTGTTCTTAATAAAAATGGCTCTGAGCACTATGGGACTTAACATCTATGGTCATCAGTTCCCTAGAACTTAGAACTGCTTAAACCTAACCAACCTAAGCACATCACACAACACCCAGTCATCACGAGGGAACAAGCGGAGAAAGGAATATTATGTAGACATAGGCGGCACATCAGCTACATTCTATTTTCATCGTATACCGTGAATGAATTATTGTTAAGTTTTTGATTTGTTGCTGTTACCCTATTTTCGTTCCTCTTTTATTACTTCACTGAAATGACGGACATATCTTTTAAAGCAAACAAAGCATGGTACTTCATTGCCGCGTCACTATGGTTGGTGCCACTCTGCAACACAATGGACGTCCCGCGACGAGAGCGAGAAGCTACCGTATACACCAGATGGGCGCAAGTCTTACGCACTACACATACAGGTGCACCTTAAGCCACAACACACGGCAACAGGGACGTTATTGTTTCAGCAATGCAGTAACAACTCTTATACCACGTGTTTCTTGCTCGTTTTTGTCGGCATATTTATTAAAATTACTACTGTTCACTTTTCCCATTTTCTGTAATAAACGCAATATTTCAAACCAATGCAAACTTTACAAAAAACAAGGTGTATTTAAAAAAAAAATTTAGCATTTCTGATACAGCTACTTGATATTTAGGTTATTAGTAAAAAACAAAAAGAAAACACCTGAGACCAAACAAATACTCAAATATACAGGTAATTCAGAACTAAGATATCGATATCGGATTTAAGCGGTCGGTTTCTCCTATCCATGGCGGCCCTGCCCTAGCTACGATGGTCTACAGATCTTCACCCACTGAAAGTGTTAAATACTAATTTGTTGGGCGATTCACTCCGTCAATCGCCATCTACTCCAATTGATGAACTCCTGCATGGATGGCAGTGATTATGAGTTTTAAGAGATTAGAGATCTATGGTCATCGGTATCCTATTCTACGTCCGACAGAAGAGTCTTTGCACCCTACCAGTCTGCATGTAGAGACAATCTCACGTAAAACTGTGAGAACGTTTTCTAAATGTCTGCGTAGCTTGTATCAGAGGCGGAACGTGGGTACAAGCCCGGTATTTACGTACCGGGATGGGGGAAACCACCAAAAAACCAAATCTACACTGGCTGGTTAAGCAGCCCTCGTCGTTAATCGGCGGTGTGAGTTGGCTCCGTGTGAGACTCGTCTCGCCGTGCCCTGGGAGCGACGCGTCATATCTGAACGTCACCCTGACACCAACAAATGCACCCCTTGACGTACTTTGACCAGTCAGACTCGTGAAAACAGCGCACACTCGTGGGAACGAAAGCCGGTCCAAACTCTCTTTGCGTGTGCCGGATATGACTCTATTCAGTACATCTATCATCCAAAAAACAATACGCGGTCAGATGAAGGAAACGTCTGATGACTACCGAATAAATAAAGCAGAGGTAATGTTGAAACATGACCGGCTGCCGACCTACGAAAAGCCAGCTGCCGACTTACGAAAAGGGTGTAAAATCATTACTAGATGAAACACCTCTTCAACTCCACTTGCAATATTGGATTCATCTTCCTAAGCGAATCGAAACGGGTCCTACAAAAGGAAACCAACAAGGATGTGCGAAATCTGTATAAAACACAGTGTCAACCCAAACGACGTTTGTGATGCACTGTGCGTAAAGTGGCTTTACACCTACGACAATACTTTCGAAACTATCATCCCATCCATGACTACTAAAATTTTTACAGTTGCCCTAGGTATATACCTATTAGATATTCTTTCAAGAGAATTATTTCTTCATGTAATAATTTTTTTTTTATAATATCTACATTTAGGCGTCGGTTATAACACATCTTCTGAAGACATCACACAAAAACACGCCCACGAAGATTATAATTTCTATTGAAGTATTGTTTAGGTGTGGAATATCTTATATTTTGAAGCATTGTTTGAAAGATAGTATTACTAATCTCTATGTAGTGAAGAGTGTCCGTCTGTGTGTAATTCATGTAAATCTACAGTTTTATTCCGATCTTGATGGAATTTTGTAGACTTGACCTTCAAGACAAAAGGAAGATCACTGTCTACATAAGATTTCGCAATCTGACGGTTGTTATACAAAATCTCTAAAAGTTCTTAGCCGCTTTACTTCATATTTCTGCACGATTCCCTAATGAACATTTGGGCTGACATAGGCTATGTATTTATTTAATATACACAATATACACTGGAGAGCCAAAGAAACTCGTACACTTCCCTAATATCGTGTAGGGCCCCCGCGAGCACGCATAAGTGACTCAACACGACGTGACATGGACTCGACTAATGTCTGAAGTAGTGCTGGGAGCAACTGACATCTTGAATCCTGCAGTGGCGGCTGTCCATAAACCCTAGGGGATGGAGATCTCTCTTGAGCAGCACGTTGCAAGGCATCCAAGACATGCTCAATAACGTTCATGTCTGGGGAGTTTGGTGGCCATCGGAAGTGTTTAAACTCAGAAGAGTGTACCTGGATCCACTCTGTAACAATTCTGGACGTGTTAAGTGTCGCATTGTCCTGCTGGAATTGCCCTAGTTAATAGGAATGCACAATGGACATGAATGGATGCAGGTGACCAGAAAGGATGCTCATGTATATGTCACCTGTCAGAGTCGTATGCTGACGCACCAAGCGTCCCACATCATTCCAACTGCACATGCCCCATACCATTAAAGAAATTCCACCTGCTTGAACAATCTCCTACTGACATGCAGGGTTTACATATTCATAAGATTGTCTCCATACTCGTACACGTCCATCTGCTCGATACAGTTTGAAACTAGATTCGTCCATCCAGGCAACATTTTTCCAGTCATCAACAGTCCAATGTCGGTGTTGACGGGCGCATGCGAGGCGTAAAGTTTTGTCTTATGCAGTCGGCTACGAAAGCACACGTCGATGATATTTCTTTGAATGGTGCGCACGCTGACACTTGTTGATGGCCCAGCATTGAAATCTGCAGAAATCTGCGGAAGGGTTGCACTTCTATCTCGTTGAACGATTCTCTTCAGTGGTAGTTGCTCCCGTTCTTGCAGGATCTTTTTACGGCTGCAGAGATTTGATGTTTTACCATATTCCTGATATTCACTGTACATTCACAGTGGAAAGAGCGACTGCAATTTTTCGTGTGGGAGATATTAACCATAACGGGCAATGCTGGGCAGTGCAGCTGGTATATATATAAAGGAACTATAGTTCAATTAACGTTAACGTCTACAAAAACAGTATTCTGTGTAACAAATAAACGTGTAGCCATTCGGGGTGTTTCCCTAAGAGCGCGCAAAAATTTAACGGGGCATACAGGACGTTGCATTGAGCCTAAGGTCGAAGATGCCAGCATAAGGAGATAATAGGAATAAAATCAAATTACAGTGAACTTTTGTAATTTACATTAGTTACAGTTATGTTCAAATACTATCACCGACACAATAAACGTACAATTTAAATTGTATCTTACAAAATGTGTTGAAACTGACGTCCATCAATCTCATTGCAAGCATAGCATCGGCGTATAAGATTCTGACGCACCTTGACAAATAGCCCTGGTGTATTTCGAATCACTGGGGTGACGTACAAAAGGGACTTTAGATAATGCCATAGGAAATAATCAAGGTGATTCAGGTCAGGCGACCTCTCAGGCTATGGAATGGGGCCTCCGCTTTCAATCCAGCGACCAGGGAATACAGCATTGAGAAGACAGGACATCTAAATTGAAGTGAGGGGGTTCACCATCTAGTAACCACGTCCTCTCACGAACAGCCAAAGGTACGTTCTCCAACGACACAGGTAGGATTCTTTGCACGAACTACAAGTACAGGTGGCAGTTCACAAGGCCAGGTAGAAGATATGGCGCAATGAGATTGTCGCCTACAATTCCGGCTTAAATATTAACAACAAAACGTACTTGATGGTGTGACTATCAGAGTGTGAGGATTTCACATCCCACACACTTCCTTCTGTTCGAAATACCATTACGATTCAATGGGGCCTCCTCAGTAACCAGAACTATTTGGACGAAATCTGGTCGATCAATGCATTTTTGGAGCAACGGCTGACACAATGGGATCCTTTGTGCAGAGTTAGTCACAAGCATTGCTAGGAGTCGTTTGTGGACTACTTACCACACGCTAGTATGTGCAGCGTCTGTTTCGCGTGAAACACGACGAGTAGTTGTAGTTCGGCCTGCTGCAACGCCTGCCCTTCAATATCGGATATGCGAGTGGTCGTCATGTTGCCAGGTTCATCGTTTCTTCTTTCGAATGAACCAATCTCCTGTATCCGTTGATCGAGAAAAATAAACACTTGTCGTGAAGCATTACGCCAATTTGGATAACTCCCGCAGTACAGCCTTTCAGCAGCGAGAGCATTGCAGCGTACTTCCCCATACACAAGGTGCATGGCAATGAATTCTGCCAAACTGTACCAGTACTGCACCATCGCATTTTACTGTACATCTTTGAATACCACTGAGTAATGAATGGGTCTGTCGTTGATTCATAGCAGGTCCTGTCATGGGACAACATAAATGCGATACAACAGAGCCACCTTATGGAAAAGTAAAATAATCAAAACCTGCATCATGACTTCCTAAAAATCAGGCTCATCCTCCTTGTTTCCTTGAAGAAAATCAGCAATACACATGTAAACTAACAGCTAATACATGTAATCTTGTATGCATATTAGTTGTAAATAAGCTGGAAAACAGCAATGCTAGACAAAGCGGTAGACAAGTTTACTTTCATATCTTAAGCCGGGTTCTCCCTATCCAGAATTTTTCAGTGGGGCATTCTCTATGGCTAGTTACATTTTTGCACGCTTTTACGGCAACACCTTTATAATAGGTATCCGCATGTTGGCTTATATTGCGACTGTCACGCGCATAAACACTGGCTCGTTTCGAACGTATCGTCTCCAATCGTCAGGGCACGGATTTGTCAAACTAAATGGTACGGCAAGGGGTGAATCATAAGTTTTTCATACGCCTCACACGTAAAATAATAAAATTTTCGTTGTTTTCTGTTCATCGTTGCCTTGCAGTTTTAGTGGCCAGCATGGTGCACGGTTATTTATTTAATCGTATGGTGATTTTATACAATATACAGTTGAAATAGGCAGATGATTTTATACAATATGCAGTGGTAGAGAGCGTGATGCAGAGATTTTCTTGGCCTCCCTCAGTAGAGCTTGTTTTCACCTTAGGTGAGTTGGAGGGATGTGAGTCATACAGGTAACCAATGGCATGGGGTTGATTTTACGGAACCAGTAATGCAGGGCAATGTGTCGTTACGTTTTGTGTCTACATTCTTCACATGTACACTTTCCAACTAGATAGGTGCACAGTACTCAGTAGCAGAGTACACAAGACTGATGCCAGTTAAACGCAGATAGTCAGCAGCGGTTCCCCAGGTGGTACTACTGAGCTTATGTAGTATGTTTATTCTTGCAGAAGCTTTATGAGAAAGCTTGGTGATGTGCTCTTCTTAGCTCAGGGTTCTATCTAGAGTGATTCCGAGATATTTTGGGAAAGGATTGTACCTCAACGTTTGTCCATTGAGCAGAACTCTTGGTTTGTAGTTTGCAGCACGATTCGCTAGATGGAAACAAGAGACTTCAGTTTTTGTTGTGCTTGGGATCAGTCTCCAGGTCTTAAAGAAAGTTGAGATATCCTCCAGATCCTCTGTAAGAATTCGTTCGCCATCTTCGAAATGTCTGTGCTACCAATGCGATGTCATCAGCATAGATGAATTTAGTTGATGTTGTGGTTGGTAAATCACTAATGTATAAACTGAATAGTGATGGGGCTAAAACAGATCCCTGTGGTAGTCCATTATTAACTTTCCGTTTGTGGCTTCTAGAGCTGCTTAAACGGGCAACAGTGTCGTAGGTGACATACAATATGCTCGGAAACGGTGAATGGTGAATTAACCTAATGCGTTCTGCTGCACCAATAAAGGAAAAAAGAAATTTCGTAATATCTCTGAAGGTGTACGAACTGAGGGTTACGACAGTTTCGGCGAGGCGAGTGTTAAGTATTGCAGGACAGCAGTGGGTCCTCTTCCAGAGCCCGACAAGTCCAGCGTATGTCTGGTGAGCCAAGTCGAGTGGCAGTGTAGCGATACGCCCGGATCCTGGTGGCCGGGATGCGCGGCGGCGGAGGCGCCGGCCCGTTCGGCATGTAGCGCGGGCCGCGTGTACCGCGGTGCGGTTTCGGTGACGTCACGGGCGTCGGCGAGGCGGCGCCGCGACATGTGACGCCAGAAGTGACGCGCCGGCGTGTCGGACACGCCTTTCCTCTTAGCGGCCGCAGGGCGCCGCTTATGGATTATGCGCCGCAGGCGCGACCGACGCCCGGTCATTGATCGGACGTCTACCGCTCGGACATCGTCTGGACCGGCGCTTTTCACAGATTTTTTTATGGCGAAATTGTTAGTAATTCACTCATGCCGCAATAAAATCTGAAATTTTGGAATGATAACACAGCTTGGTGTATTTTTCTCTGCTACAGCTACAGATAGATGCGAAACTGTCTTGTACCATCCGATAAATCCATTTGTATTGATTACATGTTCTCACTTGAATAATTCATCTGTTAGTTCTGTCTCCTATCTTTTCCGCTGTACATTTTTGGACATTCCTGGAACTCCGACATTTCACCGATCACTTTAGCAAACCGAGAATAGTTAAGTCTCTACATCTACATCTACATCTACATTTACACTCCGCAAGCCACCCAATGGTGTGTGGCGGAGGGCACTTTACCTGCCACCATCATTACATCGCTTTCCTGTTCCAGTCGCGTATGGTTCGCGGGAAGAACGACTGCCGGAAAGCCTCCGTGCGCGCTCGAATCTCTCTAATTTTACATTCGTGATCTCCTCGGGAGGTACAAGTAGGGGGAAGCAATATATTCGATACCTCATCCAGAAACGCACCCTCTCGAAACCTGGACAGCAAGCTACATCGCGATGCAGAGCGCCTCTCTTGCAGAGTCTGCCAGTTGAGTTTGTTAACTATCTCCGTAACGCTATCACGCTTACCAAATAACCCTGTGACGAAACGCGCCGTTCTTCTTTGGATCTTCTCTACCTGCTTCGTCAAACCGACCTGGTACGGATCCCACAATGATGAGCAATACTCAAGTATAGGACGAACGAGAGTTTTGTAAGCCACCTCCTTTGTTGATGGATTCTAAGGATTCTCCCAATGAATCTCAACCTGTCACCCGCCTTCCCAACAATTAATTTTATATGATCATTCTACTTCAAATCGTTCCATACGCATACTGCCAAATATTTTACAGAAGTAGTAGTGTTTGTTCCGCTACCATATAATCATACAGTAAAGGATCCTTCTTTCTATACATTCGCAATACATTACATTTTTCTATGTTAAGGGTCAATTGCCACACCTTGCACCAAGTGCCTATCCTCTGCAGATCTTCCTGCATTTCGCTGCAATTTTCTAATGCTGCAACTTCTCTGTATACTACAGCATCATCCGCGAAAAGCCACATGGAACTCCCGACACTATCTACTGGGTCATTTACATATATCGTGAAAGGCAATGGTCCCATAACACTCCCCTGTGGCACGCCAGAGGTTACTTTAACGTCTGTAGAGGTCTCTCCATTGAGAACAACAGGCTGTGTTCTGTTTTTTTAAAAACTCTTCAATGCAGCCACACAGCTGGTCTGATATCCCGTAGGCTTTTACTTTGTTTGTCAGGCGACAGTGCGGAACTGTATCGAACGCCTTCCGGAAGTCAAGGAAAATGGATCTACCTGGTAGCCTGTGTCTGACATTTTCTGGGTCTCATGAACAAATAAAGCGAGTTGGGTCTCACACGATCGCTGTTTCCGGAATCCATGTTGATTCCTACAGAGTAGATTCTGGGTTTCCAGAAAAGACATGATACGCGAGCAAAAAACATTCCAAAATTCTACAATAGATCGATGTCAGAGATATAGGCCTATAGTTTTGCGCATCTGCTCGACGACCCTTCTTGAAAACTGGAACTACCTGTACTTTTTTCCAATCATTTGGAACCTTCCGTTCGTCTAGAAACTAGCGGTACATGGCTGTTAGAAGGGAGGAAAGTTCTTTCGCATACTCTGTGTAGAATCGTGAGGCGCTGTAGCATAAACGGTGTGGCCGAACGGTTCTAGGCGCTTCAGTCTGGAACTGCGTGACCGCTACGGTCGCAGGTTCGAATCCTGCCTCGGGCATGGATGTGAATTATGTCCTTAGGTTAGTTAGGTTTAAGTAGTTCTCAGTTCTAGGGGACTGATGACCTCAGACGTTAAGTCCTATAGTGCTCAGAGCTATTTGAACTATTTTGTAGCAAAATGTGTAATAACAAATTTGGTAAAACGTTAATACATAAATACATAGCCTGCAGAAGCAACATCTTAGTCAATGAGCATTTCAGCTGTATCTTGCCAATTAACATTCTCATTGCTTCAGACATTTTTGAAGCTAATACCACCGCATTCATATTCATATTTGGGAAACTGACGAAAAGGAGAGCTCCCGTGGCGCTACGGCGAATACCGTGCCCAATGGAAGCATTTTCGTCCAACAGTAGAACACAAAATGGTAGTATGTGAATGTCGAAATCGCAATGGAGGAATTTTCAAGAATAACCGATGACGAGATGAAGGTCCATGGCCACGAACCACAGAGTGAGTGACAGAACGTGGTGATGGAACATACACGTTCGTCTACGCTGCTTTCGTCAAACTGCGGCTCGCGGAAGCATGCAGCCCCAAATGAAGTATTCGTGCGGCACGCGGTTCTCAGCCGTATTTTGTAATAATATGAATCCAGCAACTGAAAGCCGCATCCAAAAACTGCAAATAACTTTAAGAGCCTCTTAAGAATTTTTTCCTTGCTCAGAACTACAGTTGACGTTGGTGAATTTAGCCGTGAACTAGTTAATTTCCCGCTTACGTCAGGGGCACTGCGGGGTTAACAGAAGAGAGATGGGGAATATTTTATTATTTGTCTTCCAGTGCTGACACCTCACGAGCATGAGGAGCTAGCACCGTTAATCTGCTATGGTATAAATGTCAGATGGAAGTTACATGGATTCGTGAGAGCGCATTATACAGGATGAAAAGTATTTAAACCGACTAACTCTGGGAGGCAATTTTTCCCTAATGTCATTTGTTGCTAAGAGGAATATTTAAACCGGGAGACGAATATTTCTCTGGTGGTAAATTAACTAAACCAACAAATACTTTCCCTTTTTTTTTTGGGACCAAGAGGCAACACATTAACACAACCTAACATCAATTACAGTAGATTTTCAAAAATGCCCCTATTGACACGTAAACAAAGGTTAAACTGTCGGATCATTTTCTGTCTGACACGGGCAAAAACCCCAGGAGTATCCTCAATTGTTCCTGCTGCTGCTGCTACTATCCGAGCAACCAGATCCTCTTCTGATGCAAGAGGAGTTGCATAAACAAGATTGTGCATCTCTCCCCACACAAAAAAGTCCAGAGGGGAAATATCTGGGGATCCAGCAGGCCATGGTACAGAACCACCTCTGCCAATCCACGTTTCTGGGAATCGTCGGTCCAGGAATCGACGCACACGACGACTGAAATGTGCCGGCGCCCCGTCATGTTGGAACCACATGCGTTGTCTTGTAGGGAGCGGGACGTCTTCCAGCAATTCTCTGGCGAGAAAATTGTAATAGTGCCTGCCATTTAATGGCCTAGGTAGCAGATACGGCCCAATCAAACAATCCTCAACAACACCGATCCGCACATTAACGAAGAACCGCACTTGATGAGCGCTAGTAACATGTGAGTTATCCTCACTCCAAACATGCGAATTGTGCATGTTGAAGACTCCATCACGCCCGAACGTTGCTTAATCGGTAAATAACACAGAGGATGGAAATGTAGGATACATTTCACACTGTTCCAGGTACCACAGCGAAAACTGTGCTCTGGGTAGATAATCAACTGGTTCCAGGTTGTGGACACGCTGTAAGTGGAATGGACGTAAAAGCTGCACTCGAAGGACTGTTCTTACGTTCGTCTGATTCGTCCCCATGTTACGTGCAATTTCACGAGTGCTGATTGAAGGATCCCGTTCCACATGCTGCAAGACAGCTTCCTCAAATTGCAGCGTTCTTACCGTGCGACGGCGTCCCTGTCCAGGTAATCTGCTAAATGACCCGGTCTCACGCTGATGTTGGTACACAGGAGCAAAGGTCGTATGATGCGGGATACGGTGATTAGGATATTGTTGTAGATAAACCCGCTGTGCAGCTCGTCTGTTGTGGTGCGCTACGTAGTATGCACCAACCATATCAGTGTACTCGCTCCAGGTGTATCGCTCTATTAGTAAACACAGACAATGCACTACTACACTGGTGGACAGAAGTTGCCTACAACTGAAGAGCATAATACGCCCTCTAACAACTGAAGATCGTAATACGGCCTCTAACAACTGAAGAGCGTAATATGGCCTCCGCCGGTTTAAATAATCCTCATAGGAAAAAATGATATCAGTGAAAAATATTTGTTTTGATGTCCCCTACATCCTCCCAGAGTTTGTCGGTTTAAATACTTTTCACCCTGTAGAGACGGTCATCTTCAAATGTGGTGCATGTATGTAGCAAGTAATCAAGCAATATGCAATCAAACTAAGGCAGTTCTGATACAATGCAATGAGTAATAGAAAAATGACGGCCAAAAGATTTAGTAAACATTTGTGACCATGTCTCATATAACAATTACTGTTACTAATTAATAGAAGATACTAATTTATTTCGGTTATCAATTTCGGCAGTACATTACCGCCATCCTCAGGCCTTACCACTATCAAAAGAGTACTTAATTTCCTTAGTGCATTTGTTACTAGCACACGTGAGCTAGCTTTCATCGAGAGTCTATATCCGACACCGTGTTGTCTCCAATGGCATGATGGTATTTTTTTCTCGTATATATCATCAGCTGAAGTCTCTAGCCCATGCAGTAAGATGGACATCTACAAGTTAATAGTAAGATAGTTAGGGTAAGTTGGGGCAAAGTGGCAATTGCACAGTTTTTGCCCCGAAAGCGCTGCTGTCTATCGAGAAGAGATCAGACTAGTGCTAATATACAGGGTGATTACAATTAAACTTCCAAAACACTGTAAGAATAACACCACTGGTCAGAATGACGACAAATTGCAATGTAATACTATCGGAGAAGAAGGAAAACGTGTGACAGAAGGAAAAACGTATTTGGAAAAACTGATCAATAGATGTGTCAGAATACGTATAAGAAAACAACCTGTCATGGGCACGACCCATTGAAGTTGGTATAAGCACGCCGGGTACGCGGTTTTTCCTCCTTTCGCGTCTGCGACGTTCGCCATAACTGTCTCAATGCAGGATCGCGCTCTGCTAGTAAAGCTGCATTAAAAAGCATGATGACAATGTATACGTCGCTCTGCAAAACTTCCGGGCATTGAAGTGTCTGAAAAAAAGGCGTTGCTCCGATGCCTGCCGTGGGTCTGGAAAAAATTATTCGGAAATTCTAAAAGACGGCTTCTTTTGGTGTGCAACTTGGTAAAGGGAGGAAACGTACTGATTCGACGTCAGTGGAAGCAATGGCCACAGCAGCACAGGAGGAGACGAGTGATTGTATGCAAACGTGTGGTACACGGAGAATTTCCCAACCATTGGGCTTATCCGTGAGCACGGTGCGTAAAATTCTACGAAACATCCTTCTTTGATATCAGTTCAAAGTTACCCATGTGCACCTTGGCTGTTGACCTGGCAGCAAGAGACACCTCTGCTTCAGAATTCCTTGCTCGCGTGGAAGTGGATAATGATTGGCCGTGGAAGATTTTGTGGACGGACGAAGCCCACTTTCATCTGACAGGATATGTCAATACACAGTATTGTCAAATATGGGCAACGGAAAATCCACACGCAAATCAATCAGTACCACTTCAAAAGGTAACTGTGTGGTGCAGATTTATGGCATCATTTATCGTAAGGCCACATTTTTTCGAAGAGACAGGTGCTTCCGGTCCTGTTACCTGTACCGCCACTGGTAAGCGCTATGAGTGTCTTTTGCGCAGCCACGTCATTCCAGCTCTCCAACAGTGTGGGTGTGTGGATGGGATCATTTTTATGCAAGATGGCGCACCTACCCACACTGCAAATCCAGTTACGCAAGTGCTGACGTGCCATTTCGGAAATGTTAGAATTATTAGCCTCCATTTCCCTTCAGCCTGGCCGTCCCGATCACCTGATCTTAATCCGCGTGACTTCTGGCTGTGGGGCTATCTGAAAGACGCTGTGTTCAGTGTTCCGATTGCCAATTTCGCTGCATTGAAGGCACGCATTGCGCAGCACAGTCTGAACGTGACCTCGGAAACACTTCGATTAGCTGTGGAACATTCCGTTTCTCGATTTTAGCTTGTTGCAGAAAACTGAACAACATACTGAACATGTTTTGGGTTGGTCACACGGAAATTAATAATCCGAATTGATTTTGACTAATGCTTTTTGTGCGGTTTTTGGCCTCAGGACAATTAAAAACCGATGTGAGTGATGCTTTTTATGCGTTTTTTGGCCTCAAGACAATTAAAAACAATTTTTCCCATACGATGGTTTATGACCTTGCCGTGGGGCATAGGCGTACGTAACTAACGGTATAACATCTGTACACCAATGCACACTGAGTAGTACAGTTTCTTTAACGTAAAACGTACAGCTTAGAAATTGTTGTATGATGCTACATTTTGTAACTATTTATTGTTCTTCTGCCGTACGTTTTGCCCCTTCTTCAACAATATTACGTTGCAATTTGACATCACCCTGACGAGTGGTGTTATTTCTACAGCGGTTTGAAAGTTTAATTATAATCACCCTGTACATTGCCATTGTCAGTGATATTGACAGAGGGAGTTTGTTCCAATACTTTTTAGTAAAAAATTTGTTTTTGAGTTATCTGTGGTAAGCTGGGTGCCTCACTTGTATGGGAAGTAATACTTCTGTACAATATCAACGTTCGGACAATATCTTTTTATGTATAAATGTAGTTCCTTATTATGAACTTTAGTTTGAGAGTTTCTTCTGTAGATCACTAATGCTGGCATGGCGTCCGATCGGGGAAAATGGCCACACCACTCGTTCAGTAATGTGGCCAACGTGTTCACCCCAATCACATCTAGTTACGTCCGAAAAATATGCATAATACAAAAGATAAAACTGACTCCTAAACCCTTTTCTATGCGAATCTCTCATCCGTCATTCTATCCCTTAATGACAATTATGAATTATGTAATATACACTCCTGGAAATTGAAATAAGAACACCGTGAATTCATTGTCCCAGGAAGGGGAAACTTTATTGACACATTCCTGGGGTCAGATACATCACATGATCACACTGACAGAACCACAGGCACATAGACACAGGCAACAGAGCATGCACAATGTCGGCACTAGTACAGTGTATATCCACCTTTCGCAGCAATGCAGGCTGCTGTTCTCCCATGGAGATGATCGTAGAGATGCTGGATGTAGTCCTGTGGAACGGCTTGCCATGCCATTTCCACCTGGCGCCTCAGTTGGACCAGCGTTCGTGCTGGACTTGCAGACCGCGTGAGACGACGCTTCATCCAGTCCCAAACATGCTCAATGGGGGACAGATCCAGAGATCTTGCTGGCCAGGGTAGTTGACTTACACCTTCTAGAGCACGTTGGGTGGCACGGGATACATGTGGACGTGCATTGTCCTGATGGAACAGCAAGTTCCCTTGCCGGTCTAGGAATGGTAGAACGATGGATTCGATGACGGTTTGGATGTACCGTGCACTATTCAGTGTCCCCTCGACGATCACCAGAGGTGTACGGCCAGTGTAGGAGATCGCTCCCCACACCATGATGCCGGGTGTTGACCCTGTGTGCCTCGGTCGTATGCAGTCCTGATTGTGGCGCTCACTTGCACGGCGCCAAACACGCATACGACCATCATTGGCACCAAGGCAGAAGCGACTCTCATCGCTGAAGACGACACGTCTCCATTCGTCCCTCCATTCACGCCTGTCGCGACACCACTGGAGGCGGGCTGCACGATGTTGGGGCGTGAGCGGAAGACGGCCTGACGGTGTGCGGGACCGTAGCCCAGCTTCATGGAGACGGTTGCGAATGGTCCTCGCCGATACCCCAGGAGCAACAGTGTCCCTAATTTGCTGGGAAGTGGCGGTGCGGTCCCCTACGGCACTGCGTGGGATCCTACGGTCTTGGCGTGCATCCGTGCGTCGCTGCGGTCCGGTCCCAGGTCGACGGGCACGTGCACCTTCCGCCGACCACTGGCGACAACATCGATGTACTGTGGAGACCTCACGCCCCACGTGTTGAGCAATTCGGCGGTACGTCCACCTGGCCTCCCGCATGCCCACTATACGCCCTCGCTCAAAGTCCGTCAACTGCACATACGGATCACGTCCACGCTGTCGCGGCATGCTACCAGTGTTAAAGACTGCGATGGAGCTCCGTATGGCACGGCAAACTGGCTGACACTGACGGCGGCGGTGCACAAATGCTGCGCAGCTAGAGCCATTCGACTGCCAACACCGCGGTTTCTGGTGTGTCCGCTGTGCCGTGCGTGTGATCATTGCTTGTACATCCCTCTCGCAGTGTCCGGAAGAAGTATGGTGGGTCTGACACACCGGTGTCAATGTGTTCTTTTTTCCATTTCCAGGAGTGTAATTCAAACCGTCTTTGTTCTGTTATATTTGGTTGAATACAAAAGATCGTTGCAAACGGCCTGCTGCAGCCACCTAGTATTCTTTCAGGTAGCACAAAGTGAAGACACGTAGAAAATCCGGAGTAGAAACATGCGATTCTGCTGCAGTGACACTGGTCACAGTACGCTCTTAGGTACGGAAAACTGGTCACTTTGTAAGCCTTCAGAAAAATACATGTAGTTTCAGTATATTATTTTCTTATTCATTTAAAAATGTTTGTTTTGATACCTTATATATGCAGATTCCAGAAGTATAAATGATAAGCTTCTATCAGTAAGGATGGTTTAGTGAAAACTGAATTTCTCTTTGGTGGCCACTTTATCTCTGCCCTCCTTTCTATGCGCTCCTAGGTGTCGCACTGGGTTATCAATATCGGCTTTTAAGCAAAACCGTTTGACAATCACTGGCCTACAACAAAACAAAAGCGACGCTTCTGCAGGAAATTTATTGATTACTGTGTTTTGTGATATCAAAGATTCATGACACTCATAAAGATGAAACAGTGAATACTGACATGTAGTGTAAGCTACTGCGAGGTCTGATGATGGAAATTGAACAAACATGAGAGGTAAGATTTACAAAGATGCGATTTTACTTCAAGATAATGCCCCTGGCCGCATACCTGAGAAAACAATCCATTGCATTAAAATCCTTTGTTTTGAGTGCCCACCATAGAGTCCTAAACTAGCTGCAAGTGACTTCTGCCTTTGTGGTCATTATGGAGGAGCACCTGCGAGTATCCAAGTTTTTGCCAAGGGACGAAGTTATGGGGGTAGGAAAAGTCTAGGTGCACCATTCTGCAGACCGTCTTCCTGATTCGAATAGGGTATCTTGTCAGGAGATGTAGGAAGTGTTCAGAAGTTGGCAATGATTATGCAGAGAAACTATGTTATTTGCAAAGTTGCTTTCCCAGTGAAAAGTGTCTAAGTTTTGCCTACACCTTATGACTTGCCCTCGTGTAATCTGTGGCATAATTGAAACACACTCTGTGATTTTCGATGTAACAGAGACTATAACAAATTCCTTGGACGCATATTAGTCAGCCTCTCATGAGAGCACACAGGTCGCTGTGGTGCGTAGTAGGTGGTGTACAAGTACTTCCTGGCTGTCATGTGACCGTCGAACACCGACCTGTCATGGCCTTGTGATAGGTGATAGTGTCTGCGTATGTAAGTGTGCTTCTGTGTATGTGCATGTACGTCTGTGTGTGTGTGTGTGTGTGTGTGTGTGTGTGTGTGTGTGTGTGTGTGTGTTGCACCAGTCAGTTGCACGGTATCGATGCTCTGAGATGAATCGGCATGGAAATATGATAGAATAGTTGAAACATGCTATTGAAACATGCTATCGTGTTTGCAAGTGCCTAAGAGCACAACCGGAATGAAACTGACAGATTTATTGGTGTATCAACAGGGACTTGTCTACAACGACAATGGGCGTATATAACCCTAACCAAGAGTAACCAGAGACGAGAGTCACGCATTGTCAAGAACTGTCGGTTCCAAAGCTGACAGGAATCGGTGTTGTCGGCGATCGCTGCTCCATCTCAACGAGTTTCCGAGAAAACATTACACAGAAAAGTGATGGGAGTGTACCTCTGGCGTCAGGTACCTTTCAATAGGCCACTGTTCACAAAGAGGAATAAAAAATAAACCTGCAAATCTTGAATGACTTAAATAACGCAGAAACAAGACAGTAGCCGATGTTTCAAACGAAGCAGGTGTCGAGTGTATCCGCTGCCCAAGGAGGTGTTTGAAACGCAATTTGTGAAGCGAGTACTTCAGTGCGTAGCTGCTTCTGCGATATTTTGGGAGAGTTTCTCGCGCCAAGACTTAGAGACCAGGTACCGTGGGCATGAACCAGAATGTTTACTTCGGCATTGTCGGTGATCAAGTATCGTGGTTTCTTCTACATCTTCGTAATGAGGGATAATGGGGATAGTCTCAAGATGAGAGTAGCTGTATCCAAAGAGCTGCAGCATATGTTGCTGCCACTCTGTCGTATCTCGACTGGCGCGCTAAATCTCCCGATTGTCATGAAAAATATCTGGTACTAATTAGAAGAGCAGGTGGAATACTGCTATCGCTAACCCCGCCTTTAGGTATTTCTACGGAAACTAATTGTAATGACTGGCTTCTGCTGTATACAAGGGTGTCTCTCCTAAGAGTCGTCAGACGCGTTTTCTCTGATGTTTCAGCAGATGTTTGCAACTGCGTTTTTGCTTTCTGTAGTTGGAATCAGCCGAAACAAACACTGTTCATCACGTATTTCGTGTGTTGCCCACTGTCGACGGAAAGCGTCGGTTTGTTTCCCGTTACAAAGAAAATGACTTTTAAAACAGAATCTTACTTGCCGATTCGATAGTGTGGCCCCAGAATAGTCTAATCTGATATTTGTTTTATCAGTATGTCCTAATAGGGACAGTAAAACTCGAAGATTGACCACTTGTGCAACAGTGACTACATTTGCGCGGCCAGCGCTGACTGCTATCGCCAAGCATGCAGCGCTGCTGCCTCGCTGCTGGCTTGGTGTTTATTCTTCGTGTTTTACTGTACCTGTTGCTACGTATCGGTAAAACGAATATGGGACTAGACTGACTTGGGAGAGCTCTATCGAATGGGCTTCCAAAATTATTGGCTGGCTGGGGTGGCCGAGCGGCTCTAGGCGCAACAGTCAGGTTCGAATCCTGCCTCGGGCATGGATGTGTGTGATGTCGTTAAGTTAGTTAGGTTTAAGTAGTTCTAAGTTCTAGAGGACTGATGACCTCAGAAGTTATCTCCCATAGTGCTCAGAGCCATTTTCTTTTAAATTATTTTGTTTGTAGGGGAAAACAAACCGATCCTTTTTTTTTTGCACTGGTTTGGGTTGCCTCCGCCTACATAATGCAAAAAACCCAACTGAAAATATCTACCGCAACACCAGATAAAATGCGCCTGATGGCTCTAAGAAAGGGCACCCTGTATAGTATAACTGGAAAAGCTTCTGGACTTTCTGCCCCACCGCCGGCTTGAGTGGCCGTGCGGTTCTAGTCGCTATAGTCTGGAGCCGAGCGACCGCTACGGTCGCAGGTGTGAATCCTACCTCTGCCATGGATGTGTGAACATCCTTAGGTTAGTTAGGTTTAATTAGTTATAATTTCTAGGCGAGTGATGACCTCAGAAGTTAAGTCGCATAGTGCTCAGAGGCATTTCAACCATTTTCTTCTGCCCCACCGAATTGAAGACAGTGTTAGAGTCGGTGTTCCACAGTATTAGTGTGATGTCTTGAAGATGTGAGAATATTTTTCCCGATGCGCTTACAAATGAGGACCATTTCGAAGGCAAAGCTATCGGCCGGTAGCTTCTGGCAGATCCGGAGATCCCCTGGTCGGTTACGCTGTCCATACGTCAGGGCTCGCTTGTAGTGACCGCGCGCTATGGCTGGGGGACGTGGACGGCTCTATCAGCGAAACGCGAGCCGGGGGACTTGGAGCACAATTACAGGCGGCCAGCTCACGTGTGGCGGGCCGTAACTGCGATCTATGGACCACCGGGGACCCCGCGCCTCGCCGCGCCGCGCCGGGCAGCGTCGCACCGCGCTGGGCGCCGGATATTTCCCCAGCGGACGCGGCGTCATTTTCATAACTCAGCTGCGAGGTCCGGCCGTAGGCGCCGCGGGTTGTCAGTCGCCGCCGTTCGCGCCTGCTCACGACGTCCGCCGATCTGGTGCTGACAGACCACCCTACAGCGCTAGTCGTCTCAGAGTAGCACTAGCAGCCTACCTCCTCAATTATATGCTGATGTATACCAATCTCTCTGTCTCTCTCTACAGTTTTTACCCTCCACAGCTCCCTCTAGTACCATCGAAGTCATTGCCTGGTGTCTTAACGGATGTCCTGTCATCGGTCCTTTCTTCCTGTGCTTCCTGTTGAGTGTTTTCCACATATTCCTTTCCTCTCCAATTCGGCGCAGAACGTCCCCCCTTCAAATGGTTCAAATGGCTCTGAGCACTATGGGACTTAACTTCTGAGGTCATCAGTACCCTAGAACCTAGAACTACTTAACCCTAACGAACCTAAGGACATCACACACATCCATGCCCGAGGCGCTGTCGCGCGGTTCCAGATTGAAGCGCCTCGAACCGCTCGGCCACACCGTTTATGCTACAGCGCCACACGAGACTTAAGTAGTCTCGATATGCTGAAGCGTCCGGTGAAATGTCGGAATTCCGCGAATGTCCAAAAATATACAGCGGAAAACACAGGAGACGAAACTAACAGATGAATTATTCAAATGAGAGCATGTAATCAATACGAATCAATTTATCGGATGGTACAAGATAGTTCCACAGCGTTCTGTAGCTGTAGCAAAGAAACATTCACCAAGCTGTAGGGCCAAGAACCGCTCGGTCACCGCGGCCGGCAACGTCCCCCCTCCTAACCTTATCAGTCCAACTAAACTTCAACAATATTCTGTAGCACCATATCTCAAATTCTTCTATTCTCTTCTGTTCCGCTTCCCCCAGTCAGTTTTTCATTGCCGTACAATACTGTGCGCCAAACGTACATTCTCAGAAATTTCCTCCTCAAGTTAAGGCCAGTCTTAGTAAACATTAAAATTACCGAGAAACAGCACCTTAGCACGCCGCAGGGTGCCAAAATAAAATAGCTGAGAAACGGTTCTTGTGATCGTGAAGTTCAGTACGTACTAGGTCTGCAGACATGTGGAGGAACAAAAATTTTGTATTGTGCATCTTCATACAGGATGGCGCACGAAATGTGTTACCATTTTGTTTTTGAATATAAACTTTATTGTCAATACAATCTGAAACGAACATATACTACAATGAAGAGCAGTCCATGGAGATTTGTTCTAACTCAGCACACGCTCAATATGTCCACCATTTCGTTTCCTAACTTCCTTCAAACGAACACTGAAATTAGTGATTACCCTACGGCACATGTCTTCCGTAATTTCACAGTAAGCTTGAAGAATGAGTCTTCTGAGCTCCAATAAATCACGTGGAAGTTTCGGGAAAAAGTCACATGCACTGAGGTCTGGACTATTGGGGGGCCAATTTTGTCCGTCATTAAAGAGACCTGGAAACCTGAGTGAAATGATGCGCATCTCGAAATTCTCGTGTAAAAACTCCAACACAGTGTTTGCAGTATGTGGCCTTGCTCCATCTTGCATGAACCACTGCGTGTTGAAGGGCAAGGCGGTAGCAAGAAGCTGTGGAATGAAGCTATTGCGAAGATTGCTAAAATAATGCTCGCTGTTCACAGTTTCTTCAAAGAAAAAGGGTCCAATAAGTCCGTGAATGGAAATTGCTGCCCGCGCTAGATTCCTCGGAACCCTCCGGTGTGGCCAAGTGATTCTAGTAGGCGCGTCAGTCTGGAACCACGAGACCGCTACGGTCGCAGGTTCGAATCCTGCCTCGGGCATGGATGTGTGTGATGTCCATAGGTTAGTTAGGTTTAAGTAGTTCTAAGTTCTAGGGGACTGATGACTTCAGATGTTAAGTCTCATAGAGCTCAGAGCCATTTGAATCATTTTTTGGAAACCTCGTAGCACAATGTCGTCGTTCATGAAGCACTTGTGGGTTTTCAGTGGCCCAAAAGCGTACATTTTGTTTGTTAACCACACCGTCTAAATGAAAATGCGCCTCGTCTGAAAACCAAACGTTGTTGAGAATTTCTTCCCTATCCTCCGCCCACTGAGCAAACAGTAATCTCTGCTGCTTGTGTTCTTCAGCTTCTGTGCACAGGTCATGTTGTATGGGTACATATGGAGGCCACTTTTAAGAATGCGTTGAACGGAGCGTCTGGATATTCCCAGTTGCACTGCTGCCTTTCTACACGATTTCCCGGGACTTCTTTGTACAGCAACTCGTACCGCTTCAATATTCTGCGGCGAACGAACAGGGTTAGGCCGAGGTCACTTCACTTCCAATACTGTTCCTTCCTGTACAAAATTATCGTACAACCTGTGGATGGTCTTCTTGCAAGGGACCCATCGTGTGGTAAACTGTTATCGAAAACGCCTCTGATTCACAACACGTCTTTTCGTTTCATGAAAAAGTAACACAGTTGCCGATCGTTGCTATGTCGTCAGTCTTCCATTGTCAACCATTGCTGCTTACAAGTCTCCTAGCGGCAGTATCGTGAATTACACGCCATTTAGTAACTCGTTTGTTTTTCCAAGCTCTGCTGGTACTGCGGTAGAGATCCCAGCGGGATTTGCGTCATAAATTGTGAAAGAAACAATTGGTAACACATTTTGTGTGCCACCCTGTATTTTTCCAGCGCAACGATCGTTCAATAAAATTTCGGGCGTAGAGCCGCATAAATTTCACTTCCTCTTCTGATATTTTGGCTGAGTACCGTCCAGCCTTCTTCGGAGTGGGCCTGTTGATGACACTCCAGTAATTACTCCGTCCTCTTAAACGTTCGGTCGCGCAACTGCGCAACGGGCCACAAATACCGAATGCACATGTTGTACCTCTTTGCCTCCGATCAACGTCTCTCGCCTCGTGTATCTGTGGCCACGTGCGTAGTCGCGAGGTCCGCGGTTTTAAAAGGATGCAGCAAGTGCTGGAGCTTCGTTCACCCGGCTCACTCTGACGATGACTGGACGACATACAGTCGAAATGTCAGAAGAAGTGAAATTTATGCGGCTTCACTTCCGAAATTGTGTGGAAAGATTATTTTGGTTGCTTTATTTTTTTCGAGCTGATAAAAATTCATGATTACAGCTCGTACAACTACAGGCTGTTTGAGTATTAGAAGTACGAACGAAAGTAGTGGAGGATAATGAATAAGCAAATAATTCTAATAAAAAGATGGCTCTAAGTACTATGGGACCTAACATCTGATGTCATTAGTCCTCTATAATTAGAAATATTTAAACCTAATTAACCTAAGGACATCAGACACATCTACGCCCGAGGTAGGACTCGAACCTGCGACCGTAGCAGCAGAGCAGTTCCAGACTGAAGCGCCTAGAACCACTCGGCCACAGAGCCCGACTAATTCTAATAAACATAGGTCCAGGAACCAATGGTTTTCTCTATACGGCCACATTTCCTACTTGGCCGTCTTACTGGTCGAGTGTACCCTGGAATCGAACGTATTGTATTTTCGTTTTCTTATGTGGATATTTGAAAAGTTTTGGAGTTTTCGAGCCCTGCTGACAGTGTCGATGAAGTGCGGCAACACATTGTTGATGTGTACTGGCATCGATGAGAACAAGCGTTGAAGCGTGCCTTCACATCAACGGTGAGCGCGTGGGACACTTGGTGCGCCATTAACTGCAGACCTACATAGTTGGAGATTCTTTAATAAGGTGTTCTTGCACTTAGTCGTAATACGCTGCACTGAGGAAGCCATTGGCTTCTAGATCTACGTTTACTATGATTAGTTGCTCGTTTCGTTGCGCTCCACTTGCTCCCTTTCGCTTGTACCTATAATGTATGTATTCCAAGAGCCACGCTGCGGAATATGGTCAATGGTACTTCTAGCATCCCTATCATTTTCTCCAATCCCTGTTCCATTCGCGATTGACTGCGAAGACTGTATGAGATCTAATTTAAGAATCGTTTGCGGGGGATCACAGTCGTGTACAACATTTTGAACGCAATTTCCGCCTTTTGACGGTAAATTTGTATTTATTTGTTTTACTCAATCATGATTTCGGCTTTGTAGCTGTTCTCAACTGCAATTATAAATTCCAAAAAAATATTCGACCTGTCTAAATGACATGTATTGTTCGAAATAAGATTTTTATATTTCTGGTCTTATAAACCAGTCGTCGTTCAAATGGTTCAAATGGCTCTGAGTACTATGGGACTTAACATCTGAGTTCGTCAGTCCCCTAGATCTCAGAACTACTTAAACCTAACTAACCTAACGACATAACACACATCCATACCCTAGGCAGGATTCGACCCTACGACCGTAGCAATCACGCGGTTGCGGACTGAAGCGCCTAGAACCGCTCGGCCACAGCGGCCGGCTCTCTCCCTCAAATACGGTACTCTTCGTTTTTAGATCCACCACTTTCCGTCAGTTCTAATGTCCACTAATGATTCTGAACAAGAACTGCATAGAATTAAAACGATAGTAGCAAAAAATGGCTACGAACACTGTTCTTCTTTTCCCTTTTTTCCTCGTCCCCCGCCTCGCATCGGCGCAGGGTCGGAATGGCTATTAACTAATTTGAGGTGGTTAGTTTAAGGGGTAGCTGGAGTCTCTCTCTCTCTCTCTCTCTCTCTCTCTCTCTCTCTCTCTCTTCCTGTCGCCAGCTTGTCCCTTGCCCCTCCCCCCCCCCCCCCCCCCATCCCGTCCCCTCTCCTCGTGACGGAATCCGTGAACCCCGACTGTCTACGTGTAGTGCTATTCCTCTGAAAGAGCGCGAAAGTTTTATATATGTTTGCGACCCGTGTAACAGAGTCGGATCTTGGGAACCAGCCCAGTAATCACCTAGTTATCAACTCACTATTATAGAAAGTATTCTGAAGAAAAAAGGTAAAAATCTACGTAATACTCATTCTTCCGACAAGATAAACAAGCAGTCCACAATGAACAGAAATTGAATCTACAAGATCAGTTTCAGTCAACGTCCTTCATGCGACATTGGAAAAACAGTTAGATCACTGTGCGCTAGATCTAAAGAACACCTCAGAAGCTGGAAGCTATAGAACACAGACTCAACTCTGGCTTACCATTGTCTGAAAAACTGGCACAGTTATATAGTAGATGGAGAAATATT
The DNA here is from genome assembly GCF_023897955.1 of Schistocerca gregaria. Lineage (NCBI taxonomy): Eukaryota > Metazoa > Arthropoda > Insecta > Orthoptera > Acrididae > Schistocerca > Schistocerca gregaria. The sequence continues at coordinate 218,785,340 of NC_064924.1, forward strand.
GCACTCGGGACGTGATGAACAGAAACTGTCATTGCTTGAGATGCTAGAATGCAAGCGACACTACCACAGGTGTGCTAAACAGCTACTGAATCAATAAACTGTTTTCAGTTACCATCCACGTATTGAAACTGCCAAATCTGACTGATTATCCAGTACAATTTCGTTAAATAGAATTGAAGGTTACTTGTTTATTTCAGTGTTCTGTGATTTTGAATGTACTGTTTAGTACATTTAGAAATAGCAGTTAATTGGTTTGATAACTGTAACATCTTTGCTGTTGATGTTGTTCCATTATAGATGAAAATATCTTTATCAATTCTACATGAACAGCTACATGCGTACTCCTCAAGGCAAAGGACGGTGGGTGGCAGAGGGTACCGTGAACCACTACCAGTCACTTCCTTTCCTGTTCCGTTAGCAAATAAAGGGAGCGATATACGACTTCCTATATGCCTTCGTACGACTCCTAATCTCTCTAGTCTGGTATTCATGGTCTTTACTTGAAATGTACGTTGGTGGCAGTAGAACGTTCTGAAGTCAGCCTCAAATGCCGGTTCTCTAAATTCTTTTAGTAGTGCTCTTCGAAAAGAACGTCGCCTTCTCTCCAGAGTCTCCCATTTGACTTACCGAAGCATCTCCATGATATCTGAGAGTTGATCGAACCTACCGGTAACAACTCTAGCAGCCCGCCTCTGAACCGCTTCATTATCTTGCTTTAAACCGACTGGATGCGGATCCCAAATACTCGAACAGCACTCCACACCTGCTGGCACTAGTGTCCTATATGTTGTCTCCTTAACAGATGAACCACGCTTTCCTAAAGCCATTCGCCTTCCCTACCGCAATCCTTGCAAGCTCATTCTATTTTATATTGCCTTGCAGCGTTACTACTAGATATTTAATCGACGCCATTGCTTCAGGCAGCACACTACTGCTATAGTGGAACATTATGCCTTTGTTTTTCCTACTGATCTGACTTACGTTTCTCTACGTTTAGAGCCAGCTGCCATTCATAAGACCGACTAGCACAAATTTTCCAATGTCTATGTCATCTTGTATTCTCTTACGGTCACTCACCGACGACAGCTTCCCATAGACCACAGCGTCATGAGCAGACAACCACAGACTTCTGCTTACCCTGCCTGCTAGATCATTTACACAATGCGCTAATAACTCGAATCCTAGGTTCGAAAATAAATAATTAGTGAAACAGTACTGTAAATAGTATGTACTGATAGCCGACAGTAGCTACTAGAGTGGCATGAATCAGTTTCTTTGCCGTCGTTAACCTTATCACCGTAGTCGTCGTCGTCGTCATCTGTCTTGCTCTAGACACACTTGTCGATGTTCAGTCTCAGACACTGTCACTGGTATAGACATCTGCATCTACATCTACATCTACACTCCTGGAAATTGAAATAAGAACACTGTGAATTCATTGTCCCAGGAAGGGGAAACTTTATGGACACATTCCTGGGGTCAGATACATCACATAATGACACTGACAGAACCACAGGCACATAGACACAGGCAACAGAGCATGCACAATGTCGGCACTAGTACAGTGTATATCCACCTTTCGCAGCAATGCAGGCTGCTATTCTCCCATGGAGACGATCGTAGAGATGCTGGATGTAGTCCTGTGGAACGGCTTGCCATGCCATTTCCACCTGGCGCCTCACTTGGACCAGGGTTCGTGCTGGACGTGCAGACCGCGTGAGACGACGCTTCATCCAGTCCCAAACATGCTCAATGGGGGACAGATCCGGAGATCTTGCTGGCCAGGGTAGTTGACTTACACCTTCTAGAGCACGTTGGGTGGCACGGGATACATGCGGACGTGCATTGTCCTGTTGGAACAGCAAGTTCCCTTGCCGGTCTAGGAATGGTAGAACGATGGGTTCGATGACGGTTTGGATGTACCGTGCACTATTCAGTGTCCCCTCGACGATCACCAGAGGTGTACGGCCAGTGTAGGGGATCGCTCCCCACACCATGATGCCGGGTGTTGGCCCTGTGTGCCTCGGTCGTATGCAGTCCTGATTGTGGCGCTCACCTGCACGGCGCCAAACACGCGTACGACCATCATTGGCACCAAGGCAGAAGCGACTCTCATCGCTGAAGACGACACGTCTCCATTCGTCCCTCCATTCACGCCTGTCGCGACACCACTGGAGGCGGGCTGCACGATGTTGGGGCGTGAGCGGAAGACGGCCTAACGGTGTGCGGGACCGTAGCCCAGCTTCATGGAAACGGTTGCGAATGGTCCTCGCCGATACCCCAGGAGCAACAGTGTCCCTAATTTGCTGGGAAGTGGCGGTGCGATCTCCTACGGCACTGCGTAGGATCCTACGGTCTTGGCGTGCATCCGTGCGTCGCTGCGGTCCTGTCCCAGGTCGACGGGCACGTGCACCTTCCGCCGACCACTGGCGACAACATCGATGTACTGTGGAGACCTCACGCCCCACGTGTTCAGCAATTCGGCGGTACGTCCACCCGGCCTCCCGCATGCCCACTATACGCCCTCGCTCAAAGTCCGTCAACTGCACATACAGTTCACGTCCACGCTGTCGCGGCATGTTACCAGTGTTAAAGACTGCGATGGAGCTCCGTATGCCACGGCAAACTGGCTGACACTGACGGCGGCGGTGCACAAATGCTGGGCAGCTAGCGCCATTCGACGGCCAACACCGCGGTTCCTGTTGTGTCCGCTGTGCAGTGCGTGTGATCATTGCTTGTACAGCCCTCTCGCAGTGTCCGGAGCAAGTATGGTGGGTCTGACACACCGGTGTCAATGTGTTCTTTTTTCCATTTCCAGGAGTGTACATCTACATCTACATGGACACTCTGCAAATTACATTTAAGTGGCTGGAAGAGGGTTCATCGAACCACCTTCACAATTCTCTATTATTCCAATCTCGTACAGCGCACGGAAAGAATGAACACCTGTATCTTTCCGTACGAGCTCTGATTTCGCTCATTTTATCGTGGTGATCGTTCCGCCCTATGTAGGTCGCCGTCAAGAAAATATTTTCGCGTTCGAGGAGAAAGTTGGTGATTGGAATTTCGGGAGAAGATTCCGTCGCAACGAAAAACGCCTTTTCTTTTAATGATTTCCAGCCCAAATCCTGTATCATTTCTGTCACACTCTCCCCCATATTTCGGGGTAATACAAAACGTGCTGCCTTTCTTTGAACTTTTTCTATGTACTCCGTCAGTCCTATCTGGTAAGGATCCCACACAGCGCAGCAGTATTCTAAAAGAAGACGGACAAGCGTAGTGTAGGCAGTCTCTTTAGTAGGTCTGTTACATTTTGTAAGTGTCCTTCCAATGTAATCCAGCCTTTGGTTAGCATTCCCCACAACATTTTGTGTTTTCTATCCAATTTAACTTGTTCATAATTGTAATACCTAGGTATTTAGTTGAATTTACGGCTTTCAGATTAGACTCATTTATCGTGTAACTGAAGTTTAACTAGTTCCTTTTAGCACTCATGCGGATGACCTCACACTTTTCGTTATTTAAGGCCAACTGCCACTTTTCGCACAATTCAGATATTCTTTTTAACTCGTGTTTTGGTCATCTGATGACTTTATTAGTCGATAAACGACAGCGTCATCTGCAAAGAACTGAAGACGGCTGCTCAGATTGTCTCCCAAATCGTTTATATAGATAAGGAACAGCAAAGGGGCTATAACACTACCTTGGGGATGGCCTGAAATCACCTGTGTTTTACTCGATGACTTTCCGTCAGTTACCACGAACTGTGACCTTCCTGATAGGAAATCGCAAATCCAGTCACATAACTAAGACGATATTCCATAAGCACGCAATTTTAGTACTAGCCGCTTGTGTGGTACAGTGTCAAAAGCCTTCCTGAAATCCAGGAATACGGAATCGATCTGAAATCCCTTCGATTGGGATTCGAATACACCACTAGATTACTTGCGAAAGTTGTTAATGGGAAAGACTCTAGGAGAGTAGCTACAGAAAACACTCGTAAACACAAAAGGATTACCCTGGCAGCCGAGCGAACAGACACTGTTCCGCCCTCACACCTCACGGAGCGGCAATGCAACTGCCTCGTTCTCCGCGCGACGAGCGGCGCGTATGTTTAAAATTATACCGCCTCCTCTGATATATGTGTACGCCTGTGTGATATTAGAGCCGTGATGTATACGCGTTAAATACATTCATAATGGGAGTTTTCGCGAGACAGAGCGCGCGCGCTGCCGACAAGCCACGTGGAATGACAAACGCGGAGGCAGTATAGCCGCCAGCCGCTCGCCGCTGTCGTTCCATTCGGCCGAATTTACGAGCAGCCGTCAGGGCATTTAAAACCGGCGGCTGCGGCCGGGGCGCCATATGCAGTGTTTCATTTCCTACTGCTGCCTCTGCCCTTCTCCCTTTGTGTCTACCTCTCTCTCCCTATCTCCCCCCCCCCCCCCCCTCTCTCCCTGGACCATCAGCCGGCGCCGGACGGAATACGGCAACAAACATTAAAAATTGTTCCGGCGTCCCCTAAAAGCGACGCAATTTTCAAAAAAGCACCGCTGCCGGAATACCAGTTCCGCTTAAATTAACGGAAAGCTTTTAAACCGTTATCGCTGCAGCGGCCATCTATTAATTTAACGTGTGCATTGCCAGTAGCAACGGGGACCCAGCTATGAGACGTGCTACGGCGGGCTTACACGAGGCCCGCAATATCGCGTTTTTGAAGTTGCAAATTAACGGAATTGCTGTCTTCTTTTAACGCACGGTTCGCCCAATGAAAAGGCCGCGGCCCCGCTCTGGATTTGCGCTGGACGCGGATGGAACTCGATTGGCCTTCCGGCATCTTCCACTCTTTTGCATCGTTTTCTTTTCTCATAACCGGAGGCAATTGTAAATCCTTCCGTTAGATTTCATTCGCTTTCTGCTGAAATTACGCTCTGCTGCACAAGTAATAAATGACTGTGAAGTATTCTCTTTGATGCTCAGTCAGGAAGCCGGAAACAGAGCTGATTTGACAGCTTTTGTTCAGGACCACGAGTGTGATGAAAACAGGATAAAAATTCCTACACTGAAGCTGATATCAACATTACTACTGAAACATCTGAATTTCTCTGATTCGAAAGCCTGCATTACCAATTAGTGGGATGGCCTTTTTCTGTACTCAACACTGAGCTCTCACCATTGACCATTCATTCTCTCTCCATAACGTGGCTTCAAACAGTCAGTCGTCAACAATTCATTTCCCCTTCTGGTCTGCTATGGTATATCTCGACATTCCTCAACAGTCAGGCCAAGGAAATTACTTGTTTGACGGTGTTATCTCTGTCTAACGTAAACCAATACCTCAAAATCTTATGCTTCCGAATAGCTTAATGCCGAAACTGCAATCGTAAAATAAAGTTATGATCGCTGTAAGCAAGATCGTTACATTATATATATATTGCTGATAAAAAAGTCAGTATAAATTTGAAAACTTAATAAACCACGGAATAATGTAGATACAGAGGTAAAAATTGACACATATGCTTGGAATGACATGGGATTTTATTAGAACAAAAAAAAGTTCACAAAATGTCCGACATATGGCGCGTGAAAGGTCTCTTGCGCCCGTCGTCTGGTGATGATCGTGTGCTCAGCCGCCACTTTCGTCATGCTTGGCCTCCCAGGTCCCCAGACCTCAGTCCGTGCGATTATTGGCTTTGGGGTTGCCTGAAGTCGCAAGCGTATCGTGATCGACCGACATATCTAGGGATGGTGAAAGACAACATCCGACGCCAATGCCTCACCATAACTCCGGACATGCATTACAGTGATGTTCACAACATTATTCCTCGACTACATCTATTGTAGAGGAATGATGGTGGACATATTGAGCATTTCCTATAAAGAACATCATCTTTGCTTTGTCTTTCTTTGTTATGCTAATTATTGGTATTTTGATCAGATGAAGCGCCATCTGTCGGAAATTTTTTTGAACTTTTTTTTGTAATTTTTTTTTTTTTGTTCTAATAAAATCCCATGTCATTCCAAACATGTGTGTCAATTTGTACCTGTCTATCTAGATTATTCCGAGATTTATTCAGTTTTTAAATTTATACTGACTTTTTGATCACCTTTCTGAATCTCATTTCGACTTTCTGTATTGCTTTCTTGAACAATACTCTGTATTACTATCCTTTTTAATTATAAATATTTCATTTATTTACAAATGATTAGTAGCTACGAGTTTAACTGGACCATGGTTTCGCCTCTTTCCTAAATATATAGCATATCTTTTTCCTATTTTACAGTAGTTAACAAGTCTTCTAAAATCATATTCTTCGAGATTCCAGGGTCATAGAAACTACCGTTGTGTATATATTTTTTGTCTTCTTCCTCGAAGTTTGCCCTTTCAGATTGCTTCACCTGGTATATTCAAACTAATTTCACACGAGGAAGACACCTTTTTTTTGCCAAGTTCCCCCCAGAAGCGGGTCGAATTTTATCCCGCCCACGGCTGTTTGCGAGAGAATACTTCGAGAAAGCAAGTGTCGGAACAATGCAGCGGTAACGCTAGCCTAAGAAGCTGAAAGCGCATTCTTGAGACCGCTGCAGCTGTTCTTGCAGTCGCGGATTTCACTCGAGATATGTTAGGCGCTCACGTCAATCTTGTAACATCAGCTAGCAGGTGTTTTACTAGATTCGCTTTCTCGCTAATCGACGGCAGCCGTATCTTCTACGAAGGCTTTTCATTGTGTCCGCAACAGGTGCATCCTTGTTTCCACGTGGCTGCCCTCACAAAGCTTATGGGCAAAATCGCCTCGATTTTGCTGGGAGTAAATTAGTTGTATTATTAGCACCAGCACGTCAGTAGGTTTCTCTCGGACAAATTTCTTAGAAAAGTAAACTAATCAAAAACGCAGGAGTAATAATATAAGTAAAATAGCAGAAGTCCGTGCTCCAGCCCTTTGAAAACATATTTGTTCAAAATGTGTGTGAAATCTTATGTTACTTAACTGCTAAGGTCATCAGTCCCTAAGCTTACACACTACTTAACCTAAATTATCCCAGGGAGAAACACACACACACCCATGCCCGAGGGAGGACTACAGCCTCCGCCGGGACCAGCCGCACAGTCCACAACTGCAGCGCCTGAGACCGCTCGGCTAATCCCGCGCAGCAAAACATATTTGTTAAGTAGGTATGCAATAGGGTATACTGGTGGGTGGTGGTTACGTCCGGTCGGCTGTTGTCATTTGACATCTGTCATATCTCTCTGACCTAGTCCGAGCCTCCTTCACTTGTCTGGCGTATTAGAGCAACATGGCTAATTGGTTCGATTGGGTTGATTATGTGGAAGAGACCAAACAGCGAGGTCTTCGGTCTCATCGCGTTAGGGAAGGATAGGGAAAGAAGTCGGCCATGCCCTTTCAAAGGAACCATCCCGGCATTTGCCTGAAGCGATTTAGGGAAATTACGGAAAATCTAAATCAGGATGGCCGGACGCGGGATTGAACCGTCGTCCTCCAGAATGCGAGTGCTAACCACAGCGCCACCTCTCTCGGTCAACATGGCTGGGTACACGTTTACAGAATACACCGACATGATCCCCCTGAATGGCGAAGCTCAAGGCAGTGGAACAGCTGTTCCTCGCCTTTATCACAATCGTTCTTCTCAACATCCGACTCCATCTGGTACCGTCATCGCGCAACGGTTTGAAGATAGGTTACCTTCACCGTCAGTAGATGTGACTGTGGTGTTCCTAGAAGATGCCGCACACTCGATCTGGAAGAGGCCGCACTGCATCATGTTGAAGCGAATCCGTCAACGAGTACACGTGCTATTTGGTTGACTATTAGTGAGTGGAATTGTAAAACAAGTGATTTACAAGGTTACGTCTGATCAGTTACTTTTAAAAGTGCTCGCTTTATCAATATCTTTTCACGTGAGTTCTAATTCAGAATATCATCTACTCACTCCACTCAACAAGCTCTAGAAGTTTGTAACGGGAATGTCCGAATACCCTGTGTAAACAAGCGTGAGTTGGAGATTTTATGTTATTTGTTGTTGTTGTGGTCTTCAGTCCGAAAACTGGTTTGATGTGGTTCCCCACGCCACTCTGTCCTCTGTAAGCGCTTTCATCTGGGATAACTGCTGCAACGCACATGTAATTCAACCTGCCTACTGTATTAATCTCTTCGTCTTCCTCTGAATTTTTATCCTCACACTTCCCTAGAATACAAAGTAACTAGCCGGCCTGTGTGGCCGAGCGGTTCTAGGTGCTACAGTCTGGAACCGCGCAACCGCTACGGTCGCAGGTTCGAATCCTACCTCGGGCATGGATGTGTGTGATGTCCTTAGGATTAAGTAGTTCTAAGTTCTAGGGGACTGATGACCTAAGATGTTAAGTCCCATAGTGCTCAGAGCCATTTGAACCACAGTAATTAAAACTTCCGGGCTAAAAGGCCGTGGTCCAATAGTAGAAATACTTCACCCCGACGTTTCGCTGCCGGCTGCGGGCAACATCATCTGAGGTGAGTCTACGACTGGCTGCTAGGCCGTGAAGGTCCTGTTTATATAGAGCGCGTAGAGGGCGCCACCACTCGTCACGTGTTGTCAACAGTAAAACTATCTCTGGCTGGCGTCATTACTCTCGATCGAAGGTAATCGATTGTCACATCTTTGGTACAAAGTCGATGGCCATATCTTATCTAACTTCAAGCCTTCTTCTTCCCTGTTAAAATTATTGTGGTGTTTAAAAATCTCTACAGCCTCTCTATACATACGTGCATAATAATGCGATGTCTTAGCTAGCAAGCTCGTCTCACTAAATTTTATTTCATGGTTACCCGTTTCAAAAACATGTTCCGCTACAGCCGATTTGTCTGTGTGTCCCAGTCGACAGTTCCTTTTATGTTCAGTTAGGCGAGTATTGATACTTCTTTTTGTGGTTCCAATGTAAACTTTCCCACAACTACACGGAATCTTATACACACCAGGAGTAGCTAAAGCGTGTCGTGCATCTTTCGCCGATCTTAAGCATTCACTGGTCTTCTTGGTGGGTCTGAAGATTGTTTCAACTCTGAACTTGGCCAGCAGTTTCCCGATACGGTCCGTAATAATGTGGATGAATCGAAGAAAAACTTTTCCCACCGATGGTTGTTGTTGTTGTTGTTGCACGTTTTCGGACATTTTTCTTCTGGGATGGAGTGCTCGATTTATCTCCTTGCCAGCGTACCCATTTTTCTGGAAAGCGGTTCGCAAGTGGTTTAGTTCCTCTTGCAAATAAGCTGGCTCACAGATTTTATTAGCCCTGTCCACCAATGTCTTGATAATACCTCTCTTCTGCCTGGGATGATGGTTTTAATCCTTATGAAGATAGCGATCAGTATGCCTATCTTTTCTGTAGACTTTGTGACCCAGAGTCCCATCTGCTCGTTTAATTACTGAGACGTCCCAAAAATTAATCTGTCCATTACTTTCTGTCTCCAAAGTGAATTGTATTTTTGAATTGATGCTATTCAAATGCTTCAAAAAACGGTTCAGTTCTTCTTCACCGTGATTCCATATGACAAAAGTGTCGTCCACATACCGATACCACTTCAAAGGCCTTTTTCTGGCTTACTGCAGAGCTTGCTGTTCAAAAAATTGCATAAAAATATTAGCAAAGGCTGGACTTAGAGGGCTACCCATTGCCACTCCATTAATTTGTTCATAGAACTCGTTATTGTACTTTTCTCGTCCATGTTTCACTTCAGCACAAAGCTACACTCCGGGCAAATAAGTTCAGAAAATACTTCATAACACTTAAATATATATTCGGTGTTACTGACTTTCTCTTCTTCTTGCTTTTCTTGCTATTGCCATTCTACGTCTTATACCCTCATTACTTCGATCATCATGCTATATTCCACTGTCCAAATAACAAAAATCATCTTTTTTTAATGTTAATCTTATTTCCTCCTTTCGATACTCTGTCCATTCTTCAACTGATCTTCCAAGTCCTTTGTTATCTGTGACAATGTCATCCGCAAATCTCAAAGTTTTTATTTCTTCTCTTTGCACTTTAATTCCTTCACTAATTTTTCTTTTGTTTCATTTGCTGCTTGTTCAAACTAAACGTTGATTAACATCGGGAATAGACTAAAGCCCCGTCTCACTCCATTCTCAACGACGGGTTCTCTCTCATGCCTCTCGATTATTCTAAATACCGTCAGGCCTCTGTGCAAGTCCCCTGCTCGCTTTATTTGTATATTCTGGGTAGTCTGAGTAACCACCGTGGAGATTTTGGTACTCTCTTGGAAATCCCGGGACCAGTATCTGGCTGGTATCGATATCGACAAAAGGCAAAATCGTTGAGATTCTCGATTCTCGATGATATTCATAATCATTTGCGATTCCAGATAACCCACTTGCTCTGTCGCTGTAATACCTACGTTATTTCAGAGTTTAATGTGTTCCATAACATTCTCTAATCAAGCGAACTGAAACTCATTTTTAGTATTTTACCCAGGATTCGTGGATATGTGGATATGTACTCTCTGCACTTTTCCAAGTGTATCCGACCTGACACGGTGCAGCGCTCAACAGCAATGAGCCGGTTTGTCAGTGGCGTAACCTTGGCGATATGGAGTCAGGAGGTGACAGCCGCTTCCTGTCGATGACAAGTTCCGCTGACTTCACCCTTGCGGGAAGAGACGCATACTACTTGACAAAACTGACCTCCAGTTGTGAGTGGAAACCTCGTGCCCCCGATTGTGGCTGCTTTCCTCGTGCTAGCAACACAATGAAAGCGTTATTTCCAATTTGAATAAAAAGGGTGATGAAACTCTGGCAGGATAATGAAGCAATCTACGGTATCCATCGGCTAGCTTCAAGCGGAATAAAGAAATAAGATTATTTGTGACGCTGAAGAAGTATTAAACAAAGTCAATTTAACTCAAATTCAGTCCAGTGTGATGAAATACGTGATGGCACACTGAACGACTCTATTAAAATTGCATTCGTGGAAATGGATAACTCTGAGAGTACAAGAAATATCCACTGTCAACAGAAGCAGGACCCAAGTGGAAATGTACGTGATCAGATAGACCAATGGAGGTGCCGCTACAATTTCAGGTATATTAATATGTTGTACCTTTGTGTTTATAGAGCCGTAAACATCACGAGCCATATGCGCACAATCTGAATGATGTTTTCAGAAGAACTCTCGGTGCGTTCAGTGCGATGATAATGCGTTTTTTGTACCTGTGACTTAGTTTAGACTCGACATTGCAACAGTATATGGTAGAAAAAATAGCTCCGAGCACTATGGGACTTAACATCTGAGGACGTCAGTCCGCCCGAGCTTAGAACTACTTAAACCTAACTAGCCTAAGGATATCACACACATCAATGCCCTAGGCAGGATTCGAACCTGCGACCGTAGCGGTCGCGCGGTTCCAGATTGAAGCGCCTAGAACCGCTCGGCCACTCTGGCCGGCTGTATGGTAGATTTGTTCAACTGACTGTAAGTAAGGATACACTGCAGACTATAGTGTGAGATCATGTAGCGCTCTTTGGAGGTGGCAAGCTGTCTGTGTCCATGCGTGGTCATGTCTTACAGTGCTGTTAGCCATGTCACTGCATAATGTCGGACTCTTGAACCACTTGGACTTGTCATTATGACACGAATGTTCTGACAGGGAAGACGAGAGGTAGAAGAGAGATATACAACGGTCGTTCCGAAAATAATGACTCCTAACTTCTGTGGTGACTTTGGATGTCCGTGTGAGATGTCGTTGGCATAGTGCTAAAGCTGAACCTTTCTCTTTCATTTACGGGAGGTTCCGTTGTTCTGCAGTAGTTGGCGTCAGCAGAGGAGTGTTCCAAAATGGAGTCTGATACTGACGGGCGTATATGATTGAATTCCTCACTGCTGAAGAAACAGCACCGATTGAAATTCATTGACACTTGCTAAAGGTGTGAGCAATGTGAGGCGATGGGTGCGGCATTTTAAAGGTGGTGAAAATGGCGTACATTACAAGCCACGGCCCTGTCTACTCTGCACAGCTCTCATCCCTCGCAATGAAGACCGTTTTTATCAACTCATTCGTGCTGATCGGTGGATAACGACCAGAGAATTGTGTGCAAAGCTGAATATCGGCTGTAATGCCTTGGAAACAATGTTGGAACATCTTGGTTATTGAAAAGTCTGTGCGAATTGGAGCCCGCGGATGTTTACAGAAGAACAAACAACTCATCGAATTGAAATCTATCGGGACAGACGAAGGTAACAATCTTCTGAACAGCATCGTCACGGGAGATGAGACGTGGTGTCACCATTACGAGCTGAAATCCTAAAGACAGTGCATGGAATGGTGGCACGCGAATTCTCCGTTAAAGAAAAAAATTCAAGACATAGCTGTCTGCAGGCAATAGGATGTGCACAGTTTTCAGGTATAGCCAGGGTGTCGCTCTCTTGGATGTCCTGGGGCCTGAGGAACTGTCAATTCAGCGCGCTACAAAACGACACTGACTAAGCAGAAAGCTCGAATTTCCAGGGTAAGGCCAGAGAAGAAGACCACCTTACAGCTGCAACATGATAACGCCAGGCCGCACACCAGTTTTGCGACCACACAACTCACTGCAAAATTCTGCTGATCTGTCTTACCACATTGACCATACAGTCCCGATTTAACGCCTTCAGACTTCCATCTCTTTGGGCCTCTGAATGATGAACTACGTGGCGAACATTTTCAAGACTGGGATGCTGTTGCCAAAGCTGTAAGGAAGTGTTTAGCCTCAGCTGGTTCCGATTTTTATAAGCGCGTCATGCATGCTCTGGTCCATCGTTAGTAAAAGTGCATAACCATTGGTAGTGAATTTGTGGAAAAATGACAGTCTGCAGGTGAAATATTGCTTTATTTAGCTGTGCTGTTGCTGTTTACATATTTCCTGTATTTTCCATGAATAAAAATAGGAGGCATTACCTTTTGAACGACTTCTGAAAACTTATTTTTTAGCATATCTGAATACATGAAAAATGGCTGTAGTAAAACTGCTCGAAGAGAAACACTTTCTGAAAATTTTATTTGTAATTTAACTTCTTTGGACTTTCACACTGACAGCTAAGTAGTATCAAAGTGATTGTGTTTTGTGTCTTTTTGCCCTTCTTGTAAGGCAATACATTACAATGGCCTATCACTGCTCAACAAAGAAGACATTTCTGATGAATGGCGATGTACTGTTTAGTCAAAAAACAGAAAGAAGTGCTTCCGCATGACTGAATTTTGTAATTCGCTTCACCATTGTTGTAATACTCTATACGACCATCGTCCGACATGTTTTATTTTCACGTAACAATCAGAAATATATATTTTTAATGGGTCCGTTAGGTATGTGGGTAATATTTGGTTGTTTTAACAAGTCAGACATTCCTGCGCTCAGGTAATGTGGACTCAATCGAAAAGGAAAAGTGACTTTCACAAGGAAATACGTGTGATATGTGTTACAGATCGTGAGCATATACACGCAGAGCACATACACGCACGCATTCACTTCTCTCTCTCTCTCTCTCTCTCTCTCTCTCTCTCTCTCTCACACACACACACACACACGCACACACACACACTCACACACACACACACACACACACTTACACACACACTTTCACACAAACACACACACACACACACACACACCTTGGTTATCAGGCGAGTGCTGGAACCGGAAAGCCATCTGCCTCACTGACACCCTAATGAGATACTTGTCTGAAAAGAACAATGTTCTTCAAAAGCCCGTCTTCTTTTCTTGAGTAGGAAACGATAGATGTAACTGATAATAAAAAGATTTTGGGTGTATCCGACACAAAACATTTATCACCCTTCTTCTTTGTTGCAGGTTTTTGGAACAAACTACCCAGTACCCTGCGACTAGTGCAAAATCGCGCTGCGTTCAAGAGGACACTAAGCAACGGTGTAGCTTTCATCTACATACACCCTAGCTCTATTCTATTATATGTGATTGTGCCTGTTCTTTCGGACACATAGATGCACCATAGGTCAGACCTCCTGCGTGAATCATGCGAAATACTGCCAGCAATGTGACTGGTGGAGAGAGGGGCGCTATGGATGTATTGTGCAACAAGCTGAAAATTCGAGTTGGCCGAGAAGCGTGTTCGGATAGCCAAACCATTAAGGCGACCACCCGCGTAAATCGTGAAATTCGTGCTCAAGTCCTGTTCTGG